>NC_040085.1:42725707-43028738 GCF_003369695.1 Bos indicus x Bos taurus
CCGCCCCCGCCCCGCCCCCGGGCCAAGTCTGCATGTGCATCCACAATTAGCCACAGCATTATGGAATTTCATCCAAAAATTAATAATTTGATTGGTTATTCAAAATCTCAAGTATCTTGACAGCCAGCATTCAATTGAGGGGGAAAATAATATGCAAACCGATGATTTATCTTCTTTTTCCAACAAATGAGCCCATCTATGAGCCAGGCAACATATTGAGAAATTATGGGAGGATGCTTTGCTTGATCACTATTTCTAGATGATCTCTGAAAGATACGAAGAGTTTTCTAAACCTCAGGTTGGTCCTTAAAATATTAGCTTTCTTACACACAGTTAAAAAAAATTCAGGAAGGGGAGTATATTGCCATATTTTTATTTTCAGAGTGTCGTAAAGAGGTTTAGCAAGATCCCAAAATGAAAACTGTGAAATAAAATTAGTGATGAAATAAATGACATGAGTGCTTTAAGAGTAAGTATACACTGAGATCCTTAAGTGGCTAAAACTCTGCTGGGAAGAAGCATAGTTTACAGAAGAGTAAACCTGCTGCTTTTAATTAGCCCCAGGTATCCTCTTTCAAAAATATATGGCAGAAAACAACTCCCTTAGAACAGATCTTTATAAGATCAGTTATAGGGTCCTTTATAACTTCCATGCTTTATAGAACTTTGAATGCCAGAAGGCATGAGAAGAAAGAAAGGAACAAAGACAGACAAGCAAGTGAGGGAGGTAGGGAGGAAGGAAGAGAGGAAGACAGAAAGAAAAGTTAAAACTCTCAATGTACATACGTCCTGAAAATATGAACATATATGAAAAGTGGGCTTCCCTCATGGCTCAGATGGTAAAGAATCTGCCTGCACTGCAGGAGATGCAGGTTCAATCCCTGAGTAAGGAAGATTCCCTGGAGGAGGGCATGGCAACCCACTCCAGTATTCTTGCCCGGAGAATTCCATGGACAGAGGAGCCTGGTGGGCTACAGTCTATGGGGTCACAAAGAGCCAGACACAACTGAGCGACTAACACATACACACACACACACGCGCGCACAGACACATGAAAAGCAAAATGTGTGTGTTATCTATGGATGCATCCTGTGCCTTGAGACTGTACATCCTACCTTCTAGTAAGAGCAGGATTCTATACACCTGTACACAACTTCTCCAGAAATACAGACATTTAACGACTAGCACCCACACCAGCATTTTCACTTTAATGATAGCTAAGTAACAAACAGACTCACCAGCAATTCATTAGCATTCAATGCTAAGAAAATCTCTATGGTACCTTTTTATGAATTTGACCTGAGGCTGCTCACTGGAGGGAACAGAAATTGCATCTGATACAATAATTGTGCTTTAACTGTAAACGGTCTTAAAAGACAGGGAGTCCCAAAAATGAATAGGAAAGTGACCTCTCCAAAACAGTGGTCAAATTTTTTTCATTTGTTTTGTTGATAGCATTTGGTTTAACACCAGTGTGCTCAGACTTGGCTGAGCAGAGTTGGCTGTTCTTTAGAGTCACCTGGGGAACTTTTGGATTGGAGAAGGCAATGCCACCCCACTCCAGTACTCTTGCCTGGAAAATCCCATGGATGGAGGAGCTTGGTAGGCTGCAGTCCATGGGGTTGCAAAGAGTCGGACACGACTGAATGACTTGACTTTCACTTTTCACTTTCATGCATTGGAGAAGGAAATGGCAACCGTCTCCAGTATTCTTGCCTGGAGAATCCCAGGGACCGGGGAGCCTGGTTGGCTGCTGTCTATGGGGTCGCACAGAGTCGGACACGACTGAAGTGACTTAGCAGGGGAGCTTTTACCACTCCCAGCCTGAGCTGCACCCCAAACCTATTAAATCAGAATCTCTGAGGATGGGACCCAGGCAGAAGTAATTTTTAAAACTCCCAGGTAATTACAGTGTTCAGCCAAGTTTGAGAACTTCTGGTCTTCAGATAAGGCATCTTTGATGATTGAATTATTGGCCCGAGTTGTTCAGTCTCCTACAGTAGGTAGTGGTATACATTTCAGATCCTTGCCCTCACCTCTTGGTGGGCTGAGGGTACTTCCTCACCCCTTGACTTTGGATTTGGTCATATGACTTGTTTTAGCCAATGGGCTGTTAGGTCATGTGATGCATGCATGTTAGACCTGTGCACTTGCCTTTGAACAAAGCAGGTCTCAGTCAACCATTGTCCCAAGAGCAATAAGAGATGTGTAGAACAGACATAAACCCAGTCAGCCACCAGAAGCCAAGCCCAGCCAAACCCCGACATGCCTGTAGACATAAGAAGGAGAAAGAAATATTTGTGTCTGTAAGGCACTAAGTTGCGGGGTGCTTCGTTATCATCTAGCATTGTTGTGAAATAACAGATATATGTAAAATTGAAAAAACTTATTGAGTGAGATGGCTAACTACATTTGGGGGGCAACTACATTTCTTATGACGTGAACGAGAGGATCAACTTAGAACAATTTTGAAAGGAAAGTTTGACCCATAGTATCTACTATGATGTAGCTTTTTGGAACCGTGTTACTGTCTTTGTCACCCTTCTGATCTGTTAAGCAGAAAATATTTCCTGCTGATTTCTTACTTAGTTTCACACAGGCTCTCCATCTAAACATCTGTCTTCACCAGGACAGAACTGGCATTCTGAATCATCAGTGCCCCAGGCTAGTTTAACAGGGGTTTTTTCCCTCCCCGCCCCCCTTTTTCTTTTTAATTTTAAAATTAAAGCTGTATCCAAGTTTTTGTGGAAAAATGGGGAAAAAACGCTCTCTGTATAACTGCGACCAAAATAATGAGCCTGGTATAGATTTAGTTATGGTAAGATTCCTTATGGGGAGCGGGTAGGGGGTCTGTGGTTGTGTTGGAGACACAGGCCAAGTTAAGCCCACAGAGGCCTGGATGTATTCTCTCACAAGAAGAGCCCTCCTTTAGAATTCATAGTTATTTATGCATGTGCATTTACCAGTTAGGTGGTCTTTGTTTATATATTTTGGAGATTAATTCTTTGTCA
This sequence comes from Bos indicus x Bos taurus, assembly GCF_003369695.1. Classification (NCBI taxonomy): domain Eukaryota; kingdom Metazoa; phylum Chordata; class Mammalia; order Artiodactyla; family Bovidae; genus Bos; species Bos indicus x Bos taurus. Next base: position 42,728,719 of record NC_040085.1, read on the forward strand.
GTCACATCATTTGCAAATGTTTTCTCCCATTCTGTGGGTTTCCTTTGCAATTCAAAAGCTTTTGAGTTTAGAAAATTCCTACCTCTAACAAATTTCCAGGTGATGCTGAGGCTGCTGGCCTGGGGACCACACTTCGAGAGCCAGGGTTCTCAAATGACTGGAATGCAAAGTATGTATGTTTGAGATATATTCTGTTTGGGACATTGCCTTGTACAGAAAAAGATTCTTATATAGTTCCTTAATGGAAAAATACCTGTATATAACATTGAGTAGGTCTACCTGGAGAACAAAAATGTAGTCAGCAGTTTCAATTCTCCTTGCAAAAAGTTCATCTATTCCCACAACCACTTCCTAAATGTGTATTTTAAGTCCTGACTCCAGGAAAAAAAACTCATGGAAAGCTCCTTTTTCAAAGAAGCCTTCCTCGATTTCTCCAACAGGGGACATTGTCTCTTTCTTTAAAATCCTAGCACTTGATCTGAACCTGTCCCATGGCATTTTATGCTACATAGCTTAGAAATCAGGTGCTGACTGACTTGTCTTGGCTTCTCATAGAGGATATGAAATCTACCTGATTCATCGTAGAATCCCTTACAGCATCTTTCTGCAGTGGGTGTAAAATAAATATTTGTGGAACCTAAAACCTATTAATGGCTATCCATGTGAAAGTGGCTCAGCAGTTCAAAAGATTAAAACTTGAAATGAAAGGCCTGCACCATCCACTATGATGACCACTAGCTACATATGGCTATTTCAATTTAATTGGCATAAAATAAAATAATCCACTTCCAGGCTACAGTAATCAAGACAGTGTGGTATTGGTGAAAGAATAGATAAACAGACCAACAGAACATAACAGAGAGCCCAGAAATAGACCCACATAAATTAAGTCAACTGATTTTTAAAAGAGGAGTAAAGACAATACACTAAAGAGTCTTTTTAATAAATGGTGCTTGAACATTTGGACATTTACATGCAAAAGTAGAACCTAGGCACAGACCTTACAACCTTTCATAAATATTAAATCAAAATGCATCATATTCCTAAATGCATCACACAAAACTGTAAAATTCTTAGAACGTAACAAAGGAGAAAATCTAGATGACCTTGGACACTGATAACTTTTTAGATGTAACATCATAAGTATGATCTGTGAAAGGAAGAATTGATAAACTGAACTTCATTAAAATTAATATTGAAAGATGTATCAAGAAAATGAGAAAACTAGCCATAGACTGGGAGAAAATACAGTATTTCTAAAAGACATATCTGATAAGAATGGTATCTAAAATATACAAATAACAGCAAGCAAACAAGCAGCCCACTTAAAAATGGGCAAAAGATCTGAACTGACACCTCATTAAAGAAAGTATAGAGATGGCAGATAAGCATATAAAAAGATGCTCTACATCATATGTCATTAGGGACACACAAAGTAAAACAAGATACCACTACAGGCCTGTTAGAATGGTCAAATTCCAGAATACCAAATACTGGAGAGGGTATAGAGAAACAAGAACTCTAATTCATTTGCTGGTGGAAATGTAAGATGGTATAACAACACTTTGGGAGACACTCTGGTAAATTCCTTACAAAATTCAACATACTCATACCATGCATGCGTACTCAGTTGCTTCAGTCGTGTCCAACTCTGTGCAACCCTGTGGACTGTAGCTGCCAGGCTCCTCTGTTCACGGGATTCTCCAGGCAAGAATATTGGAGTGGGTTGCCATTCCCTCCTCCAGGGAATCTTCCTTACCTAGGGATTGAACTTCCTTACCCAGGGAGTCTCCCACATCTTCTGCATGGCAGGTTAATTATTTATTTCTGAGCCACCTGGGAAGTCCCACTCTTACCATATGGCCCAGCAACTGGGCCCCTTGGTATTTACACAAAGGAACTGAAAACTCAAGTCCAAGCAAAAATGTGCACGTGGATGTTTAAAGCAGCTTTATTCATAATTACCATGACTTCGAAGCAACCAAAATGTCCTTCAGTTGGTGAATGGATAAATGAAAGTGACAGTCGCTCAGTAGTGTCTGACTCTTTGGGACCCCATGGACTATATAGTCTATGGAACCTTCCAGGCCAGCATACTGGAGTGGGTAGCCTTTCTCCTCTCCAGGGGATCTTCCCAACCTAGCAATCGAACTGGGGTCTCCTGCAATGCAGGCAGATTCTTTACCAACTGAGCTATGAGGGAAGCCCATGGTAATATCCAGACATGGAATGCTATCCGTTGCTAAAAAGAAATCAGCTGTTAAGCCATGAAATCACATGGAAGAAACTTAAATGCATATTACCAAGTGAAAGAAGCCCATCTGAAAAGGCTACATACTGTGTGACATTTTGGAAAATGCGAAGCTATGGAGACAATAAAAAGATCAGTAGTTGCTAGAGGTTGGGAGGAGAGAAGGATAAATAACAGGTGGAGCACAGAGGATTTTTAGGGCAGTGAAGCTACTCTGTATGACACTATAATAGTGGATACATATCATTATACATTTGTCAAAACCCATAAAGTGGACAACACTAATGTAAACTAAGGATTCTGGGTGATAATAATTTGTCAGTATAAAAGTTCATTGATTATAACAAATGTACCACTCTGGTGAGGGATGTTATTGTGGGAGAGGCAGTGAGTGTGTGGGAGCAGGAAGTATATGGAAAATCTCTGCACTTCTTGCTTAATTTTGCTGATCCTAAAACTTCTCTGAAAAAAATAATCTATTTAAAAGGAAAAAAAAATTAGTTCACATTAACCATGTCTCAAGTGCTCAATAGCCACATGTGGCTAGTGCCAATCATATTGGGTAACACAAATACAGTTCTATTGGAGGGACTCCGCTAAGAATTCCCAAGTCACTTTCATCTACCTTATGTGACCCTCACCAACTCTGCTCTAAGTGGTCAAAAAAGAAAGGTGATTAAAAAAAATAAATAAATAAAATTAAAAAAAAAAGAAAGGTGATTAAATTCATTTTATAGAAAGAAAAATGGATCTTTAGAGAAGTTAAATAAATTGCTTCATGGCAAAGTAGAGAAGCCTAATCTATAAAGTATATATGAAACATGAAAGGGTATTCAGAATCTAGTATTAAATAGGTATTCAATAAATTGTGCTCCTATATTTGTTGATATATTCACAGCTTCTTTATATATAACAAAACAAAACAAAACCTCATCCACTCACTCAGTCAACTAATACTGCAATTACCAATGTGCTAGACACAGAGCTCAGCGCTGAGAATGCACTGGGGAACAAGTGAGACACAATGCCTTCCTTCACGGAGCTTACAACCTAGGCTTCTTTCCCCTTGTGTTTTCCAAAGCCAGTCAGGGAGGGTAGTGAGCTCAATACCAGTGGGCTCATGGTGGTTCTTTGTCAAACACTGACCCAGTACATCACCTCACCTCACCCCACCCAGGGGAAGCTTAGGTGTTTCAGGTTGGTAACATCAGACTGCAGGACACCTGTTCTTAGGTTCCCTGGCAATTGCATGTGGTCAAGTACCTTTTTTTCTTATCAAAGTCCACAGCCTCAGGTTCAGAAGTGAACAAAGGGAACATTAGCTGCTCAGGGCAGAGCCCTTACTGTTTCATTCCCTGAGGGAGATTATTAGCTCTCTTTGCCATGGTCTCTAGGGCAGCTAGAGCCTTCTCATTGAATGCCAGTTAGTTTTGGTGAGCACATCTTACTTTCCCTGTAAAACACACTAGTTTTGCTTAGCACCCAGCTTAATGCCCTGTGAAAAGCAGGAGCACAATTGACATTTTGTAAAATAACAAGATAGATGCTAACTCTTGACCCAATGGTGCCCTCAGATGAAACCTGGCAGTTAGTCTAGTTAAATCATTAGAATGCCTACTATGTACCATATGTTAATATATTCCATACCACCCCTGCCCAGTAGATATATAATGTGAACCACATAGTAATTTTATGTTTTTAGTAGCCAGATCTTAAAAAGTTAAAATAGATGAAATTATTTAAATAACGTATTTTATTTAACCCAGTATATCCAAACTATTGTCATTTCAACATGCAATCAATATAAAATTATTAATGAGACACTACATTTTTTGTATTCGGTTCAGTCACTCAGTCGTATCCAAGTCTTTGTGACCTCATGGACTGCAGCATGCCACGCTTCCCTGTCCGTCACCAACTCCTGGAGCTTGCTCAAATACATGTCTATTGATGGCATCTAGTGATGCCATCCAACCATCTCATCTTCTGTCATCCCCTTCTCTTCCTGCCTTCAGTATTTCAAGCATCAGGGTCTTTTCCAAAGAGTTAGCTCTTGGCATCACGTAGCCAAAGTACTGGAGCTTCAGCTTCAGCATCAGTCCTTCCAATGAATATTCAGGATTGATTTCCTTTAGGATTGACCAGTTTGATCTCCTTGCAGTCCAAGGGACACTCAAGAGCCTTCTCCAATACCACAGTTCAAAAGCATCAATTCTTTGGCACTCAGCTTTCTTTATGGCCCAACTCTCACATCCATACATGACTACTGGAAAAACTGTAGTTTTGACTAGATGGACCTTTGTTGGCAAAGTAATGTCTCTGCTTTTTAATATCCTGTCTAGGTTGGTCATAGCTTTTCTTCCAAAGAGCAAATGTCTTTTAATTTCATGGCTGCGGTCACCATCTGCAGTGATTTTGGAGCCCAAGAAAATAGTCTGTCACTGTTTCCATTGTTTCCCCATCCATTTGCCATGAAGTGAAAACAAAGATCATGGCATCCAGTCCCATCACTTCATGGGAAATAGATGGGTAAACAGTGGAAGCAGTGTCAGACTATTTTTAGCCCAGTTATTTTTCTGGGCTCCAAAATCACTGCAGATGGTGACTGCAGCCATGAAATTAAAAGATGCTTACTCCTTGGAAGAAAAGTTATGACCAACCTAGATAGCATATTCAAAAACAGAGACATTACTTTGCCAACAAAGGTTTGTCTAGTCAAGGCTACGGTTTTTCCTGTGGTCATGTATGGAGGTGAGAGTTGGACTGTGAAGAAGGCTGAGCGCCGAAGAATTGATGCTTTTGAAGTGTGGTGTTGGAGAAGACTCTTGAGAGTCCCTTGGACTGCAAGGAGATCCAACCAGTCTATTTTGAAGGAGATCAGTCCTGGGATTTCTTTGGAAGGGATGATGCTAAAGCTAAACTCCAGTACTTTGGCCACCTCATGCGAAGAGTTGACTCATTGGAAAAGACTCTGATGCTGGGAGGGATTGGGGGCAGGACGAGAAGGGGACGACAGAGGATGAGATGGCTAGATGGCATCACTGCCTCGATGGACGTGACTCTGAGTGAACTCTGGGAGTTGGTGATGGACAGGGAGGCCTGGCGTGCTGCGATTCATGGGGTCGCAAAGAGTCAGACATGACTGAGCGACTGATCTGATCTGATCTGATCTGATGGGACCAGATCCCATGATCTTAGTTTTTTTGAATGTTTGTACTGTCTTCAAAATCTAATGTAGATATGTAACATTTATCATATATTACAATCTGAATTAGCCGCATTTTAAGTTCTCAATACCCACATGCAGCCAGTAGTTACTGCATTGGATAATGAAGTTTTATATAATTAATTATTTTATTAAAGATGTGTAATTAGGGCTTCCCTGGAGGCTCAGATGTTACTCTGCTTGTGATGTAGTAGACCTGGGTTCAATCCCTGGGTTGGGAAGATCCCCTGGATAAGGGGGTATGGCTACCCACTCCAGTATGCTTGCCTGGAGAATTCCATGGACAGAGGGGCCTGGTGAGCTACTGTCCATGGGGTCACAAAGAGTTGGGCATGACTGAATGACTAACACTAACAACAATGATAGCAACATTTTGAGTGGCAAGCATTTTGGAAGGATTTAGAAGGATTGACTTATCTAACCCTCCTAATAACCTTCATCTATACCTGGGTTTCCCTGGTGATTAGAGGGTAAAGCGTTCACCTGCAATGCGGGAGATCCGGGTTCAATCCCTGAGTCGGGAAGATCCCCTGGAGAAGGAAATGGCAACCCACTCCAGAACTCTTCCCTGGAAAATCCCATGGACAGAGGAACCTGGAAGGCTGCAGTCCATGGGGTCGCAAAGAGTCGGACACGACTGAGTGACTTCACTTTCACTTTCACTTTCATACCTGTACCTGAAGAAATATCATCATAAAAATGGTGAGTGACATCCTTGTCCACAGTGCTAGTATGTGGCAGAGTTGGATCTTGAATTCAGGTAATCAGAGGATTCCACATCCATGGCAGGATGGATTAACTGGGTGGTCTTCAGCAAGTCACTTCCCTGCATTTTGGTTTCCTCTTGTACAAAATAGGAAGAGAGGTGGAGAGGATTATCCAGAGTGGGTGTTGCAGGCCTTCATCTTCCTTTTTACTTGCAAACATCTGGCAAGACTGGCTCTTCTCTTCCCCTCTAAGGGTACTTGAGATTTACATTGTTCCTTCTCCAGGTTGGAACAATGTAAATCTACAGGGCTTCCCTGGTGGCTCAGAGATTAAAGCGTCTGCCTGGAATGCGGGATACCCAGGTTCGATCTCTGACTTGGGTTCGATCCCTGGGTCGGGAAGATCCCCTGGAGAAGGAAATGACAACCCACTCCAGTACTCTTGCCTGGAGAATCCTATGGAGGGAAGAGCCTGGTAAGCTACAGTCCATGGGGTCCCAAAGAGTTGGACACTACTGAGTGACTTCGATTTCACTTTCACTTTTCTCCAGGTTGAACAAAATTCAGTTCAGTTTAGTCGCTCAGTTGTGTCCGACTCTTTGCGACCCCATGAATTGCAGCATGCCAGGCCTCCCTGTCCATCACCAACTCCCGGACTTCACTCAAACTCACGTCCATCGAGTCCGTGATGCCATCCAGCCATCTCATCCTCTGTCGTCCCCTTCTCCTCCTGCCCCCAATCCCTCCCAGCATCAGAGTCTTTTCCAGTGAATCAACTCTTCCCATGAGGTGGCCAAGTACTGGAGTTTCAGCTTCAGCATCATTTCTTCCAAAGAACGCCGAGGACCGATCTCTTTTAGAATGGACTGGTTGGATCTCCTTGCAGTCCAAGGGACTCTTGAGAGTCTTCTCCAACACCACAGTTCAGAAGCATCAATTCTTCAGCGCTCAGCCTTCTTCACAGTCCAACTCTCACATCCATACATGACCAGTGGAAAAACCATAGCCTTCACTAGACGGACCTTTGTTGGCAAAGTAATGTCTCTGCTTTTGAATATGCTATGTAGGTTGGTCTTCCAAGGAGTAAGCTTCCCTGGTAGCTCAGAGGTTAAAGCGTCTGCCTGGAATGCGGGATACCGGGGTTCGATCTCTGACTTGGGTTCGATCCCTGGGTTGGGAAGATCCCCTGAAGAAGGAAATGGCAACCCACTCCAGTACTCCTGCCTGGAGAATCCCATGGAGGGAGGAGCCTGGTAAGCTACAGTCCATGGGGTCCCAAAGAGTTGGACACTACTGAGTAACTTTCCTTCCAAGGAGTAAGCGTCTTTTAATTTCATGGCTGCAGTAACCATCTGCAGTGATTTTGGAGCCCTAAAAAATAATGTCTGACACTGTTTCCACTGTTTTCCCATCTATTTCCCATGAAGTGATGGGACCAGATGCTGTGATCTTCGTTTTCTGAATGTTGAGCTTTAAGCCAACTTTTTCACTCTCCTCTTTCACTTTCATCTAGGGGCTTTTTAGTTTCTCTTCACTTTCTGCCATAAGGGTGGTGTCATCTGCATATCTGAGGTTATTGATATTTCTCTCAGCAATCTTGATTCCAGTTTGTGCTTCTTCCAGCCCAGCATTTCTCATGATGTACTCTGTATATAAGTTAAATAAGCAGGGTGACAATATACAGCCTTGATGTACTCCTTTTCCTATTTGGAACCAGTCTGTTGTTCCATGTCGAGTTCTAACTGTTGCTTCCTGATCTGCATATAGGTTTCTCAAGAGGCAGGTCAGGTGGTCTGGTATTCCCATCTCTTTCAGAATTTTCCACAGTCTATTGTGATCCACACAGTCAAAGGCTTTGGCATAGTCAATAAAGCAGAAGCAATGGCACTCCACTCCAGTACTCTTGCCTGGAAAATCCATGGACGGAGGAGCCTGGAAAGCTGCAGTCCATGGGGTCGCTAGGAGTCAGACACGACTGAGCGACTTCACTTTCACTTTTCACTTTCATGCACTGAAGAAGGAAATGGCAACCCACTCCAGTGTTATTGCCTGGAGAATCCCAGGGACGGGGGAGCCTGGTGGGCTGCCGTCTATGGGGTCGCACAGAGTCAGACACAACTGAAGCGACTTAGCATAGCATAGCATAGCATAGATGTTTTTCTGGAACTCTCTTGCTTTTTCCATGATCCACCGGATATTGGCAATTTGATCTTTGGTTCCTCTGCCTTTTCTAAAACCAGCTTGAACATCTGGAAGTTCACGGTTCATGTATTGCTGAAGCCTGGCTTGGAGAATTTTGAGCATTACTTTACTAGTGTGTGAGATGAGTGCAACTGTTTGGTAGTTTGAGCATTCTTTGGCATTGCCTGTCTTTGGGATCGGAATGAAAACTGACCTTTTCCAGTCCTGTGGCCACTGCTGAGTTTTCCAAATTTGCTGGCATATTGAGTGTAGCACTTTCACAGCATCATCTTTCAGGATTTGAAATAGCTCAACTGGAATTCCATCACCTCCACTAGCTTTGTTCGTAGTGATGCTTTCTAAGGCCCAGTTGACTTCACATTCCAGGAAGTCTGGCTCTAGGTGAGTGATCACACCATCATGATTATCTTGTTCCAACAAAACAAGAGAAGACTCTACACATGGACATCACCAGATGGTCAAAACCAAAATCAGACTGATTATATTCTTTGCAGCCAAAGATGGAGAACCTCTATACACTCAGCAAAAACAAGAGCAGGAGCTGACTGTGGCTCAGATCAGGAACTCCTTATTGTCAAATTCAGACTTAAATTGAAGAAAGTAGGGAAAACCACTAGACCATTCAGGTATGACCTAAATCAAATCCCTTATGATTATACAGTGGAAGTGAGAAATAGATTTAAGGGACTAGATCTGATAGACAGAGTGCCTGATGAACTATGGACGGAGATTCGTGACATCGTACAGGGATCAAGACCATCCCGATGGAAAAGAAATGCATAAAAGCAAAATGGCTGTCTGGGGAGGCCTTACAAATAGCTGTGAAGAGAAGAGAAGCGAAAAGCAAAGGAGAAAAGGAAAGATGTAAGCATCTGAATGCAGAGTTCCAAAGAATAGCAAGAAGAGATAAGAAAGCCTTCCTCAGCGATCAATGCAAAGAAATAGAGGAAAACAACAGAATGGGAAAGACTAGAGATCTGTACAAGAAAATTAGAGATACCAAGGGAACATTTCACGCAAAGATGGGCTCGATAAAGGACAGACATAGTATGGACCTAACAGAAGCAGAAGATATTAAGAAGAGGTGGCAATAACTGTACAAAAAATAAAGGTTGAACAAAGGGGTCTTCTCAATCTGGACTTTTCTAGTTGGGGTGGCTCTGACTATAAATCTACAAACCTTGCAGCAGGATAGGGGAGCCCCTCCCATGCCCAAGAGCTGCTACATTTTCTTTTGAATTTCTTCTATTTTGTGCATCATGTCCAGCTTCAGTTTCTTGAGGCTTTGTTGAAAGAAAGGAAACTTGTTGCCTGGGCACTTGGTTTTAATTTTCTGTCTTCTTTTTCTTAGGCATGTTGTAGAAAGCTCCCCTTGCCCAAGGAAAATCTATATATTTCCATAATTTTCCTTGTCTTTCTCTCTAAGAAACGCAAAGAAAATAAGTGTCAACAAAATTTTTGCATATATAAATTTTAACAGCCCATACATGTCAACTAATCCTTTACCCAAGAAAGAAAGGCTTATTTCAAGTGATTGAAAGTTGAAACACTTAGGTTTTCATTCATGTTGTGTAATGGAATCACTGTGTGGACATTCTACCTTATGATTAAGACCATTTCTCAAATCCACTAAGTCTAATGTGTGCCTACTGTGTGCAAGGGTAAACCCCTGTTTTCTAGGAATGGATCTTCCACCAGAGAGGGTAAGGCAGATCTTCAACCAACCACAGCACAAGGTGAACCAGGTGCCTTAAGAGGGGTGCAAAATACTAAGAGAGCTCAAATATTGCTACTGCTAAGTCACTTCAGTCGTGTCCGACTCTGTGCGACCCCATAGACGGCAGCCCACCAGGCTCCCCCGTCCCTGGGATTCTCCAGGCAAGAACACTGGAGTGGGTTGCCATTTCCTTCTCCAGTGCATGAAAGTGAAAAGTGAAAGTGAAGTTGCTTAGTCGTGTCCGACTCTTAGCAACCCCATGGACTGCAGCCCACCAGGCTCCTCCATCCATGGGATTTTCCAGGCAAGAGTACTGGAGTGGGGTGCCATTGCCTTCTGTGACTCCAATATATAGTTTGTAATAAATAAAAATTGTATAGAAGAGTCCCCTCATGGACAAAGGCATGGCAATCCACTCTGGAATGGACATTTTGGCTAACCCAATAGAACAGACCTTTAAAGAAATTTAGGGATTCAGTTAACAGAGAAGGCAGAAAGGACATTTCAGGAGAAGTTGTTTTGTTGCTGTTGTTTACTCTCTAAGTCATGCCTGACTCTTTGTGACCCACCAGGCTCCTCTCTCCATGGAATTTCCCAGGCAAGAATACCGTAGTGGGTTGCCATTTCCTTTTCCAAGGGATCTTCCAGACCAAGGGATTGAACCTGTGTCTCCTTCATTGGCAGGCAGTTTCTTTACCACTGAGCCACCAGGGTAGAGGCAGAAGCAAATGTCTCTGCGTGTATCCTGCACCACAAGTAGGAGGAGAGGGAAGTGGCGCGTGGCCTTCCATATGGATTGCAGGAAGTATGTAAGGATGCCAGGCAGTTTGGCAGACTCCTGGCACCAGTATCCTGCTCCTAGTCCTCCACCCAAGTGAGACAGCATTCATCAATCACAGCCCACATCTTTTCAACTGACCTCAGGAGTGCCTCATGAGATGAGATCAATTTGCCATCCCTGGTGCAGGGATAAGTGAGGTAGAGCCTTGAATACCTTGTTGACTAGTTAGTGGTTAATTGGATAGGCAATAGGGAGCCATTAAAGTCTTGTAAGCAGGGGAGTGACATGGTGGGAAATGAGAGCTGTAGTTCAGGATAATGAACTTGGCAATGCTTTCTGGGATGGATTAGAATAGTTATAAGAACGAAGGCCAACTATTTGGAAGATATAGTTTAGGTAAGTGATAATGTCTGGAACTGGAGTGATATGGTAGCCAAAGATAGGAAGGGCAGATATCACAGAGTTAGAATTGAAAGCACCTGGCAAGTCTAATAGGCTGTGGAAAGTGAAGGGCAGAAGTGAGAGAGGGGAGTCATAGCCAACTCTCCAGGTTCCCGGTAATGACCTTGGAATAAGAAAAACATGGAGTCATCATGGTAGGGGGAGCCTGTGATTAAAAAGGAGGTAGGGGAGTTCTGGTGAGTTTGGTGAGGGCAAGAGAAGTCTGCAAAGAATGGTTTTTAGGCTTCTCTCTTCTACAAAGCACAGATTTTTCTAAGCCATTGTCTCAACTCAGTAGTGCAAAGTAAAATAACCATTTTTAAGCAAACAGTACTGCCCTTTCTCAATGAACAGAGTTTAAGGAAGGCTGCCATCTTTCCAAATATTTGGAAAATTGTAAAGCCTTACTTAGTAATCAGGGAAGGGACATGAGGGAAGGAAAGAAATATAATCTTAATCACTGCTTCCCCAAGTGATTTACACCTTAGCAACAATGATTGACAGTCAAGGAATGTATCTAACTCACTTTTATTTTTCCCTTGAGGAAAGCACTTGCGTTCCCAATTGTTTTAAATTGCAGAAGCAGTAATTGTTTTAGGAAGGCAGGAGAAGCGGCTTTTGGGAGCTGCAATTTACCGCTGAGGGGAATATGGACTCTATCTCTAACTAAGATCACTAAGGCCATATTCAGGACAGTTTTTCCTGGGTAAACAAATACCAGTTTAGTCAAAGGAGAATAACAAAGGAACCAATTAAAGGCCTAAGGGAATAAATTTCACCCAAAATGTTAATAAGCTGCTACTGGTAGCTAAAATGAGCCATAGATGTTTTTTAAGCTGCTTGCATCCCAAATAGAATCATTAGTGAAATGTAATAGGAAAAGTTTGTTTTTCTCTCAAATATTTGAAAATATTTGGGGCCATGGATGTGTTTTGACATACTTACTGTCCCAGAGGAACTTGTTCATTACACTACGCACTTTGATATATATATTTGATATATTTACTTAGAAAAGTCAAATGTGACAAGCTGGGTCAGGTGCATCAAGAACTTTATTAACAGACTAACACTAACCTGTTACAAAAGGTGTGAACGCTGCTCTGGAAATCTGTGCTTTGATGTATGGGGAAACCCACACATCTGATTTGGGGGGCAGGGAGGAGACGATCATGGCATTGTTTGTAGGTGCCAACAGACAGCCAAAAGCCAGGGTTCCTTGCAGAGACTGGATTAAGGTATCAAAACTGTTCACATCTCATTTACATCACTCCGAAGAGTGGACCACAGGTTTTGCTGATTAACACATAGACCATGGCAAATAGCATTGTGTATCTGAAATCAGACCAAGATCAGTAACAGTAACACAAACCATGTGTGAAGTTGGGCATATGGCGGTTCCTCTTAGGCTATTATCTAACTAGGTTTTTTTTCCTCTTATTTCTGAAAAGTCTTTTTTTCCAAACCAGGAAGTTAGCAAAAAGCAAAATGTTCCCTGATTCCCTCCCCACCCCACCCCCTAAATACACATATTTATGTCACCTTCTGGTATATAACAATATTTTTTGTTGTCAAAATTTGTAAATCTTCTGAAAGAAAGGTGGGGGTATGTGTTAAAAATGTACTGATTTCATCATTGTCTCCGCAGGCAATAGGAAATGGTGGATTGAGTATTGAGACAAGAAAATCAAGCTACTACCACCTGAATATTTTCCACTCATCCAATTTGTACTGTTCCTTCATACTGGAGTTTGGGATCAAAGTAACACTGCTGCAGTTCTTTGCCACCCTTGGATTTCATTCAGCACCTACTATGTGCTGGGGAGTTTCAGTGAAAGCTGGGAGTGCAGAATGATGCCTACAATGATGTGACTTATTAAAAGCTGTTAATTATCTGAATTTTATCATCCAGATGTTATTAACGCCTCTCTAGTATATCTTTTATGGATGAGACTGTACATTTAATAGCAGTAGTACCATGGGAATTGACAATTAGCAGCTACGCATGAACTAGATGCAGCGTGGCATATTTCATCCAGCTTAGATAGTCATCGACCAAACAGGCCAAAGTTTTCTCCAGTAGAAATTGCCCTGCCAAGTGGTTTCTGGACCCTTCTCGGAGAAAACTGCGAAGGAGCTGAAAGGGACCTCTTCCAACCACACCAGAAATTGGCTCTCCGTGGCAATGCTAAACTCACACAGTTACATCAAAGCGATACGGGAAACCCACTGGACGTCCCATCCCAAAGTAAGAAGTGCCACACCCTCAGTTCCCCCAGCGCAGGTCGAAGTCCTTTTTAGCATCTCCTCAGTCCTGGGCTGGGCTGGCGGGGAGCTACCTGCGGGTCCCCAACGTGGATAATCGGATTTGTCTCTTCCCAGGCTGGCTGCTGATGGGGACGAGTTCTGCTCCCGAGAGAGTCCCAGAAGTAGGTACAGAATCAATCTCACGAATCTTAATTGCTGTCCCTGGGCCGAGGGAAGGGGAGGATTGGGGCACGGGAGGCTCTCCCTTCCTCCTCCACTCTTTTCCCCACCTCCCAAAATTGGCAGCAGTCCGCGGCTCTCGGTCTGGGGTCTGGAGGGTGGGGAATGTGGGTGTGGGGGCCGGCTGGAGAAGCTCTCGCTAGCGCTGCCTGTGGCCAGACCCGCCTCCCATCCCCTCTCGGGCGCACACTCACGTCCACCCAGACACACTCCGCGCGCTCCCTTGCGCTCTCGCTCGCCCGCCCGCCGCCGCCTGCTCTCTCCCTTTTGCTCTCCCCGGTCTCCTTCTCCCTTTTTTTTTTTTTTTTTGGTACCATAGAGTTGCTCTGAAAACAGAAGATAGAGGGAGTCTCGGAGCTCGCCATCTCCAGCGATCTCTACATTGGGAAAAAACATGGAGTCAGCTCCGGCAGCCCCCGACCCCGCCGCCAGCGAGCCGGGCAGCAGCGGCTCGGACGCGGCCGCCGGCTCCAGGGAGACCCCGCTGAACCAGGAATCCGCCCGCAAGAGCGAGCCGCCCGCCCCGGTGCGCAGACAGAGCTATTCCAGCACCAGCAGAGGTAGGAGGCTGTGAGAGGGGCTGAGGAGGGGGCGGCGGGAGCCCCGGCGCGGAGCGGGGGGCGGCCGGGAGCGGGCGCCCGGGGCGCGGGGTCGGGGGCCGCGCGCTAGCTGGCCGCGGCGCCTGGAGCTCGGAGCAACCCCTTCCCCTCCCCCCTCCGCCCCCCAGAAATGTTGCAAACTTTTGCAGCCCGTTCTCGGGTTGCGGGAGGAGAGGGGGGCGGGGGAGGCGGCAGGAGGGTTGACAGCCGGCGGGCTCACCCCCCTGGCTTTGATTTTTTTCTGCAAAGAGAGGAAGAAAGCCGCGTTGCTCAAATTAAATACTCTCCCCCAAAATACGGAGGACCGGAGAGTGGGGGCCCGGGAAAGAAACTTTTAAAGCGGCAGTGTCCTTTTAAGAGGGGGGAAAAAAAATCCTTTTGATGGCCATCCTCCTCCCCTTTTACCTTTTCTCCTCCTGACAGTGTCGGCCCGGGCAGCCTGAGACATGGTGGGTTTTCGGCCCCCCGCAGAGGTGAAAGGGGTGTTAGAAGTGAGAGATCAGGGCAGCCCCCCCTCCCCCGGGGTGGAAAGGGAGCGCTTCTGGACTTGGGGCGGGGGAGCGACGTGGTTACCTTCCCTGGAGCACAGCCGTGGATTTGGGATTTGGAAATAGGGCTGGGGGAAGCGGGGTGCTGGCGCGTGAGGTGCTCGCCAAGTTGTCTGGCGGGCGCCGCGAGGGGAGGTGCGCAAGTTTGCAGACCCGGGGTTCGCAGCCCGGCGCCCAGGCTGGCGGGGGGCGTGTGCGCGTCAGCGCGCCCGGGGCGGCGGCGGCGGTCCTGTGGGGCGCTCCACGCGCATTCGGAGTGAGCGTCTACAAAAGCAAACAAGCAGAAAAAGAAAGATCGCAAGGCACCCAAACTTATTTCAGCCCTGGGAAATCCTTCCCTCGCCAAGCGTTTCTGCAAGAACCTGGGAATGGTCAGTGCGAGTTGAATGCTTGTTGGATAGTGCGATCGATGCCCCCCACCCCGGGCAATGTTTTACACACTTCATTTGTAGGATCTGTGTGCGTGTGTCTGTTTGGCGGGGGGGCGGCTCCATGACCCCTCCTTGCTTTTTTTCTAATTAAAGTGGAGTGTTGGGAAAAGCTCATCCTCTTTCCTCTTTTTTAAAGGTATGGGAACCTGGTGTGGGATTTTTCTTTGGGAGGGGGGTTATTTGAAAACGCCCAGAGTTTATAAAGAACAGGATGGCTTTAATTACTGTTGTAAATAATGTATAAATCACGCCTGTCACTCCGGAGGAAGCCAGCTCGCACGAGCCGCCCAGGGCTGGGGGACAGAGATCTCCAGCCCCGGCTTGGGCACTGGCCCAGCGGACCCCCTCCTCTTGCCACTCAGCTTCAGGCAGAGATGCGTAGAGCTGGAAGAGGCAAGTGGGGGCCCCAGAGCCCCTCCTTTCCTCTCAGTGTTAGAGTTGGAGGTAGGAATATGGCTGATCATGTGCTGGCTGTTTTACAGTATTCCCCCCGCCCCCCCCCCCCCCCCCGCCCCACCTTAGCCACACCCCCTGTCCAGGCGCTTTCCCATTCACGGAATTCGAGTACAGTAAAAGCCATCAGGATGACACATGCGAAAAACATTTAATTAAAGGCGATTTCGGAAGAGCGAACACATCAAACCGCTGTTTAAGGGAGAGGGAGGGGGCAGCGAGGGTCGGGAGTATAGGAAGGGCGATGGGGCCGGGGGCCGGGACCTGCCGCTAGCTGGGTGAGTTTGTGTGTAGAGAGCTTTTGGCTGCAAAGAGTATATTTAGACCTGAGACGGTGGATTTGGAATGCGAGCGGGTTATGTAACAGGGTTAATCAGAAACACTGGAGAAAATCCCCTTCATGTGTTTCTGAGGCTTTTTTTTTTTTTTTGGAAGAGGGGAACATAGTATGTAGGAAGCCGCACTAATTTCTGATTTGTGCTGCCACCCCCTCTGTCTTAGCCATCCCCCTCCCGTGTGTTATTAGCATCTTCAGGTGTCATTCTTGCCAGAAGGTGTTCTTGCAAGAGATCAGGGTGGCAGGCTGCAGAACCGACTAGCAAATCCGTAACTTGCTGTTCTTGCAAATTATATAACCGATGGGGCTTTCTCGGTACCACCAGCCCCGGAGGCTCAGCAACAAGGGAAGAGGGACAAAGTGCAGATAGGATGCATCTTGTGCAACTGACCTGCTGACCCACATCCCCTGGCCCCCTAGTGGGCCACCCCCCACTCCCTCTTCTTTGAACCCACCTCTTGTCCATCCCTCCGGAGAGTTAATGGGGGGAGGGAGAGGAGGTAAGGCCCAAACACTCAACTCACATCCTGCACGCAGGCACTCGGTTATATAACAGTCTGAATGGAAAAGGAAGGTCAGAGATGGAGGCATCCTTTAGCTAACACAGCAGTAGTAATAGCTTCCAGAAATTATGTGCATTTGCAGACTTTAACCTCAGATGTACTGTCTGCTCCTCGGGGGTACCAATCTTTGTGCATGTGAGCTAGGGAGAAAAAGAGGGAACGTGTAAGTATGCTCAGTAGATGAGAGTGATTTGAAAATGGGAAATGTTTGGGTTTTCAGATGATGTAATGGAATTGGCAGAATATGCAAGTCGGCTCCCAGAGTGTAAGCGGCAAGAAAATTGGAGCTGGCATCCAGTATTAATGTTGCATAAATTACAATATCGGAAAGAAATTAACCTACACACTAGGTGATTACGCCTTTTTAATACTTAAAGCATACAGGCACACAACGCAAAAGGAAAAGCAAACACCATCACCTTAAAATCAGCATTTTCAACCTCAAGGAGGGTTGAGTGGAGACTTTGGCCTTGGGTGAAGAGAGCCGCTTTCTGATCTGGGGGATGCTTTCCTGGGAGGTAGCGGGGTTAGCTTCCAGGCAGCCAGTGTTTGCAGTCTGCAGAGATTGTGGTCAGGATTCTCATGACATTGAGGTGACCTCATGAGACATTACCTAGGTAGACTTGAAGCTATTGCTGGATTCTAAACTCCTGGGAATCCACGGGTGAATGGACCGTGCACCGTTAGTGCCTGCACTTCCAAAATCAAATATGTGACTTTATAATCTGAAAGATGGCCTCCCTTTCTTTTTACAACGGGGCAGGGTATGTTAGCATTTTCAGCAGAACTGTTTTGTTTTCAGGGTGTTTTTAATGATGGCTGTTGTTGTTCAGCCCATCTTTCAGCCCAATGAAAGGGAAGAAAGGCAGGAGACAACATGGGAAGTAAGAATGAAGCGGAAGAACCACAGCGAATCTTTAATTTAACAAGGCTTTCAGGGGCTTCAGGGAGCCCTGAGCATTGTGACATAACTGTTGTTAAAAACCCTCTTCCAGAATCTCATTAGTATATGCATGCCAGAAACTTACACATTCTACCTCCCTAAAGTTATCCTCAGGGGGCTGTGTGCCACATCGGTGGTCTGGAACACCGGTGCTGCAGGTGGATGGCTGATAGGGCAGGCTGACCTAAGGGAAAAATTGAAGCCAAAAGATGGGATTAACACTGAAAAGCTCAGTTGGGTTGAGATCGAACCCCCTGGAAGCTGAGCTTAGATTGACTTAAAATCAGTTAACAAGTTTAGTTGTAGCCCTGAGGACTTCTAGACCCACAGGAATCTTTGCCTCTCAAAGTACTTCTCCACAATTCACCACTTCAGTCTAGGCTGATTCACTTTCTGGTCGGTGCTCTTGCCTGGCAATTTCGAGCGTTTTCTAGAGATTGATTCTCAGATGAGCTTTTCTTACGTGGACCTGGCTCTCCCCAGTGAACAAATGATGCCCTGTAGTTTGAAAGAGCTACTGGCTGGGATAAAATTCTGTGCCAGGGGGATGGAATAATTATTTTTTAAACTAAGGGACTTTCATTTTCCAGTAAATTGCTCATAAAAACATTTATAATTATACCCTTTAAAAATGTAATAGAATAATTTTAGAAAATGCATTTGAGGATGATTATGAAAACCTTTTCTGTTGCTTCCCCCTTCTTTCTTAAAAAGAATTGAATTATTAATCCAGAAGTCAAATCCTGAGTGGCTAAAAACATTTACAGCAGACATTTTTTTTTTTAAATATTAGTCACCTGCTGGAATTTTCCAAAGTCTTCTGGTGTTAAAAGGAGCCCTTGGCTTTAGAAAACATCTCGGTTTCTGAAACTGAAATATGGAGGTTGCAGGGACGGACCCCCTAACCAAGAGACATTAAGCTTGTGTTTTCAAGTCGGTAGAGCTGGGGGGTACAGTGCATACTGCTGTTTCTACACCAGACTCCTATGAGGGATGTAGGGAGGTATAGGATTGTTAATTGCAATAGGTAGTGCCTCCGAATGCAGATATTCAGAAGGTCTTTGGTGACAGCTGAATCGTTTTTGAAAGCAAACTGACTCCTGTCCAGAGCTAGCCTTTGGACTGTGAATCAGGCAAGCCCAGGTGTTCTCCATGAGCCATACTCGGTCACTTCTGAGTTAAGATGCACAGTTTTCTCCTGATTCTCCCATTCTTACCTTGAGGAAGTTGTGTGTGTGATGTCGGAAGGACTGACTAAGTTGGGTGTTGCTTAGAACCCTGTTGATGGAGTGTGGGCCATTATAGCACGTACCACTTTTTCTGAAGGTGCTGTCCCCAACCCCCACCATTTTTCCAGTCTCCTTCTAAGCTCATCTATGTATTTCTGTCTGTGGAAGCAAAATACTTAACTACATTTCAGGTATCTGGGAGAGAGTTGTAATGTGATTGCCCCATGTGCAAAATTTTTTATAGAAAATGTCACTGTTCTCAAATATCGTATCCTCTTTGTCTTGTACAAGCCAGTGTGCAGAGACTCTGAGGTAGACAGCATCCTTCCTCCTGGAGGGACCCCTGACCCATTCATCCCAGATTAGAGATAGGTTCCTGTACAGCAAGAAGAGTCTGCTTTGAAAGGCCTTCAGGTGCCAGAGCGAACACCAACCTCGAATGTACAGTACCTTTCTGAAAATGAAGACTGTCTTCCTTGCTGAGAATTTAAGAACAACCTCCTTTTTGCTTCTCTCTGTCTCCCCAAGATGTTCTCCCTTCCATCATTTAAAATAAAATGTTTTTTTTTTAAATGAAGATTTGTTTTATTTTTCCCTTGGTATCTCATTCAGAAGGGCAAGTGTTGGTTTGAAATGAGCTGTTAAAATGTTCACCCATCTTATTAAGCTGTATGTTAAGAAAAATACAATTGAATCCTTGTGAATTAATGCTTGCCCAGAACTCTCCAGATAATGAGTGTTCAAGCATTGATTAAGATACAATAAACCATGATTTTTCTATAAGAGTTTCAAAGCGTCACTGATGAATTTGTTTTTCTGGCACAGTGAGCAGAAGCACTTTTTGTCTTTTCCTTATCAAATGTGTTTGAAAGTGTGCTGGTCCCCTTTCCTGCCCTGGGAAGAACACTGGGGATGTAATTGAATCTTTCTTAGAGATTTGGGGATCCTTAGGGTACCACAGGCTCACTGTTCTGAGGATGAGTTCTGATTGTACATTATAGAACTGTAAATGGAGATGGTGTTAGAGATTGGGCTAAATCTGTCCTGATTGTAGCTTGGAAATGGTTGGTGGTTTGTTTGTTTGTTTGTTTGTTTTTTTGGTTAAATCCTCAATATCTGTCTGTTTTGTTATTTACCTCCCTTGCTCTCTGAGTTGCAAGTAGCAGAATAGAAATTCATGTCAGTTAGTTGATTCTGGTTAGTTAAGGTTTTTACTTTAAAATTTCAATCCAAGTCTAGACGCTAATTCTTTCTCTAGAAAATGTAAACTCATTCTCAAAAATTTAGCAAAGCTATTGTATTTACAAATAAGTTATGTGTTGTATTACCATAACATTATGCAGTTTTTTCCCTGTGTAATGGTACACAGAAATATCAACTAATTTTGCTTCTTCCTTATATGTGTTGAAAGGGTTTCATCAACCCTGAAAGTTAGGAAGTTCTAGAGTTAGAAGGAAGACTTTTAAGAATGCCAATAAAGAGCATATAGATTTCCCCAGAGGAAGCTGTCTATCCAAGCTTAGGCTTTTGTTCGCTGGACAGTGTGGTACCGCATCATCAAGGGCTGACTTTCTCAGGGCCCTCCCAGCTGACTTAATGGTTGTCCGTAGTTGTCTTGTGATATCTTTGATATCCTACTGTCGAAAATTCAGCTTGGGAGTCTTGGTGTTCTTTTGTGACAGCCTTGTTGTTGTTATTACTTTGCTTTTGGAGTAAAGACACCAAGGAGGTTGTCTCAAGAAATGGTTAGAAAAGTGGAGTGAGGCATAATGAAGTATAAATGTACCATAGCCCATGGGTTAGGCAGGCTCCGTTCCAGGTCTGGCTCTTACGTGCGTGCTAATATTAAAAGGAATTATAGGTAGCAATTCCCTTGTGTTGGTGGAAGAACATATTTTTTTCCTAACATACGTTTATGGCCTCCACTGACACATCATTATTACAAACCGTCTCATCACATTATGTGCTGTGGCACATTGGCAGTGGCGTGGCCCTGCAGTCTCCTGGTGGTTGTCTTGTCCACAGAAAGCGGCCTCCAAGGCACTGTCTGTAGGGCCCACAACAATGGTGAGGACAGGTTTCACACAGTCTGTGAAGTGCTGGAGGCCTCCAGGCCCTCCCAGGCACCCATGCTGCTTTCCCTGGAGCTCAGAGGAATAATCAAGGTGTAGAGGATTTATAATCGCCAGCCTCCAGTCATCTCTAACAGCGTGATCGGGCATCGGAGTTTTGATCATCAATGATCATGAAGTTTTTGAAAACAGTTAGGAAGTGCCTGCATCCGTGAACAGACCGTGATAGATGAGGTTCTTCCTGGGCACCAGGAAGGGTACCGCCCAGTGCAGGATTCTCACGCCTGTGAAAGAAGGCAGCGCACTGTTAAAAATACCTAGCTTACTTCGGGGGAGGATTTGGCTGAATACTGATGAAGTTTATGAAATATGAATGTTGTGAAGTTGCTGTACGTAAGTGGTAGGCGTGTGTGAAAGAAGTAAGAAGCAATAAAAGGGTGTATAAATGACACCCTGAAACTTGATGGACTTGTGTATGTGACAAGAATGGTGATGTTTGGTTCTGTGCCTAATGGGGGAGAATAAACTGGCTTAAAATCTATGTGTCAAACTCGATGTGGGACTAAAAATTAATACATATAGAGTCATTTGACTTATAAGCAAAGAGTGCTACTGAGGAGAATCAGGCAGGTTGCAAAGAATAGAGGGGAAACGGAATGGGGGAGAAACAGGAGGGGCCAACACTTGAATTTATAATAAAGTATGCTAATCACTGTTTTAAATAATCCAGACTATTAATGACTAGGTAGAGAATTGCTGCTAGGTAGAGAATTCATTATAGCCCAACAAAAAGGTATCGCTGCGAGTTTTAGGTTGTGCGCGAGAAATCCTCTTGATCCCCAAAGCATAAATGCATGTACTGAGAAGCAGAACTGCACACATTGTAATTTTTTCTGTCTTATCCTGATTAATTGACAGCCGACTGTATGCCTCTTTCCTGAAGGTGACTTTACAATCTCCAGACACAGACATTTCTCTCAGAAGTGGAGTGAAGGAAGGAGAACCACATACTAAAGTGTGTTTCGCTGGGTGAAGTATTTGGGAGGAGGGAAGATAAGAGTGGTGGAACAGGGGAAGGGGGTCGTGCGTACAGAGATTAAGGATGCTGCCTTTTGGGGGCTGGGGAGTGGGGGCTGCGAACCAAGGAAGGGAATCTCTAGAGGGAAGGAGACTTACGTGCAAAAGAGAATGAAATTAGCATTGACTCTGTAATGGCTGGGAACGTGCCTTTCTAATTTTAAATTATCTTTAACAAGGACGATGAACAGAGGAAAAGTTGACACTTTGAGAAGTTATGACGAACTTGTCGAGAATGCCAATTGACAAAGGCAGGTAAGGGAATACTTGGAGCAACAGAACAAGAACAGGTCTGAAGGGCAGGCCGATGTGCTTCCGAGTGTGTTAAGGGAATTGGCGGGCGTGTTTATTGACTCTTCTAATTAGTTTTAAAGAAACCTGAAGAAATGGACAGAGACGGAGAAGAGACGCTCTGATGGGATGCCGCCATTCCAGGAGCAAAGAGACCTGTATCATCCCTTAAGATCGATGCCAATCATGGGGAGGAGTGACTGCTTAAAAGTTAATGGATTTCTGAGAGTCAAATCAGAGAAGAAACAAGGGTATATTTCACAAGTTTAAAAACTTTTAAATAAACTGCATTGCTTTTCATTTTCACTGTACAATCATAAAGCCAGTGAATGATGGTAAGAAGGCCATAGTGACAATACAGCATGTACTCCCAGGAAAGTTTGCATGACAAGGATAATATATCTGAAAGGACAGGGCACCTGGAAGGGTGAACTGCCCATAACTCTCAATTGTGCAGGTAATGAAGCAGGGGGAAAGCACGGCAAATGAAATACTTTGATCATCAAAGACGATGCTTCTTTCAGTGATCATATTGGTTGACTGATGCTGACAAGGGTGAAATTGCCGGAATTGTATTTTACCGTTTCTGGCACTCGTGACCCACTTTGGATAAGCACGTTTCTTTGAATAAGCACAGAAAGTGCCTCAAGATTGGTGAGCTGCTAAACTTTCTTGAGACTCCCAGGAGATTCAGTATAATAAATGGGGTTCCCCTGAGAGGACTCTAGAAAATTCTAAAGCTTGATGTCTAATCTTGAGCGTGAGGGTACATGTTCACATATATGTAGGGCTCACTCATGAGACTGCCATTGGTCATGTTTTATTAGACTAAAACCTGTTAGAGCCAGCAGGGGTCTTATGAATCATCTCATCTACCCTCTCTCCCCTTTTAAACTGGCTTTCACAGAGGTCAGAATATGCCTGAGGCCCCATTCCTAGTAGGTAACAAGGCTGTGACTAGAACGCAGATCTTCTTCCTCCCTAACAATGTTCCTTCCACTTGTATGCTGTGTCAAGATGCTCAGAAGTTCCAGTAAGTTCCTTTCCACCAGGAGATGCCCCCCTCTGAGGCTATTACAATAGGTATCAGTTAACCAAGCCTTAGGTGGAGATACGTTTGAAGGTCAACACACTTTGTCTTGGCTGTGCATCAATAGCAGAACATTCTCAGTATTATTATTTTTTAATCCCATCGGGCATTTTTATTATTCTTTAAAAATTAGCTAGTAAGCTTGTGGCTCTGCCAGTAAAGCCATTCAGGGGCATAGTGAAAATTGTGTCTGCATCTCCTGCTCTGATTTAATAGAAAGTAAAATAAGGGATGTAGAGTACGGCATTCTGTTCTTAGAGCCTTTAAACTCTCTGGAACTGGAGGCAGCCAGCCCTAGCTGTACAGTGGGGGAGGGCGTCTCTCAGCAGCTGTCATCTTTCCTCAAGGCAGAGGGTTTATCTGGGCTGTTTATGGGGATGCTCCTGAGCAAGTCTGCAAATGGGATACTATGTAGTCAGTAAAACTCATGTTGTAGTGGAAGATGCTTGGGATCTTGTGCTTAGTGAAAAGTCACAGCTTTCATAGTAGTGTGCATGGAATGGGATCATTTTTATAAAAACTGTGTGTGTGTGTGTGTGTGTGTATATGTTCGCATGGGCCCAAATGTACATAAATGATGAAATGATAAAGTGGTCATCTCTGGATAGTGGGGTTATCTATGAGTTTCTCTTCCTCTCTGCCCTTCTCTATTTTCCGAGTTTCTTGCATTAATGTGTGTATTATTTTTGTAACTGGAAAAAAAATAAATCTAATTTTTTTTCAAAGAGATTGTGTGTTCTGAAACTGATGCTACTTTGAGGGAACTGATTCTGAACTTTTAGTATGTTGCAGGATATTTCATGATGTTTCAGGATGAAGCAAGTTTTCTGGCCCAAAGAGCAGCACCTTTGATGGTTGTATTTAGCCAGGAAAACAAAGGTCATTCAGCTTGGATATGAAAACAAGTGTCCTCATATTGGAATTTCTTGCCCTTCTAGTGCAGTGTCCTTCATGTGTTTATTATGAGAAAAACGCAATATATTGAAATCCAGTACACAGATATATCACACACATCAATAAACTTTGCATATAAATTATCCATTACCTGCAATGCTCTGTTATTTTTCCTCTATTATTTAAAGACAAAATACAAGTCGTGAGCCACCAGATTGGTTTCACCGTCTATATGGGTGGCTCCATGAAGTTGAAAACCCGTATCCTTGGCATGAGGCTGAAGCAGCCTTTCTGTGGGCCATGGCCTGACTGGGAGGGAAGAAGGGAGGGAAGGAAGGAGGGAGGGAGGTTTTTCCATAGTCACTGATGTGGGAGTCCAAGTGTTACTTTATTATAATTTCAAGGAAGAGTTTAGGGAGGGAAAATAAGGTAAATACTTGTTATTTGTAATCATTCAGGATCTTTATGCCCTTTTAGAACATGCTCATTAACATCCTATTTCATTTAGACACGCATCTGTCTAGTCTGGTTCAGCATATAGATTCTGGGAATCCCTTTGCTTGCAGTTTGTCATCACTGTGTACAGGCACGAGGGTGGTAGTCTTTCAATCAACAAAACTTTACCGAGCACCTTCTCTGTGCCAGGCACTGTGCTAAGTAAGCTCTGGGAAGAAAGCAATAGACTAGGGAACTCAGAATCCCTGCCTTGCTTGATCTTAAGTTTTCCTCGTGACATCTTGGTGTAGCCCTTTGTCTGGGTCTCCTTTGACCAAAGATTTCTAAGGTTTCTCTTCCACATCTGTCTTGACCTCAGCCTCTTTTCTCTCTCTCTATTCCTAGTATGGGCTAGGGCTAAAGAATCTGCCAGCATTGCAGGAGAGCCAGGTTTGATTCCTGGGTTGGGAAGATCCCCTGGAGAAGGGAATGGCAACCCATTCCAGTTTTTTTGCCTGGAGAATCTCATGGACAGAGGAGCCGGGTGGACTACAATCCATGGGGTTGCAAAGAGGCAGACACAACTGAGGAACTAACACTTTCACTTTCTTTTTTCACTAGTACAGGCCCTCCTCCTCCTCCTCCTCCTCCTCTTCCCCATCTGAGTTCCCACTTTTGGTCCAATCTCCTTGCTTCCTGAGATCCTACAGTCATTCTAGCTCCTGATAAGACTCACGCTCTCCCTCTTGTAGTTCTCTTTTACAGTGTTCAGACACATAGATGACTTTGCTCACTCAATCAACATGTCACTTCTTCCTTTCCAGGTTTCTTTACATTGTCTTCTAGTATTATTTCCTGGGCAAGAGTCAGGTCCTCCCAAGAAGATGAGCTCCATGATGTATTCCTTCACAGCTCAACGCCTTGCAAAAAGTAGGTGCTCATCAATTGTACAGATTGTCTCCCACATTGCCCTGGAGAGCTCTTTGTCATCTCAGAATATTCAGGTCTGCACTTCTTAGAATATTCAGCTCTGTAATCACAGCTTCTACTTGCTCCTACCTCCAACTGGGTCTTGGGTTTGGACCCAGCCACCCTAGTTTGTCCCACTTCTGTCTCTCTTGGGTCCACCAATCCTGCCCTCTGTTGTGGCAGGCCCAGGCCTGCTCCAGTCTTGAGCAGCTCAGACCATGATGAACAGCTTACGTGGTTGTTACAAGCCTGCTGGGAGTGGGGCCCAGGTGTGCTAACTGTGTGGCCTTTGGTAAGTTCATTCACCACTCAGTCTTTTCCTTATGTCACCTGAAAACTGGGGATGTTAATGATGCCGGCTTCCCAAGGTGCTTGAGAAGCTCCCCTGTGAGGATGCCCATACAGCTTCTGGCGTGATGCCTGGCACACATCCAGTGTCACTCTGGTGACGGTGGTGATGGTGAAGCACATCCAGAAGCAGAGCCCTTCCATCTACCTCTCCCCATCTCCTCAGGTCTGCAGCCCCTTTTGCTTCCTGTTTCTGATTGGTTGCTCTGTGAAATTAATGAGTTCCAGGACATCAAGGGCCTTTCATTTAACTACCAGTTCTCTCTCCTGGACTGGATCCTATGCCAGTCCTTCAGTTCATCTGCCATAGGCTAGATTCTGCCAAGTTCAGATGAATCACTTAAGTTCAAGCCCATCAGCCACCTGTTGGGTTTCCCAGAGGTTATATACCATACCTGCAACTGAACAAGAGGAGAGTCCCACTTCTGCCTGCTCCCCTCCCCTTTGTCCTCCCTATTCCCGTAGTACTGCTGGCTGCCCCCTCCAACCATCGAGGCTGGGGGAGCACCCTCCACCCCACTGTGCTCGGTGTTCTCTCATGTCTCATTTCTCAGCACCCCATCTTTGCCTGCCCTCCCTTCCCCCGTAGTCACTTTCTCCTCCCTGCCAAAAAATCACATTGGAGAAGCCTGTCTGCAAGGGTTCCCATTCAACTTGCTCTACATTAATGCTCCACTATGGTGACCCACTGCTGAGTCTTTCACTTGTAATGTAATCTAATAATTTACATGCACTTTGCAAGCAATACTCTCTGAGACTCACAACCTGCTTGAAATCACTCTGCTGTTACAGTATTTGAGCTGATGAGAGAACAGCGTGAGAAAGAGTAGTTATTGGGACTACAATGACGTTGGGTAAATCTGGGAAAATAATGTTAGCACAAGATGAGGGTGTGCTGATGGATTATAATATCCTTTCTTAGAGAATCAATTAAGCTTGCTAAGGGTCTTTGATTGATTTTTGGCTTGTAATTGGACTAGGCTAGGTCAAAGTGTGGTGGGGTAGAAGCGTAGGAAGCTAGAGGAAGTGAGTCAGGCATGGAATCCTGTCTTCCTGGGATGCTGTGAAAATGTTTTCATTTTGATATACTACATGACTTTTACAGAATTAATTGGCACAGTGATTAGGTTGTTTTATTTCTTCACTCAAACATGTTGGAAGCTGATTCTAATGTGCAGTAGTAATGAAAATAGAGTAATGCTGTAATAATAGTGCTATTGTAAAGTGAATTACACCATTAAGCATCTATTTTGTCTAATCTGTATTGTGATGGTGTGGGTGATACACACATACAGACTTAGAGTAGCTGGTCTTTAAGAAGCAGACTCTAGCAGAGAAGCCCCAATCCTATAATACTGAACAGTCAGGGAATGAAAATAAACCGCTGTTCAGTGAAAAAGTAAGTTTTTATATCTTCAAATATACACATTTTCATACACATATACACACACAGGCATATACATATTGTACCAGTCAGGCAGATCAAAAAGAAAACGCGTGATTAGCATTAAAGTGCTTGCTTGTGTTGCCTTTTTAACAACTTGGTTGGTTTGCCTGGGGACAGGTATCAGTTATGGCTGACCAAGTCAATTATAGTATCAAGGATAGCATTTGAAAACAAGGCTTCGTGTATTCGTTTCAGCCTTTTCATCCTTATTATCATGTCTGAGAGCCTCTATTAATGGACATGTCTCAAGGTGGGGAAAAAGCATTAAGGACCCAGAACTGCGGTCATTTTATTCTGTCATTCATCTCCCAAGAAGGATCACTGGCCAAACAGCTTCTGCCACAGCAGAAAGATAAAGACATATTTTTATGCCTTAAGTCATAAGCTAACCCTTGAGCAGAAATGGGATGTGTGAAGGCGGCCTCAGATATGGCTGCTCCCAGTGGGGCATGTGAATTACTCTTCACTTTGGTTCCAGGGACTTTAGCCCTGAACCTGCAGGAGGATTGGCATCACCGGGCAAGTTTGGCAGTAAATGAACATGGATTTCCAACCATGTCCAGGGAGGTCCTGAAGACTTACTTGGTTCATCTCTGGACTCGGTTTCTGACTCCATTACCTCCTTTCCATGTTTTCGTGCAGAGGCCATCTGGAAGGGATTTTGATGGTGCTCTGCATTTCTCACCTGCCCTCACTCCATTGTTGTACATCAGTAGCATTGTCAGTCAGCACCCCGACCTGGTGATCTGAAACCCCAGAAACCCCTCATCCGAAGAGTTGAGATTTTATGTGAGCATGCTCAGTCGCTTCAGTTGTGTCCAACTCTGCGACCCAATGGACCGTAGCCCACCAGGCTCCTCTGTCCATGGAATTCTATAGGCAAGAATACTGGAGTGGGTAGTCATTCCCTGCTCAAAGGGATCTACCTGATTCAGGGACTGAACCCAGGTCTCCTGCATTTGCAGGCAGATTCTTTACTGTCTGAGCCACCAGGGAATCTGAGATTTTATATAGTTTAAGATATATTTACCTTTCATTATATAATGCTTACTCTGACAATCAAAAATATCAAAAGCAAATTTTCTTCATAAACAACTGAGCATTTTCTGTATCTCAGATCAACCGTGTTGATTTTTAAACTCCATGAACATTTGAGGAGAAAGTACACAGCATCCATGGCTGGCATCTGGATTAAGAAAATAGTAAAGAAAGTTTATTGCAGATTTTGGTAAAAAAATCAGTATCATATCGTTCCCAATAAAATATTACAATGAAAATTACCATGGTGTTTGACAACATGTTGGTATTAATTGGTCTTGTCCGTTACTATTTCTCAGTAGCAAACACTCTGGTTTTAGCGTTAATTAGTTACAGCCTTTATTGAAGTCACATTTTGCTGCATCAGCTCAGTTTATCTTTTCTTTGATCTCAGTTCCTGGAGGGCAGTGTTGTAGACCGTCTTGAGTCTTCTGTACATCTCTGTCTCTTATTTGGGCATTCAGTGAATGCCTTCAGGATGCTAGTGACGGTACAGTTTAGAATCAATATGTGAAAAATGAGCCAGCCAAGGCACAACAGGGATGAGACAAGAAAATCTGATATTCTTCGAAAGCTTCAGATGTTTAAAGGTGATGCAGTAAATTGCCTTCTTTCATTGATGCATCAGGTATTAATTGAGCACTTACTATGTGCCAGATCCCCTCTTGGTCAGTGGAGGTACAGAGTTGAATGAAAGGAATTGATGAACAGAAAAGACACATTAACTAGTAATTTAAAAAAAAAATATGGAGAGGGCTATAATATTTAAAAAAAATTATAATGCACATAAGGGCAAAAAGACTTCAAAAGGAATCAGGGGAAGCTCACTGGGTTCATCTGCCTAATTTTTTGAAAAATGGCGAGTGATTTGGCTAGAGGGCAAAAAGTGAGCAGGTGTTTGAGGCCAAGTTTCATGAAGTGCAGGATCATGAGACGTTTAGGTTGATGAGTGCAGTTGAGCCTTGCCGAAGAAAGGACCAGGAGATGAAGATGGAGAAAGAAGGCAGGGACCCAGCTAAGCTTTTTGGACCTTTTTCTAGGGCAAAATTTTGAGCAAGTGAAAAATACCTTGTTTCTTTTTGATAGAGTAGTTAAGGGCTTCCCTAGTGGCTCAGTCTGTAAAGAATCCACCTGACGATGCAGGAGACTCGGGTTCGATCCCTGGATCAAGAAGATCCCCAGGAGAAGGGAATGGGTACCCACTCCAGTATTCTTGCCTGGAAAATCCCATGGATGGAGCCTTGTGGGCCACAGTCCATGGGGTCGCAAAGGGTTGGACATGACTGAGAGACTGAACACACACACACAGAGTACTTAAGCCTAAGTATGTTGAAGTTGGGGTGGAGGATTGATGGTGAGAAGGAGCCAAGTCAGGGGATGTCCGTGGTGATTCTGGAGAGACATACTGCAGGCTGGGGCTGGAATGGGGCTCAGAGGTGAAATTGGAGGTGCATGATAGAAGTAGTGACAGCAGCGAGTCACCCCAGAGTTGGGTGTGATTATTGGCTGGGATGGCTTGACGACAGGGGTTCCATTTTGGATGGGCTGAGTTGGAGGTGCTGGGGACGTGTCTTCTGGGCAGCTGGAAATGTGGGTCTGGCAGAGAGTATGAGACAGCATGTCAGCTGTGGAATTAAAGAGACAAACAAACAATCATTTAACCAGGAGGGATAGCTGGGGTGGAGATGTTATGAAGCAGCATTTTTGAAGGTGAAATTTTTACATCAGGTTTTGTTGCTGGATTTTGAAATGCAATACTGAGAAAATACACCTAAGGTTCAGGTGGGTATGGCTGAGAAAGTAAAGAGGAGGAATTGGTGCAGTGACAGAGAAAAGTATCATAAAAAACTGGCTTTAGACTCAGAAATCCTGTACAAGGCACGCACGCACGCACGCACGCACACACACACACACACGCACACACCCCAAACCAAGAATGTCTTTAATTCAGAGTGAGGTTTTAAAGCATATCGATGCTCCAGATTGCATTTGAGTTTTATCTGCTTGGGTGGTGGTCTCCTTCCCATCATGTCTAACTGATGATTGTAGAGTTGTTGCCCTTTACCCCCACCTTTTAAAAACTTTCTGCACAGCCCAGGATTGATTTATCCTGTCTCTAAAGGGAATCTGCCTCATGCTTGGCAGAACCTCAAGGTTGGGAGAAATAGAATGAATAATCGCTGTGAAGAGGTCTCCACACTGCTCTGGGAGAAAGACTTCATGGGAGAAAAACTTGAAAGAAGGTCTTGAGAAAGAACATGAGATCTTCAAAGGATGGGTCTAGCCATGGGAAACAAGGGAAGATAAGGGAATATTTTTTATTTTTAAGTTTACCATTAAGAGACAGAGAAATGCACAACACAAGTAGTTTGTTGGTAAGGAGGTGGAGACAATGTTGATGATTCTAATGGAATTGCTGGTCTGCACACTGATGGCACTTAGTTTGCAGGGGCCTTTCACGTATTCAGTGGCCTCTGAAGGCCCTGGAAAGAAGCTGATAATGTCCCAGACCATGGACAGACTAAAGAATAAAGAAGTGCTGTGTAATTAGGGAGCCCCATTGACTTGGAACAACTCCAAGGTGTGCGACAGGAGGGGGCTTAGCCTGCTGGAAGGACCCTCTCTTCACCTTCTGACGTGGTGGCCAAGCTCCTATTGTTTTCAATGAGCTCTAACTAAACACTTTCCCCACAGATACTCCGCTAATATGTCACATGAATTATTTGTGTTATCTCCGAGCTGTGAAATTAGAGTCCTTTCCCCACCGTGCAGTAAGTAGATTAACACAAAAGCCTGTTTTGTATGGTATGGGGGAAACCAAGCCTGTATCAGGAACTGTTTTGTGTGTGTTTGATCTGACAGTGGGGAGGCCTTGGGACGCTGGTGCCTTCTAAGACCTGAAAGCTGAGCTCTGGCTGGACTTTTCTTCAAAGAGGTTTAAATTTTATCCGTTGGCACTTATGTGGGGGAAGGAAGGTTTGGAGTGGGTGATTTCTTGGATGAATCTTTTCTTGCTGCTGTTTTCTTCTCAGTCTTTTTAACTTTGCAAGAAAGCCCTTCCAGTTCTACGGGCAGACCCCGTTCAGCACGTTGGTGGCCAAACAGTCCCCTTTTGTTCAGCAAGCGTCCTATTTTGGTTTCTCTTGAAAGGTGCCCTTCGAGACAGCGGAGCCTTTCTTCCGGCTGTTTAGAATCAAGGCCTGAAGAAACCTAAACAGAAATCATTCTCAGCCCAAGCCAAGTGCCTCCTTGGCTTAGTGAGGCTAGCTCACCCACGCAAGATAAAATCTAACCAGCCAGTTACCTGAGACCCACCTTGGGGAGTTCTCCAGCTTGACTTTTCACTTGGCCACCATCCCAAGAGCCAGGGGAAGCTGAGGGCCATGGCCTTTCTGTGCAGAGATACAGGAAGAGAGTTACGGCTCCTGCTGAAGAAGCATAAGGTTGGATTATGTTTTAAAGCAGGGGTCCCCAACCTCTGGGATCTAATGCCTGATGATCTGAGATAGAGCTGATGTAATAATAATAGAAATAAAGTGCAAATAAATGTAATGTGCTTGAATCATCTCCAAACCACACACCCCCCCACCCCCGCCCCCCCCTGGTCCTTAGAAGAATTGTCTTCTACAATTTGGTGCCAAAAAGGTTGCTGAAAGGGTCCAATGTCAGGTTGTAAACAGTTGAGGCTCTATAAGCATCCTGAGAAGAAATGGCTCAGAGGAGATCTTTATGACCATAAACCTAGTTGTCTTAGAGTGGTGTAATCTTTCTGCTTTATTACTCAAGATTTCAGAGAGTTCATTTTATTCCATTTACTTTTATTTTTTCCTCAAAGAACAAGATATCCATAACTTTAGCCCACCTTACATATTTCTATTGTTCCCAGTTCTGTCTTTTTCTTTCACAGATTAGGTAAACTGTGTCACCTGAGAAAATTAGGATGTATATAGGCTTTGATAGTTTAGAGATTGTACGGTTTGAGGTTATTTTATTTGCTTCTGTTGTCACAGGTATGGGATTAGGCTCTGTAATTAAAGAATATTGTTCCTTCCCCAAAGATTCTCTGCTTTAGGGCTCACAGACCTCCTTGTACAAGTACTGCCTTCAGTTTTGGAATTTTTCTTTCTACTTTAGGTATCGCCTGGGTCAGTCAGGTGGAATGGGGAAGACTTTGGGGCTTTGTTAGACAAAGACTGGCTGGACAAGTTTGATCCCTTGGGCAAATTTGGAGCCTTCATGAGCCTGAGGTCATTGGTATATTTAAATTCTGAGCTTCCACTCATACTGGTCAGCACAGTTCTGTCCCTCCTCATTAACTGCATATTTTCACCTGGATTTTCAGAGGAGATACCTGCCTCCTGGGGGAACCCCCAGCATCCTGGGCACATCCATCCAGCTGCCCCCAGTGAATACAGACAACTGAAAAGTGAAGTAGTTTGGAGATGGGCATTGTTTTAAAGCTAAAGTCATACATTTTAGAAAGTTAAGGACTGGTTCTGTGACAGGGAAGTTGAGCTAAATATGCAGTTCTATTTTAATTTTTACTTTATGCCAAGGCGAAAGCATTGGGAGATAGGCTATAAATGTATAAGTAAGTCACTGCAAGAATAGCCCCTTGCAAAATGCAAATTTAGGAAGGCTAAATATTTTCTCACGTACTTTAATGCACATGGATAACTAACCTCTGATCGAGTTCCTGAGAAAGGGGTGTTGTGTAATCACCTTGATCACTGTAGTGAATTGTACAGAGGTCTGCACAGCTGTAAAGGAAGTATTTGGTGGTCTTAGTCCAGGCTACAGTGACAAAATGCCGTAGACTGGGTGGCTTATACCATGTTTATTTTCTCGTGGTTCTGGGGCTAGGAAGTTCAGACCCAGGTGCTGGCAGAGTTGGTTCTTAATGAGGGCCCTCTTCCTAGATTATAGAGGGGCATCTTTTTACAGTATCCTCACATGATGGAGTTGGTGTCTCTTCCTTTTCTTATAAGGATGCTAACCCCATTGAGGACGCCACCCACATAACCTGATCTAAACTTGATTACCTCCCAGAGATCTCAC
Organism: Bos indicus x Bos taurus; assembly: GCF_003369695.1. Lineage (NCBI taxonomy): Eukaryota > Metazoa > Chordata > Mammalia > Artiodactyla > Bovidae > Bos > Bos indicus x Bos taurus. Next base: position 42,762,350 of record NC_040085.1, read on the forward strand.
TCCTAACATCATCACAGGGGGCAGCAGTTATGGCTTTAACACATGAATTTGGGGGAGTGGGGCACATACCTATAGTCTGTAATATTGGTTGACACTTAAAGCTGTCTAATAATTTCCAGGGTTGTCAATTTGTCTCCAAAAGTTGTTTAAAATTCTTAACTTGCTTATTTGTTTGTTTAAACAGAATCCTATTTTTCTGTGTATGTTTTATCATAGACTGTGTCTCGTCCTATTCCTGTACTGTTTGAAAGCTACAGTAGTAATTAAAGCTGTGGCATCATTGTTTTAAATTAGTGTGGGTGATTTTTTTAATGTAATTCAACAATAAGTCCCTTCCTATTCTGCATAATTGGATCACATTTTAATTTTGTGGCAAATAAAGATCTATTTTACATTTCTATTAGAAAGACAAGTCCCTGTGGCTAGGTCTGAATTAGGATGTTTGCTGTTAGTGGTACTGAAGCAGTGAGAACTTTAGAGTGGATTCAGCTTCTAAAACACACATCTGTGACTCTCTTGGGTTAGGAAAGAATCTTCCATCTGAAGGTCATACACAGGCATAGGTTTCACATACAAACAAATATTGAGAAGATGAGAAAATGAAATATACAAGCACTGAAGCAAGCAGAGGATAACTAATTCATAGGTTGTCCAATATTCTCTACATTTCCCAAAATGTTGACCTTTGACTCAAAGCACATCTTCTACTCTAGAGTTTGTTTTTTCTGGATGTTTATTTAAATGCAGTCATATACTATGTGGTAATTTGTGTCTGACTTACTTTACTTAGTATCATGGTTTTGGAGTTCATCTCTGTTGTAGGAGATGTTGGTATCTGGGTCCTTTTTCTTGCTGAATCCTATTTCATTGTATGGATATACCACATTTTGTTATCCATTCATCAGTTGGCAGTTTACTTTTTCTTCCGTTTTTGTCCTGTGGAACACATATTCTCACTGTGCATTCTCAATGTAGCCTGCTCTGTATAGGGAGCTAACAGATCTCTCTTAGCAAAATACTAATTCTGTATCTCATGTCTTCTTTAGTGGAAGAGGCCAGAATTTTGTGTTTTAAACCCCTTAAAATCTTCCAAGTCAGTGGACTGATGCTGCTGGGTCCACTGTGATTAAACAACCACATAGTAACCATCGGTAAGTGGAAAGCACTCAACCCTTCTTTGTGGTACAACTAATATAAATGTACGGTGTCCCATTAGGGAACTTGACTCAAAAGCTTTCCCAACGACAGTCTGCTTGTTGTTTTACATGCAGGGTGATGAAATACTTGGAAACAAGAGGTAAGAACACTGGCCAGTATGTCACTTTCAACATTTTTCTCTGAAAATCATCAGAATTATTATGAGCCACAAATCCAGAGAGGGAAACACTTGCAGAGAAATTCGTGCTTTATTCTTTAGCTCTGAATCACAAAGACAACTAAGGATAATTGCGAAGGAAAGGTAGATAGGATGAGAAGATGCTTGAGTTCAGCATTCAGGCTCTTAGTTTTGAGGAAAAAAACACCATAGGCTAGACAGCTCTAGAGATTTCGAAATTTGGTGTTCTTTTTGTGTTGTGAGTGAAGATGGGATGTGTAGGCCATTTGGTAACCTCTAGCTAATGAAGGGTAAGCAACTTAGTATTCTGGATGCTTCTTAAATGATTCTCCAGTTTGGAGTTTAGCTCTTGAAAAGTGGTTAATCTATATTTCCATCTTTAGCTGTTCCCAGGTCCATTCAATTTCATGGAATCCATCTTTGGCCAGTGCGTCATGGAGGATGAAGGGGAAGGCTACTCCCTTTGCCCTTCTCACTTCCACGGGATCAGTGTGTTTTGTAGCCATACTCTAGTCTAAATTTCAGAAGCTGGACCCATGAGTAGTATGTGTACATTTGTGTACACACATGTGCATGTGTATATATATACATATGTGTGTATATACACACACATAGATTCACACACACATATATTCTTCCACCTGCATAACACTGCTCAGCCTCTGAAAGCCAGCAGCCTGATTCTGTTTTATTTAGCATGCTAATTATAAACAGTATCAGTAATATCTTTTGGAATTTAGATGTTAGACTGTTTACTATTCCCAGTGGTGGAAGTATGTTTAGAGCATCACACCCTGCCTCTTGGGTCCTGGGAAAGCTTTGCTTTGGTTGAATTCATATGGTAGGTTGGTGCTGAGAAAGATAAACCAGGACATCCTTTAGTAGACCTTAGAACTCCCCTTGTGCCGAGTCTGAGCTGTGGTAGCTGTGTGGGCAGAGAAGCCTGCCCAGGGCTGGGTGCTTCCAGACTTTCCTGAGGATGAGCAGGCCCTGGGTATATTGAGCTCAGCCCTTAAACTTCTCTCTGACTTCCTCAGAGACAAGTATTATGATCCCCCATCTTGCAGATGAGAAGACTGAGGCCTCTGCCAGTGGCTTAGTCAGAGCCCAGAATGTGGACTCTGCCTACCACAGCTCACCTCCTTTTCCCCTGACTGTGATAAGTGTGTCTAGACAGCAGCCCTGGGACCCTGGGGCCCTCTCCATCTCTGTTTATGTTCCTCTCCATCTGCAAAAGCAGGAGGTTGCAGTCTGGGCAGGCAGAGCTCCTTGGAGGTGTGCAGTGTTCAGCCAAGTCAGCTGATCACAGCTGCCCCTAGAAATGGCTCTTTACTCTCTCTTGCCCTCTGGCTGTTTGTTCCTGTGGCAGCTTCTTCATCCTTGTGGTTGCAGGTTTTCCTTTCATTCTTAGTATCCTGTTGCCCTTCCCAGGCCCAAGGTGGTCCTCCCAGAGAACTCCTCGCAATTTAACTCTTCCTCACTGTCCTGGCTGAGTTCCGGCTGACTGGAAGGAATGAAGCCCCGATCTTGATGGAGGAATTCCTGCTTGCGATCCTGACAAGTAACTTTAACGGATTGTTGTGAGCAACCTGATTGTGGCTTGGCAGCCGCATGTGCCGTGCGTGGGCTGTGAATATTAAAGATGCTGAGTGTACCACGTGCCAGGGCCTGTGAACACATCCTCAGAATCTCCCCTGCTCCTTCAGCGCTTTGCAGTCCCAACAGGAGCTGCCAGCAGAGAAGATGCTGAACTTGGCATTGGCTGGGGCATGGTTTTATTCAGCCAGGCTCTTGTGGGCTTGCTGCCCCTGTTGTGGAAGCTGTTTGTACAAGGAAAATCATAATTATTACCATGGACCCTTCTTTGGTTCACTGCTTTTGCAAGAAGGGGAAAAACCCAGACTTCATAAAGTTAGTAAGACTTGCCTGGGCTCACATGTGACACGTTGGTATTTTGGGGCAGAGTTTGGCCCAGTGCAGGGCAAACAACATGAGAACAGCATCGGTGCCGACCGGCACATTGAAGTTTTTAGATTGAAAAGCCTGAACAGAATGTTCCGCTGGAGATGGGGACATATTCTTTTCCTATTTTATCTCTGCCATAAGTCTCAGGGCTGATTGGAAAACACACCCACTGCAGGATGCGGATAGCCGGGATTTTATGTTTATTTCTTAGACTTGTTCATGCACAGTCTCTGGGTCTCTCCTTCTTTCTCTTCCCGCTCCACCTCACTGCCCCTCTCCCCTGCCTTCCTTCTTCCCTTTCTCTCCTTCCCTCCCTTCTTCTCTCTCAAGCTCTTTTGGGTGGAAATCTGAAAGCTGTTCCTCATATTGCTGGTGAGGAAATATTCTTTCTCCTTATAGAACAGTGCTAACTTCCCTGACATTGACACTAGGACCTGAGTGATTTTGCAAATGCAAATCTAATATACCACTCCCTTGCTTAAAACCTTTCCTTGAATTCCTATTGCTCTTAAAATAAAATCCAAACCCTTTACATATCCTAAAAGGGTTCCTGTCTAGCTTTCGAGCTCATCTTGCACCTGTCTCCCCATCATCCCATTCTCCCCACACTTACCTCCATACTCTGTTCTCTAGCCCTACTGAACTTGAGGGCTCAAACATGCAGTGTTTCCTTGCCTCCGCCTTCTTTCCTTTGTACCTGTATTCTGGCCACTCTATGGATTTGCCCACTCATTCATTTGTTCAATAAGTAATTATAGAGACCCTTTTGGATGCCAGGTACTATTCTGAACCCTAGGGAAACAACATTGTGGGCAGTCTGCCCTTGTTCTCACAGAGTTTAATGTCCTCCCTTGTTAATCCTATTCATCTGATAGATCTCAGCTTGGATGTGCTTCTTCCTGGAAGCTTTCCCTGACTTCTCTCCTCTGGGTTAGATATACTTCCTTGTCCTTTTAGAGCACCTGTATTTCTTCTGTCAAAGCATTTATCACTCACCTGAATCCAGAGTTTTGAGCTTTTAGAGAACAGGGAATTTCCTTGACCAGGATGGCACATAGGAGGTGCTCAGTAAAAACCTGTTGAAGAAGTGAATGAAGGATGCATTTAACATGAAATGTTCTTAGCGAGAAAAATGTTCTCGCTGGCAGTCATTTCAAACAAAATACATTTTCCATGTTGTCAACAACTTAGCAGTAGCCTTTGACCAACCGTACGAGGCACCTTGCCGGGAGAATCCCAGGGACGAGGGAGCCTGGTGGGCTGCCGTCTGTGGGGGCGCACAGAGTCGGACACGACTAAAGCGACTTAGCAGCAGTAGCGGCAGCAGCAGGAGGCACCTATTGTGTGGAGGATATATTGGCTGTCAGTCAAATTGTTGCTCCTATATAGGTAATTTGTCTTACTGGTTGCTATTAAGATTTTCTCTGTCTTTGCTGTTCAGCAGGGTCACTATGATATGTTTAGGCATGGATTCATAAATTCATTCTGCTCAGGATTTGGTGTGCTTATTCATTCTGATAATTCTTTCCTTCCCTTCAGGAAAATTCTCAGACTTTGTCTCTTTCCTCTCTTTCTGAAACTCATTTCAGATTTATGTGAGATCTCGTTTTATCTTCTGTTTCTTGTCTCTCTCATCTCTTATCTCTGTTTCTCTCTGTTCAATGTTCTGGGCTGTCTCCTTGCTTTTTTTCTTTGAGTTCACTAATCTTCTGTGTTCAGTTTGTGTCTACACTGCCCGTTGAATGTGGTTGTTTAATATGCATATAAGGAAGTAATTATAGTATCACCTGTGAATATTCTCATTAACCATCATCCGGGTCAGGATAGAGTGCATCAACTGCTCCCTTGAACAGTTTCTCAGGCAATACAATACTCTGCAAGGCTCAACGTTCTTTCAACTTTCATCATCATAGATCAGTTTTGCTTGTACTAAGTTTCGTATGAATGGAAACATACCAGACATACCAAACACATCTTTTTGTCTCACATTCTTTGAGTTTTTAATTTTAAATGACTAATATCTGTCCCTTGTGGAAATGTTTTTAAAATTTGTCTATTTTTTGCCATAGTGGCCTGTCGCTTCATTATTTATCCTCTTTCTTATTTTTTTAACCTCTGGTAAATTCAGAGTTACTTATTTTCTGGAACCTGCTATAACATTCTATTAAGTTCATATGGTGCTAATTTTTTAAATTTGTGTCTTATGTATAATAGATTTTTTCCTTATGTACTTGTTGATTGCAAATTCATCTTCAATCAGAATTTTTCATCAGTGAGTCCTGAATATATGGAGCTATAGAAGTGTTCCTATCTTAACAGCGCAAGAGTAGTATAAATTCAGAACCTGGATACATTTGCATATTGCATTGGTGTAAGATTTACAACTTTTTATAGGAGACTTTTTTTTGTTACCCACCTGGGATTCTCAGTAGGTGGCAAGTTTCTTTTTCACTTGCCTGCATCAGGGGTAGAGTTCTTACAGTGCTTACTTCACGAGTGGGAAGCTTTTTATGGATCTCTGTTTTGGTAGAGATCTCAGTTCTAGCTTTTGTTCTATCATGGACACAAGGTGACAGCTCCTGTCCTTGTGAGGGTGTTAGGACCCGGGCCTCTGCCCCTTCCCCAGGGTATGTATATACAGAGCATGTGTCCCCCCACAACCCAGGCCATCAGTGGATCATGATGCCATTGCTTATCTGGCTCTGGCCTCTGTGTCTTACCCGAAGTTTTAATCTCTGGTAAACTTGCCAAACAACAGATTATTGAGACCTAGCCCAGACCTCCTGAATCTAAATCTTTAGGAGGAGGGTCTAAAAACCCTGTGTGTTTATCACATGCTTCAGGTGGCTGTTAAAATCAGGCAAGTAGTAGAAATATTATGTAAGGTAATCTCTCAGGTTCTATTTAGTCTGTGATGTTTTGAGGACCTTTCTCTGCTTCTGTCCATCTTCCTTTCTCTTCCCTCTCATATCACTTCTCTACAAAAGTGGGCCCTAAAATGTCTAATCTGGATATTCAGGCAAAAATGAGTTGGTCTCATTCTATTTTGAGTTACATTAATCTTTCCTGGTCCGTGGCTGGAGAAGGCCTTGTGAGACAGTGGTTCACTATTTTCTGTCTCGGTCTCATCAAAGATGTAAGGATAACCAAGTGCTGTGCAAACTTCTGAAGAACAAAAGAATTACTAAATACTTTCGTTAATTCAGAAGTATTTCCTGGAAAATTTTGAGTTAATATGCAAGGTTTGAAAAACCTTGTGCAGTGAAGTACCCAGAGGACTGAATCTATGACTAGAGGCAAATCACCCAATTACTGGCAGAGAAGGAAATCATGTTTACAGAGAAACCTTCAGAATCCTACCCGCTCGATTCGTCTCTTTACCTCCTTTTTTCTTTTTGGCTTGCAGCATGATTGCATTATTTTGGGGGCCTGGTTCCAGATTTATCACTTAGTGAGTTATTTTATCTGCCTCTTCCCTGAGCTTTTCCAGCCACTGTGGCTACTGTGGGGTATATATATTTTTTTAAAAAGTCGATAATTCTTTCCCTTTATTTTGGAGAAGTAGCAGGTTCGTGGATGTGCCAACAAATTCACTGAGACTTTGACATTCATAACATTTAATAAGATTGGTCAACCTGGTCTGACCTTGCTTGGGCACCTGGGTCTGAAGACAATAGCTACCCATCCTTTGAGTTTGCGCTTGGTGCTTGCAAGAAAATGCCTCAGCTTCCAAAACAAAAACCCGAATGTAAATGACAAGGGTGGCATGGAAGATAATAATTGTTATGAAGCCTTATTTAGAAAAATCGTTTATTGTGCCTCTCTATCGCTGTGAAAAAATATGTAGCTTCTTGCATTTGTTAAAACCAGCCAGTTTCTCCTTTCTGGTCTCAAAACATACTTTGCATTGTTTTTTTTTTTTTTTTTCCCTGGGACCGTCAATTTAATTCAGGAATGATCTAATTATGAGGAAGTGAATCTAGTCCTCTGGATGATAAGTGTTGACTACCCTGGGAGAAGCCCTGGCAGATGGTTAGTTCAGAGTGAATTTACCTTGGGACTGGGGCTTTAGACTGACAGCTTTTTTCACTCAATTAAGTGCATCAACTGCCAAAAGGACGGCATTGAACTTAATGCAAATCACGGCTGTCGAAGGCCTTGATAAAGTTTAAGCTGGTGCCCCGAGTCAGCCAAACTTGTTAGGGTGTTTTAAGACACCACACTGTGAACGGAAAACAAAGCTGGGTGATGCACAGAGTACGACCCCCTCCTTTAAAATGCAGGTGTTTATTTCCTTTTCAGGTCAGCTGCTTTATTTAGGGCCTCTATTTTGGTGTCCTGTCAGTGATTCATTAGGTATCTCCTGCAATTGGCTTTTGCTCTGGGCCCCGCAGATCCTGCAGTGACTCTGTGTTCCCCAAAGTTAATTTATTCCTATTTGGGATGCCCAGTGACCCCGCTCTCCACAGCCTGCCTACCCTGGATGGCTCTCTGGACACCTGAGAGGCGGGGTCCCCAAAGGAGAGAGACCTTCTCAGTGTGTAGGACGCGTCCATTCATTGAGAAGGCCTACATAGCTTTCTAGGCCATTCCTCGGTAAGTCAGCTTAGGCGGGAAACCTTGCTTAGTGACTCTTCTCCCTGCCTTCTGCCCGGTAGCGCTCGGCAGTCACCAGTCTTCGACTGCAATGGATAACTTTGCCTTCAGTCTGTCTCTTTCCAGCTCCTCAAAGAGTCCCCTGACTCAGTGCTGTATTTCTGTGGTGTCCAAGGTCAGGACCCATTAAGATGTTTTTGAATAGTGCAATGAGAAATTGCTTCCTGCAAACCACGGTCTGGGAGGTGGTTTCAGAAGGGCTGCTTTGCCCATTCCCACTGCCAGCACCAGGTTCTCCCTCACCTCCCAGCCTCGCCCCAAAGGTGCCCAGGTGCCCGGCAGTGCCGCACAGCTTATTCTGTGTTGTTATTTCTGTTTTACAAGCCTGGGGAATCTGAGCCTGAAATTCCTCAGTCAGGTAGATGCCGTTGTCAGCCTGTTATCAGTTTCCTGATTTACTGTGTAAGCAGTTTTGATCATCCCTGTCATATGTGATTACATCCCCCCCCACTTCCCATAACATCTTGGCGTAATTGGTTTGATAAACCCAACCTCAGTCCAGTAGTTTGGTTGGAATATACTTTCACCTTCTATCTGTGTGACTAAGATGGTTTGGAATTGCTCTGCTCAGGGAAAATCAGGCTTTGAGCACCAGGCCCTTAGCTGCAGAAGCAAAATCACCCGGGACAGGCAGTGCAGGCCTGGGAGAGCCGAGGGCTTCAGCTGAGCTTCAGAACTCGAAATGGAATTTTTCTTTCCTCCCCTGCGGGCCAAGAGTGGTATGTGTTTCTGTGTATGTGTGTGTGTGTGTGTGTGTGTGTGTTCTTCAGCATCCCCAGAGAATATTCCTGTTGCATCTGTATCTGGGACTACTGGACAGATCTTTTTTTCCATATTTCATCTTTCCTAGAAGTTGGATGTGTTTGTTTTTTCATTGATTGAATACTTCCTTTGTTCTAGAAGGAATCAATGAGGAAAAAGAGCTTTATTTTTTTCCTTTTTTTTTTCTTTTCTCCCCTTCAATGGTGTTGTTCCTGAGGGCAAAGAAAGAAGAATCAGTATGCTTTGACAGTGGGGCATTTTGGGTTAATTAAGTACCTTGGTTAATTTGGGGTTAAACTGAAGTACAAAGCTACTTGCAGCTCTTTCTTACTAAAGTTAATTCATCCTGTAGTTTAGCACCCAGCAGAGCTCTAAGGCTTCATGGAGAAGGCAGTTGTAGAATTGAGATGGGAAGAATGAGTCAGATTTGGAGAAGGAGAGATGACCAGGCAGATGAAAGAAGAGCTTTTCTGATTCTAGGGGGTACGGCAGAGGCAGGAGGGCTGGAAAACCGGAGTGGGGAAAAAGACAGGCCTGCTGGAATGTGGGTAGAGGAAAAAAGAATAAAGCTGAATCATAGGAATTTGTGTAGAGAGTAAGACTTTTGATTACTTTGGGCTTTGGGGTTTGTATTTAAGTCTGTAGGCACTTGGGAGCCATGGAAGTTTCTTGAGTGAGGAGTGGCATCCTTAGAATTATGCTTCCACCGAAGTAAAATATACAGCTGCAGAGAGAGTCAGCTTTTCCTTTTAGAGGAAAATATAAAGCAGGCCAAAGCTTTATCAATGCTTAAATAGTAATTATTTTAAAGAGTTGTCATTTTAGAATATACCTTTTTTGGAGACTATTTCCTTCCAGGACACAAACTTCCCTGGGAGTCGTCTTTGAGGGTTTTTGCACAGTCCAGTCTTAGCAATAGAAGCCAGAGCCCCTTCACTGGCATCTCCCACTAGCATGATTCTGCAGAATCATACTCATTCCTGAATATCCATGATCAGAATGTGTAGCCAATGCAGATGTGCATGGGACAGGGGCGGGAACGTGGATAATTCGTGAGTGGTCATTTGCCCAGATGCCCAAATTTAGATCTATTTTCTTAGATCTAAATTTAAAACGGAATGGGAAGATGTTATGATGGTTTATTTCACACAAACTAGACTTACGCTTTTAGGAGACTCTGGCTGTGCTCTTATTCCCGGACTGCTTGTCTCTTTATTTATTCTGATATGTTGCTTATCATGATTTTTTTTTCATGACATTAAATTTTAAAGTATTATATTAAAATACTATTTATCTTGATCACTAGGTTTTTTGGCCCCCTTTAAATTTTATGCCTGAGGTGAGTCTTTCGCTTGCCCTGGCCCTGTTGAATTTACAAAACAGAGTGGAAAGTCTTCTCCATGCTGTGAGTTTTTTCGGCATCTCTTCCAGTCCACTCTGTCCTTGTAAAATATGCCCCTCACACCACGTGAAACAAACAGTAAATAAACAGACACAGTTCTCCAGCCTCCCTTGAACTCGCTGGGGGTGTCTTGTGGCCATGGGGTCTTTCCTGGCCATAGCCCTCAACATCAGATTTTGAGCTGTGCAGGGGGAGAACTTCTTATCAGTGGGCACCTCTTTGTCTAGATGGAGTTCACCAAGGCTCTTTGGATGGGGTCCAGGGCAAACCCACTTCATAATGAGTTCTGCTGGGGAGTGAAGAGGATTGCCAGCATGGTCCAGTGGATTTATCTTTTTTGACATCTTGACAGTTCCCAGTGAATGTCCTTCTCTTGGCCTCACCTGACACAGCCCAGTTTAGAATGAGAGGTTCCCTGCAGAGTTATTCCTTGTCTGTAATGAATAAAGATCTGCCGATATAACCAGAGGGAGAAATGATAGATTTGGAAGGGCCTCCTGGAGAGTTAACCCTCATTCTTATTTTGCATTTGACAAACATGCAGTTCAGGGAGATGGCCTAGCTCCTTCTGAGCCCCATGGCCGGCCTCGCAGGGCCAGGCCTAGAACCCAGGCTATAGTGCCACCCCCTTCAACCTGGGCCATGCCATGGCCATGGTGGAACTCTTGCCTGGGGATGGGGATCCACTTTGTTTTTGCTGCAAAGCCGCCTGTTATTAAAGCCTCTCCCGATGCTAGGTTTCAGTGCCTTTCCTTCTGAACTACAACAGGCCCCCTAAGTGCCTTTATTGCCATGTAGGGGGAGAGAAAATGCAGACAGCTTGGTAATTGAACAACGATGCTCTTGTCAGCCCTCATTGCTTTCCAAGCAGCTATTACAGGGAGCTAGTACCCTGGCATGGCACGGGCTGGCCAGGGTGGCCTTCTCCAGCCGCTCTCTAATCAGCCCTCTGTGGCCCACAGGGCAGTGTGGCTTTAAATTTTTGTTGTTTCCTAAGTTCTGCTCTGGCAAGCCAGCTCTGCCTTAAACCTGCAGAGTTAAATTTACCCAGACTGACAACTGTATATGCAGGGTTTAGTTACATAACAGCAGTTGCTGCCTTTCACATCGTGCTAATCCAAACACGGCGCTCAAAGAGACCATGAAAAAGCAACCTTCCGTTTGGTGTGCTCCATGGGTGACCGGCTTATATGTCTTTAAATTTTTTGAAGCACTGTAACAATTATCCCATTATCCTGACTTGGGTGCCATTAGGTGACTTTTTGTAATATCTTAATTATTAGGTTAGCAGATGCTGTGTGCACATGTGCAATTTGTTAATTTATGCTGTTTGAAATGAAATCCAGTTGTTTGCAGCGTCTTTCATAATATTATGGCTAACCGAACCGGAGTGCTGCTGGAATTGTAAAGCTCCTCGCAGGGAAAATGTGCATGTGAGGCTCCGTGTACTCTTTGATCATTGCCTTGTGTGCTCTTGTGTCACTTCTCTGTGGCTCTCACCTCCCCAGCTTTCATCTGAGAAGGTCATTAGAGCCCTTGCAGCCTGGAGTGGGCTGGTGGATCGGGCGTAGGGTCTTCAGGGCTGCTTCAGCCAGAGAAGGCTTTTCCATCTTTAAGCAGCCTTGGCTCGTTGGGGGACTGCTGGGCTGCTTGAGTTGTCACACAGAGACTCAGGGGTACTGAGGACTGGTGACACATGTTACTGCTTGGTTAATGGTCTGATCTTGCCAGATATTCAGCACAAGCTGCTCCTTAACTATTCAAGCAAGCCCAAAATATTCATTGAGGAAGTACTGCTTGCGATGCTAAATAGATGTGATTTGATGGGGCAAAAATACATGACTTTTGGGGGTCAGATATACCTTTGAACTCTGGCTTTTGGCTTACCTACAGTGTGGTCTTGAACAAGTAATTTTATGTCCTTAAGGCTCAACTTCTACAAAGACAATAGAAATATCCATCTGATAGGCATGCTGATTGGGCTTCCCTGGTGGCTCAGCTGGTAAAGAATCCTCCTGCAATGCAGGAGACCCCAGTTCGATTCCTGGGACAGGAAGATCCCCTGGAGAAGGGATGGGCTACTCATTTCAGTATTCTTGGGCTTCCCTGGTGGCTCAGACGGTAAAGAATCCACCTGCAATGGAGGAGACCTAGGTTTGATCTCTGGGTTGGGAAGATCCCCTGGAGGAGGGCATGGCAACACTCCAGTATTCTTGCCTGAAGAATTTCATGGACAGAGGAGCCTGGCGGGCTAGTCCATGGGGTCCCAAAGAGTTGGACACAACTGAGCGACTAAGCACAGCACAGCACAGAACAGGCATTGTGATCAAGATTATAAAATGGCCAGCAATGTGCTTGGTACATATGAGATGCTCACTAAATGGTCAGACTTTCTTTTAATTGCTCTTGGACACTCATATGGAATATAAAATACCTCTGGGGCCTTAGGAGATTACACGCTCATTGGAGAGGCAAAGCATGACTGTGTACTGATTTAAATCAAGGTACCAAGTAATTGTTTGAGATCTGTCACAAATAGTCCAGGACTCATTGGCTAAGGATTGATATAGACCCGAAGTTCACTGAGTTCAAAGGAGGGGCTACATCACTAAGTTGAAGTGCAGGTGTACCTTGACGAGTCTTTGAAGGATGAAAACAATTTGGGTAGATGGAAAGACCACTGGAGAATGTGTGGGTGTGGGTGTGGGTGTGGTGGGTGTCATTTGACTATCAGTGGGGGCAAAGAGTGTGTGCAAATGCACAAAGATGAAGAGGCCCAAGGCTGATATGGGCAACAGTAGAATATGCTTTGTCTGGGGCTGATGATTTGAATATGGAAAATAGTGGACTAGGAGATGAGAAATATCGATCTGAACCCCACTGTGCAGAGCTCTGAATACCAAGTTAAGGAAATCACTGCACTATCTAATGTGGTTTGGTCTGTTTAAACATGAAAGTCAGGAGACACCAGCACACTTCTGGGAAGCCCAACAGGGCAGTGAACCTCTAAATAGCAGGTAGACCTCTAGTGGCCGAGAAAGTTACTGCAAAGCCTAATGATAAGAGTCTTGTTTCACACCTAATTTTCACAAACTTGGCTATATTGTGAATCGGAAGCAGGATGTAAATAATGTCCAGGCTGACAGCAGTGATGGCTCATAGTCTGAAAACGTGCAGAGTCAAAAGAACTATAGAAAGCAGAGAAAAAAATTATAAAGCAACCTGGGGATCATCTAGGGATGGCATAAATCCACCTATATGCCACTGCAGATCCTAACGAAATCACTGTTTTACCAAAAAAATAATACTTGATGACATAAAATAACATTAACAATTTTATTACTTCTAATGTCAAAAAAAGGGCTAATTTTTTTTTTGACTGGCACAGGGCTAAGCATTTTACTTATTTAATTCTCTTGACACTTAAATGAGAATGGTCCTGTTATTATCCTTGTGTTACAGATGTGGAGAATGGAGCTTAGAGAGGTTAATTAACTTGCCCAAGGTCACAACAGTTGGAAAATTGTATAACCAGGATACAAACTTAGGCAATGTGGCTTTACCTATGCTTTTAACAGATACTCTCTACTTCCTAATAACCTCTAAACTTGAAGTCATGATAAAATCATATTCAGGAAACTCTTTTAATAGCACACTGAAATGTCCAGCGTTTCATCCAAAAATACTAATGGTGAAAAGCTAGACTGAGTTTCCGTTATCTATAAAATCACTTTTGTTGCTTTCTCCAACAAAACGGTCTGAGAGAATATTACACGTTTTAAGTCATTGTAAGAAGTATGTGTTGCTTTGCACCTGTTCTCTCCACCCCTTACCCATGTGTATTTTCCTTTCTTTTCTGGGAACTTGGAAGGGCACAGGGTTGTACATCTCTGAACTGTATTCAACTTACCTTCTGCTCTAGAACTTGAAGCAATTTCATTAGTGCTCTCATTGATTCATGTTGGACTTCAGTGTACTTCTCACTGGCCATTCATTATGAGTCTGGCCTGGCTGCCAGGGTGAGTGAAGGGCAGCGGGAGGTGAGCTTTGTAACAGTGCACTCCTCGGGGCTGTGGAGAATTGCTATGAGGCCCCTTTCAACTAAGGCAGTTCTTGAAAACCGGGCATTAGAAGACAGGCAACCCTTCCTATGCCTCAAAGCCATCCACTTCGGTCAGTGGCTCCGATAACTGATGGTGGTAATGGAGCAGTAAGCTGGGAGTCTTGGCATTTGACACTGGCACTACTGTGCAACCTTGGGAAAATTATGAAGCCTCTCTGGTTCTTAGCAGATCTACAACTGTAAAAGTGGTGAATTAAAAGATACACATGTAAAGTAATTAACAAGATGTTTTTCACATTCAAATGGAGCTACTGTTCATATTGGTATTGATCACAATTCTTCTGAGTTCAAATGAGAAAAAACAAACTCAGGCTAGCCAAAAAAGGAAATTAATGGGCTCATGTAACTAGAAAGTTTAAAGGGAAGATCAGGACAGCCAAAGAGTTCCTGAGTTGGCCTTTCTCTGTTCTCAGGCATTTCCTCTCCAGCAGGAGATCCAAGGAGAAAAGTACAACTGCGTCTCCCCTGGGACTTAGTGAAATCCTTAAAACCATGCTCAATGGCTTAGGCTTGGTCATGTGACCTCCAACCTGCACCCTTAACAGCCTCTAATGGGGGCTGTATGACCTTCAGCAGCCATCCTGAGTCCTGTGTCTAGCCTTGAGAGCACACAGTAGATTCTACAAATTATTGTGTGATGAAAGGATAGAATTTAGATAGGCTGAGCTGGGAGGAAGACAGGTCTATTTCAGGATGATACGAACAAAAATAAAAGGGGTGGGAATTGGCATCATGTGTTTTAAGATTAATCAAAAGACTTATGTTTGGAATACTTGGTTCATCCTGAGAAGGAGGGAGGTATAAGGAGGGAGAGGGAATGTGCTGTGGTGGGTCCTGACAGCTGGGGTTTTTGTTAATTCTCTTGGTGATAGAGAGTTGCTGAAAGTTTCAACACTAAGAAGTTGTAATAGTAATAGCAACAACTAATATTTGCAGGCACTTCTGTATTGGCCAGTCGCTGCCATAGATACCTTGTCTGTTGGACCTCACAGCAGCTCTGGGAGGCAGGTGTTAGCTCTATTTTACAGATGAGAAAATATGTACTCTGAGATTTTAAGGGGCTCTCTGAGAGCCAGAGACTTGGAGCTGGGTGGTGCTCTGCTCACCAACTCAATCACATACGATGGGTGAGGGACACGGGGGGTTTGAATGTGAACTGGGAGCCACATGTGCCAATCATTCCCTGACTCACTGTTGAGTGCTAAGCAGGGAAAAGTATTAGTTGCTCAGTTGTGTTGGACTCTTGATGATCCCGTGGACTGTAGCCTACCAGTCGCCTCTGTTCATGGAATTCTCCAGGCAAGAATACTGGAGTGGGTAGACGTTCCCTTCTCCAGGGGATCTTCCCCAGTGATGGAACCTGAGTCTCCTGCATTGCAGGCAAATTCTTTACCATATGAGCAACCAGGAAAGCCACAGACTAACTCACTGCCCAACTGACTTTGGGTGTCAGCGAAGTTAAGAGCCACCTTGGGTCCTGCAGGTACCTGTACTTGAGATGCTTCCAGGTAGATAAGACCAGGCTCAGCACTGAGCTGCAGATGAGGCCCAGTTACTGAGCACAGCTCCCTCTATTTTGTAGCAGGTCTGCCTTTGCAGATGCATGGAGTGCCTGGGGGGCCCCAGGTAGGGATAGTAGATCTGTCATCTTTGCCTCCCATTTAGATTTTCTCTTGGACCAGGGGGTCAAGTGGGCTGGAACACTTGTAGCCTGGCTGGGAAACCGGCAATCCAGAGCAATTTGCCTGGAAGCACAAGCCAGTACAACTTGTCACTTTTGAAATAAAACACATTAATTTACAGGATGACTATTTTATGATGAAGAGCAGCCTGTCTAAATGAGAGGAATTAAGGGCCAGTGGTCAGGTCCTCTGCATTATTGACACCACCCTTCTCAATAAATCACAATGGCTGAAACCACAGGTTAGTACTCACTTAAATAGCCATGTGTTGGTTAAGGATGACCCATGCTGATCTGACCTCTGTCTGCACACAATTTACTCTCTGGAGAGCTACCCCCTAAAAGCTGTGCATCTCTCTCGACTATCACCTCAGTACCTTGTGCGCCATTAAGCAAGGCTGAAATTGAGCCTGGCCTGCAGTTGTGATCTTCATTCCGGGCAGCCTCTTCTACGAGAAGTGAAGCTTGAATGGCAACAGTCGTTGGCATTCAGACCTGATAGCACTTTGCAGACCTGATTTTTAAATATTCCTGTCGCCACCAGGTTTTCAGAATAGAAGCCAGACTAACAGAACACGGGGAAGCAGAATTCATGGACGAGCCCATTGGCAGCATGGGTCTTGCTGAAGCTGCCTTGATGGACAGAGCTGTATTTGGGGTTACGAGGCTGTGTCCTTGGGTTGGTGCTTGAGTCGTGGCTGCCTGAGTGTCACTTTATTGTGTTTATTGTTTAGAGAGAGAGAGCCTAGATCAGCAGTTACTCTCTCCATTCCACTGGAAGGGAGGGTAGAAAGGGAAGATGAATATTTTAAAGCTTGACAGTGTGTTCTGCACAGCTCTGATTCTGACTGAAGTGGTTTGGACACAGCCTGAGAAATCCAGTAGCCAGCCTTTTAGTGTCCTGGTACACATCAATGTGAGCCCGAAAGGGGCTGGGTGGTGGTGTCAACTTCCCATTTCACTTTTCACTCTCACCTGCTAGGTGTGCTCTAGATCAGAGTGGATCTCTCTTTTTTTCTTTCTGATGATGATATCATGAATTTGTGAAAGTCATCTAGGTAACAATCAAGGAGTGTGCGCTCTAGGCCAGGAGTGGTATTAGAAGCTTCGTATGTAGTGTTTCCATCCTTCAAGTTGATTGTGCAAGGGAAAGGCTTCTGTTTCTATTTTTAGATGAGGAAACAGAGGTTCAGGCTTTGCCCAAAGCCACAGCAGTGGGGCCAGCATTTCAACAAAGGTCTCTTCGACTGGTAAGATTATGTTCCTTCCACTACACAACACTGCTTCCCCAGTGAAAACCCAAATATACAAAATATCTCTCTGACGCATTTAGTCTTTGTTTATAGGCCATTTATTTCTCAGCTGAAAGGCCAGAAACTCTAAAAGTTACACTGTTATGAGCTACTGAAGATCAATTGAGTGTTCGTTTTTCTAAAGGAAGTCAATAGGAAAATAGTATTCTTATATATAGTATGAAAGCATTTGTGCTTTATGTAAAAGATATATGAAATTATGCATACATACACACACATATATCCAAGCATTCTTTAATATACCCATTGGGTCATATATAGGTTCTTCCTTGAATTCTTTATGTATTCTTCCTTGAACTCTTTCATGGTTTTATTTTTTGGCAAAAGCATCTTCTGATATTTAAAGGTGGGCTTTACCTTACGCAGAAAATCTCTGTAAAGTTTAATCTATTTAGTTTTCACGAGACATTATGCTTTCCATGTACCCTGGGAAACGCTCCATTTTAGAAAACCTAGTGAAGTTCTTTTTGTTAGTGGCCACCCTTTGCAAGGTGAGGAGTTACAGCTTTTCTGTGTGTGTGTTTCCTCAGTTTAGGTCTGAGCACACTGATGTTCTTAAAGCATGACACACTGATTTTTTTTCTTAGCCAAAGTACTAATTGATGGAGAAAAAAATTTTTATTTATATACATGAGAATGTGCCTCAACAGGCTTTCGGAGTGAGGAGCAGATGAACTTCAAAATGTATCATGGCCTGCAAGACAACATGTATAAATCTAATTCATTCTTTTTATTAAGAATTGCAAAATTTCCCATAGTATAGATACATGTTAATTTATTCATCCCTGTTGATGAATATATATATTGTTTGCAGTGCTTTTTTTTTTTTTTTTCTTTTTTCCTTTCATTGCAAACAATGCTGGAATAATTACAGATAATAGTTCTGTGTTTAGCATTTGTAGCCCCTTTTAGGCTCTATTTCTCTATCTTGGTGGGACCTAGACATTGTGCTAGCCTCATATGGCTCCTTCTTCTACTATCCTTTGAATCATATACTATGGATCTACTAGGAGCTGGGAAGCTAGATAAGAAGGCTAGAGTATATCCTTTCTAAGACAGGACCCAAAGATGCTGAGTGAGAACCTGCAAACACAGCACCTACATATAGATGCTGTGTATTATTTATGTCTACATCCTTTTAAATTCTCTGTTATTAGACCATTAACCCTGGGAAAACAAAGTTCATCTCACATTCACTTTTGAATCTTTTATAACATCAAACATGGATGTAAAAATTTATTCACTCAAGAAACATTTAAGTATGGCAGAAACCAATACAACATGGTATATCAATTAACCTCCAACTAAAAATAAATTAAAAAAGAAACATTTCAGTACCGTGTTAACATTGAAGAGTCAAAGAGGAAGAAGATATGTTTTTTATCCTCAGTTATCACTCAGTAAATCATCAAGAGAAGCAGGATCTCCTTGTTTTCTTTCCCCAGAGCTGTGTAGTTTTTTCATTTTCTATCAGTTCTGGAAAATCTGTGCCTGGGTTGGTAGTGCCTTTGGTTCTGAAAAGGCTTGTAAAATAGTTCCTTTCTCAGTAAGTCCTCCAGATTTTCCTTCTTAATATTGATAATGATGATAAGACATTTTCATACTGACCTGTGTTACTCATATGTTAGGAGAAGATGTCCTCCTTCATTAAAACTGTTTTGAGCTGCTCGAGGGAATCTTCTAGAGAAGCATGTGCTGATATGCTCTGTTTACATATAAGCAATAGGACCACTTTTACTATCTGTTCTCTTTCTGTCATGGACCCAGGATCTGTTCTCTTCCCATCATGGACCCTGGGTTCATGATGGGAAGAGAACAGATAGTAAAAGTGGTCCTACTGCTTATATGTAAACAGGGCATATCAGCACATGCTTCTCTAGAAGATTCCCTCTAAGGCAATGGCACCCCACTCCAGTACTCTTGCCTGGAAAATCCCATGGACGGAGGAGCCTGGTAGGCTGCAGTCCATGGGGTCGCCAAGAGTCGGACGCGACTGAGCGAGTTCACTTTCACTTTTCACTTTCATGCATTGGAGAAGGAAATGGCAACCCACTCCAGTGTTCTTGCCTGGAGAATCTCAGGGATAGGGGAGCCTGGTGGGCTGCTGTCTATGGGGTCACACAGAGTAGGACACGACTGAAGTGACTTAGCATAGCATAGCATAACTGCATATAATGGTTACTTCCCAATATTTGTTAATCAGACAATGGGAGGTATATATTATCAAACTAAGTAGTTGATATGGTTCCAGCCAGGAGATCTGGGTTAATCTGAGCTATTATGGCCAATGCAAATGCAACTTTTCTATCAGCATTTTGGAAATATTCCATCCAGTTTTGTAGAACTCATTAGAACCTGGGTTCCTGGATCAGGCCCTGCTGTTCTAGAGAAAGAGCCAGCTACCTGCAACCCACAGGTCATACCCAGCCCACCCTCTGCCCTGTAAGGAATTAAGTTTTATTGGCACACTGCTGCTACTGCTGCTGCTAAGTCACTTCAGTCGTGTCCAACTCTGTGGGACCCCATAGACGGCAGCCCACCAGGCTCCCCCGTCCCTGGGATTCTCCAGGCAAGAATACTGGAGTGGGTTGCCATTTCCTTCTCCAAAGCATGAAAGTGAAAAGTGAAAGTGAAGTCACTCAGTCGTGTCCGACTCTTAGCGACCCCATGGACTGCAGCCCACCAGGCTCCTCCGTCTGTGGGATTTTCCAGGCAAGAGTACTGGAGTGGGGTTCCATTGCCTTCTCCGTATTGGCACACAGCCATGCCCATTTATTTATATATTGTCTACATATGCTTTCAAGCTACCAGGGCAGAGTTGAATAGTTGCTACAGACACTCCAGGGCCTGCAAAGACTGAAGTATTGGGGTGAGTGGAGGGATAAATTAGGATCTTGGGATTAACATACACATACTATTGTGTATAAAATAGGTAGCCAACAAGGATCTACTGTATAACACAGAGGACTCTACTCAGTATTCTGTAATAACCTAGATTGCAAAAGAATCTGAAAAAGAACGGATAGATGTGTGACTGAGTCACTTTGCTGTACACCTGAAACTAACACATTTTAAGTCAACTATATTCCAATAAAATTAAAAAATAAATCTTTGCTAAATTAAAAACAGCAACACCACTAAAATATTTATTATCTGGCACTTGACAGAAAAAGTTCTGCTGTCTCTGGCCTGGTCTAGAGGAAGCCTACTGAGGTGGGTGGTATGGGAAACCTCTTCAAAGCATAGGGAGCTTAGGGTTGGGTTACAGGGCAGTTCGGGGACCGCCGGAAACGTGTAGGATGCTTAAAGAAAAGGCATGGGGGAGAATGCACTGCCCAGAGTCTGTGAGGAACCCCTTCATGAGGCAAAGGAGAAAGGTCTGGAAGGCCTGAGGCCAAGAGCTCTGGGCTGTATTAGGTGAGCATCTCCGGGAGAGGCTGTTTGGGGACTGTCTTTAAATTCCTGCCTTCAGACCAGTGCAGAGGAAAGTAGAAACACTGACAGAGTGAGACACTGGGCAGTTCTGCCTTCTCCCTCACAGAATGTTCTCCAGAGCCCCCCAGGGGGCTTCTGGGGAAGCGACCAGATAAACAGCAGCTCTTGCCAACAGTGCAGGCTTGTAAACTTTTTCTCCTTCCTTTTTATGCCTGCGGTGATAAACATATGCTTTGAAGCATGAGATTTGATTATCCTGTCTTAGTGCTTATAAATACAAATGTGATTAATGGTCATAAAAAGCAGGTTGACAGTGTAAGACTAATTCTTCACAAAGTAGCCCCGCTCTGCTCTCTGGAAACGCTCATTTCTCGCAGGGGCACATTGAGCAGCGTGGATGACGCAGGCCTGCCCCCGTCTTGTCCCCACCACAGCCCCTCCTCATGCTCCTGGGGTTCCCCTTAGATCCCCATCCTCTCCCTCTTCCTCCTCGATCGTTGAAATTGGTGGATTTTCCCCTAGAGAGCTACCTGAGGTAAGAACCCGAGCCTCTTTGTCACGCCATTAATAGTCCGGAACTCTGCAGAAAGGCATTTGGCTGCGTCCTCTGTTCCCCGCTTGGGCCTGGCTGGCCGCCTGTACATGTTGGGGAACAACACAACCTAAATCCGGACAATTTGTATTTTAGTAGCGACGGGGATCTTCGCGCTCTCCCTCTGTCATTTTGCATTAAAGACCTGCCACTAATAAAACTAATTAATAACTGCTGGCTCGATGTGGAATAGTTGGACTTCTTAAACCTGGCAGGCTGCCACCGCTGCTTTTGAAAGAAGCACTTCATCTCTGTCATGGACAGGATGAATATTTCTCCACACTTCTAATTGGACAAAGTGCCTTTCAAACTCACTGGCATTTTGGAGAGAGCAGAGAAGTAGCCTGTGTGCTCTCTAGATACGATCACCTCTCTCAGCTGCTGCTTCTGAGGTGAGGAGCCAGTTCCTGAGGGAAGCTGTCACGGAGGGGCCTGGACTTTCCTTTAGTGACTCCTTCTGACATCACCTCTGACCCCTGACCCCAGAGGGAGGAAGCTTGAAGGGCAAGCAGGTGACTCAAGCTCCTCAAACCTGATGGGTGAAGGAGTGGGTAGTTCTTACGTTTGGGGAGCAGCACAGTTTACTCAGGCTTCCCTTTACCAGGCTCAGCTGGTAAAGAATCCGCCTGCAATGCGGGAGACTTGGGTTTGATCCCTGGGTTGGGAACATCCCCTGGAGAAGGGAAAGGCTACCCACTCCAGTATTCTGGCCTGGAGAATTCCGTGAACTGTATAGTCCCCGGGGTCGCAAAGAGTCAGACACAACTGAATGACTTTCACTTTTACTTTCACAGTTAACTCACAGGCGTGGAGGACCTTGTGGAAAATACTGATTTCTAGAACCCTCCCTAATCCTCTGAGTCCAAATCTGCAGAGGCCTTGCTAAAGCACTTCCATTTTTAACAAGCTTCCTGGCTGTTTCTGATTCACACAGGGGCTGAGGACCACAGGTATAATCCTGGATGCTTTCATCTGCTGGTACAAGATGGTTTTTCGGTCATTTCCCACCCCAGCACATCTTTTTAAATGACTCAGGTAGGCAGAGAGCTGTGCTGGGAGATATGAGGGAGGGAGGAGCTTACCATCTAGGCAGAGACACAACACATATGCATGTGAAAACTTCAGTGACAGGAGCTAAGCAATTACATGAAACAGAAAAATTGTACCCTGGAGACAGTTCATAGATGGGCAGTTCTTCACCGTGTGGTGGGGGCCAGCCACAGACAGGGCTTTAACGTGGAGTCCTGAGTGATTCCGTGTGTTTGTGTTTTCTCCAGGCTAAAGGTTAACCAGGCACTTTCGAGCTGGGCCGTGCAGGGTGTTTAGGAGTTTATCGCTGAGAGAGAGAGAGTGGAACATCCCAGGAAAGGCGAGTGGTAGCAGAGCAGGTCTCAGCCTGAGCCTTTCAAGGAGCTTGTAATGTAAGACACCAGAGGGAGGAGGCAACTGCAGACCACCCCCTGGTGGGGCCACCAGAGCTGGGGGAGGAGCTGAGGTTTTTGCTGTGCCTGAGTCTCATATTGGGTGGTCTGTAGGGAAACCAGAGAGGCCCCTGCCCCAGGCTGAGCAGGAGATAACAAAGGCCGGGATTTGAGCCCTGTCCCAGGATGGAGAGGCGTGTTTGTTTAGGTTATTGCAGTTGTTTGTCAACAAGGTGAGGTTTTCACTTGGTGGTGGGGGTCGAGGGAGACAGACACAATGAAGAATGGAAGATTTCTAGCTTAGGGGAAATGGCCGAGCAGCTGGCCTAAAGTCCAGGAGCCTTCAGAAGGCACGAGTGAGGCGGCAAACAGAGGAAGCCCATTCACTCTGTATACTGGGTTGGCTGAGATGAAGTTTCTGATGAGGAAATTCTGGCCAGATTTATATACTTTTTCTTTATAACTATGGTGACACTGGCATCACTGGACACCCTTCGGGTCTGGTTGCTCAAATCTATTTCCTGTCCTTCTTACTGAGCATGAAGACTCACAGGGCAATAAGAAAAGATTGGATCAACAGGTCTGGAGGCTAAGTATCAGTGAGTTGGCTGTAGAGGCTCAGCCAGGTCAGAGTCAGCAGATCATCGTTCATGTCTCACACCTATGCTGATGCCTCCAACCTGCCAGCTTGCTGCAGTCATGAAAAAGACCCTTGGAATGTCTTTGCAGCCCTCATCCCCTTGTTCTGGGTAACGCCTGCATGGCCTATGTGTCTGCCATCGCAGTAAATTCCTGGGCAAGAGTCAGGAAATGGGAATAACAGTCACTCTTTGATTCAGTAAGCATTTATTGTATCACTGACTACATACCAAGTACGGTCCCCAGAGTTGAGGGTACACGATAAATAAAGCCAAGTTACTGCTCTCAATGAGCTCCTGTTATAGTTGGGGAGATGGATGTGTAAATAGGTAATTAACAGATTGTTATGAGTACTAAAACAAAATTACGTACCAGGTACATAAGTACCACAGAGGTGAAAGTGATTAATTCTGAGGAGGAAGGGGTTAGTCTACGGGGAGGGCTGAGGGGTGGCCAGAGGAGGCTTACTGGAGAAGGTGATACAAGGCACAAAGTTTGGGAGGATGACTCAACACGTTTCCAAACTGAGAAGGAGGTGAAAGGCAGTCTTGTCAAAGAGCAAGGGGATTTTGAATAGCATTTGCTTTTTAAACATTTAGTGGGTGAGGGCAGTGTGCCATATGAGGTGCTGTGAAGCAAGAAGTGTGGTTTTACATGCAGCTTGTGCCTTTTAACTCATGGGATGGGGAAGACTGGGCAGAATCATAAAATACAGCAGAATGTGTGTCTCATCTCATCCAGGGGAAGCAGGTGCATTCACTCATTCATTCCTCTAGCCGACTTTCTGAGCATTTACTTTGTGAAAACTTAGGACATGGGAATGCTCCTAGCAGTGATAAAGATTCTCTCTGCTCTTAAAACATCATCATTTTTTGAAGATATACAGATAACCCAGAATAAAGGAGAAGGAAGAACTTGTGCCACATTCTTTCCAAACAAAGAGGGAAGAGTGATTGGTTCTAACAAGCGGTTGAGAGGAGGGACTGGAAAGTCATCAGCTATGTCTCCTACCCAGCCATGAGCCACTTTTTTTTTTCTTTAACTTTTAATATTTGAAATAATGTTAGATTTGCAGAACTGTTACAAAGATAGTACAAAGAGCTCCTGCCTGCTCCTCAAACAAAGTTAGCAACCTCCACAGCATCCCCATGCTACAGTTACCAAAACTCAGAAATGAGCATTGGCATGATGCCACCATCTAAACGACAGACTTTATTTAGATTTCACCCGGCTTTCCACCAGTCCTTTTTCAGTTCCAAAATCTAATCCAGGATCCCACATTGCATTTTATTGTCTTGTCTCTTTAGTCTCCTCCAGCAAGGACAGTTCCTTGGTTTTTCCTTGTTTTTCATAATGTTGACCCTCATGAAGAGCACTAGTCAGGTACTTTCTAGGATGACGAACCCCAGGTTGGGTGATCTGATGTTTCCTCATGGCTAAGTGGAGGCTAAGGCTCTGGGGAAGCCTACAGTGGGGCAGAGCCCTTCCTGACACATCAGGGGAACAGGATTCCACTTTGCTCCATTTCAGGGAATGTAGGTCTTTGTCCCCTCGAGAAGATGAGGTCTACCATATTCTCCACTGTAAAATCACTCTTTTCCGCTTTGAACAGTGGACACTTCGGAGAGACACTTTGGGGCTAGACAAACAGCCCATCTTTCTAAACATCCAGAAGTGTGGCAGCTCTCCCAGCCTTGGCTGGGGCTCCCTCTCACTGCCTCCTCGTAGGATCAGGTCTGCTGCTTCGCGGCCATGGTCTGTCTTCCATCATCCTGCAGTCAGCTCGAGGGAATAAACACACGTGCTATGGATGTTCCCAGGGTAGCGGTGGCAGGTGGAAAGCACTGCTTTTATTTATGTAGGGAGGAAATGGTGCTTTGGGCTAGCGATTTGTCCAAACACACATTTCCAAATGAGCATCTATACTTCTTTGCTTTGGTGTGATGAAATAGTACTGTGTTGCAGGAAGGGCTGTGTTGAGGCCCTGTTTCTGACAGTCCTTAGCTGTGTGACCCCAGGGTAAGGGTTCTCTGGGCCTCAGTTTTCCCAAAGTGGATGGGTTAGATTAGTCATTTTCTGTGATGACTTTCCGCTCTAGCACTCTGGGGTTCCATAGTGAGAGTTCCCCTGGGCTAAAACTCTCAACTCTAATGAGGAATAAAGAAAACAGATATGGAGAGGGTCCAACTGTTAGTTAACCTTGGAGTCTCAGATAATTGAGATATCCAATAAGGGTGGTTTGAAATCAGACTGATAAATGAGAAAGTGCTAATTTCACAGTCCTGCACAAGGATACATATACAATTATATCAGGGTGGTTATGAGGATGAACAGGCTCTTTGTGTTTCAAAACTTCTCTGTAGCTTTTCATAAGATTAGATGGCCATTAGTTAGCCAACTCAAGTTTCCACTTGAGTGCTACTGGTTTTGCCCTCACCTTTTGGAGGCACGAAGACGTCTTTCCATATTAGATTCTGGGCAGCATCTTAATTCTTACCATATGGCCACATTCTTAAAGGTAAACATGGAAACAACCTACTTCACCCATTTCTTTGCCAATGCTAACCATAGGCATACAAATTCTTTCTTTACTGTACTAATGAAAATGTGTGTTCTTGTGTTCTTTGCTGATGAGTATGTCACTTAAAAGGTGGTGATGAAGCCTGGTTGATTTTAGAGCATGACTTTCCAGCCTTCTTTGATGTCATATAAACATTCAAATAGATTTCCCCTCTTCTCCAGTCCTGTCCTGTTAATTGACTGTTAGTCACTTTAGCACATCTTTTTGCCTTGTGAGTTTTTGCCTTGGTTTGATTTATCTTTTGCAATACTTGCCTATGCCATTTGCAATTTGTCTCCTTTCAGAAGGGATGAAAAGTTATACTTTCTTCCAGGAGACACATTTTTAGGAGACGGCTTTCTTTCAGTGGGCTCCTCTTCATTCTCAAACATGGCAAGACTAAGTCACCATCACTAAGACACCCATGCTGGATTTCTAGTTGGCTGGAAACAAGTGGAATTTTGAGTAATAACTTCCTTATTATTCTTTTGCCTTGTACTTAATTCTGGAATTGTCTTATGCATCTGTAAGGTGACTGACTAGGGTTTGTGTGGGTTTTTAAAGCGTCTGCAATGTTTTGGCACCAATAGGTACTGGAACACAAAGGTCGACAGTGCGTGAGCTAAGGAGACAGTGAGAATGGGGAATTTCCATAGTATGTGCCCCATGCTGCCACAGACGTATGTGCAAGGTACAGAGGTTAGGCAGAGGAAGGACTTTTTAATTTGTTCTGGGAAATAAGGCAAGGAAAACTTTTGGAGGAGGTATTGTCGGAAGTGGATTTTGCAAGAGGAAGAAGACATTTCCAGGAATAAAAATTGGGAGAGGCACATGAACACTATGGAACCCAAGAAAGTTAACTAATTGGTCCACACAGATGACCCTGTGACCTTGTGGGATCTTAGGACTTGAACCATTCAGGATGTTATGTAGTTTAATTAGTGTGTGTATGAAGTCCCCATAAACCCCTTTGGAAGGACATTGTCTCTGAATTAATAGATGATATTTTTTCCCCTGAAATGAAGCATAGGTGGTGATAGGATGGATAAAGGAAATCCACTGATTAACAGAAGCCATCCCCACCAATTCCTGCCCTCCTTTCCTTTATTGCCTTTACCTGTCTTTGAGCCACATTTACTAGGGATATTCTGTCTTTGTTTTGGCTGTGCACATTTGTGTTCTTACCATCTTTAAAAAAAATAAATCATGTTGTAAGCAGGTGCAGAGGCCTGAACATGGTCATCCCAGGGCCTTTACTGGCCATATTCATATTCTGAACTCTGGAGTCTCTTGCACATTGAAAAATATTCAGTGCCCTTTAATCAGTAAATTTGCCACGTATTTGTATGTTGAGCATTTACTATAAGTCAAGGATTGTGCTACTGAATCACTGTCAAACTTGTTGGTTTCAGAATCCCTTTACACTCTTAAAAATTATTGAGGACCTTCAAGATTTTTTGTTTATGTGAATGCTACTTGATATTTGCCATATTAGAACTGGAAATGGAAAAAATTTTAACAGTATATTTATTAAAAAAAAAATAAACCCATTGCATCCTAGCATAAAAAACATTATAATAAAGAAAAACTGTTTTGCAAAACAAAACCAGAAGAATGGCATTCTTTTGTGTTTTTGTAAATAGTCTCTTTTATGTCGCGCTTAACAGAAGACAGCTGGATTGTCAACTCTGCTTCTGCATTCAGTCTGTGGCCATACACATCACATAGCCTGTGGAAAACTCTACTGGTGACAAGTATTATGATAAAAATAGTTTTGACCTCATAGGTTTCTTGAAAGAGTCTTGGGGACCTAGAGGGATCCAAGGACCACACCTGTGGGAACTGCTTTGCTAAATGATGCCCTGATTCTCCCTAGAGGGGAGATGCTGAAATGCTGGAGGTGTTTGAAAAGAATGAGAGGAAGCTAACTACAGACTAGTGGTCTTCCATCCACCCTACGCTCCAAAAGAGAAATCCACAGATAATTCACGAGACTGTTTTTCTGGGTTTAAGTCCACATAAGAAAAGAGACCTCCTGTATTTATGTTTTCTTCATGCCAAAGTATATGAATGAGGGATAGTCATGGAAAACCATTAAATGGTGTGCCAGGTATATGAAAATGTTTCATCCCATAAAAGCTATTTCCAGAGTTGCGTATATTCTAGGCAGTTAGCTACTCACGGGCAGTGCCCTTTGTGTGATGCTTCTGCTTATCCCATGTCTCTTGGCAGTTTTCTGTTTGTCAGTTATATGTGGGGTTGTTTTCCATTTAAACTAATTCATAAATCATTTTTATCCCTGTCTGGTGGTGGTGTGTTTATTGGCAAAAGGGGTTTCATAATTTGTAGTTTCTTCCTAGAGAGTATCTTTTATCTTTAGAAGTATTTTGGGGTGATGGTTTATTTTAGATGGAAGGTTTAGGGTTAAATTAATCACAATATCAAAAAGCTTTCCAATGTACTCTAAAACCATTTGAATAGACACAGTACTATCAGTATTTTTCAATACTTGTGGAAGAAATGGGTATGCATATTCCAGATAAAAATTGATATATTTATCTGTACTATTCAACTCATATAATGGAATTTGATCACTTTTGGATTATATTCTGAAATATTTAGGGCGGAGTATTTAAAATGTTTTAAAAGTTAACTAGAGAGAAAAGATGAAAGACTTAATTTCCTTGGACCTGAATAATTCAAGTTGAAAGCTTCTGTATTCAATTTTCCTTGACTTCTGTTGGTTGGTTTGGGATTTTTCTTGGCCTAGGATTGAATATTTTGCATCACTTTAGGAAAGTCAGGATGTATCTAGCTTTTGAAGTAAGAACCCAGATTTATAGTTGAATGGATTTAGAATCAAAGGATTTTGAAAAACACACATTAGGTCCATTGTTGTCTCTCTCTTTTAAAAATACCATTAACAGAGAATATTCTAACACACTTTCCAGTGGAGCTCTTGGAAGTTTTTCTTGAGAATAAAGAAATGGAAGGAAAATTTTTTTTTTCTCTCTCTTCCTCTTTCCTTCCTCTTTTTTTTTTTTTTTTTTCACTTTCTTCTTTCTTCCTACTTTCTGCTTTTAAAAAATTTCTTTATTCTTTTCTCCTCAGATTTGCAACATTCAGAGGCCCATTAAATTGTAAAACAGTGATGTGATGGAAACCGGGCCCTGGTGCTGACAGGAGTATTTTTCACATTGTTGTGAACATGTGTGCAACCACAAATTAGTCTTTGGTTTAATTATTTGTAGTAATAATGCAGTGACTTAAAAGTTCCCCTTGCAAAACAAAATCTGGAGTATGCAGATCACACAAATTGCAAACATATTCAAAGATGTAAAACGTTCTCTAGGGTGAAAAACCCAAGGCTATTAGTACTTTAAAAACAGATTTCTGGAAACACAAGTCCCCACTTACCTGCTTTGCTAATTACATTCTCCACGAAGGCCTCTTTGTGCTCACCCGGATGCTCTAACCTTAACCCAGGGCAGCAATTCCTCTTCCCTTCTGCTACAGGTAGCATGATTCATGGGTGCAGAAGTGTTCTAGATTCAAACGTGGAAACTCCTTCTGTCGTTTCACCGCATGCCTGTTATACACACTGAATGGCTGTGTGGGGATTACATCTCTTCAGTGTCTTAACCTTCAACCACCAGCATTCATCTGAGGCCAACTCACCCTGGTCCTCTCTTGTCCACCATCCTCTTCCTCACACCTATGGGAAAAGGTCTTCCACAAACATGTGTAACAAAGAGGTCAAGACAAAGAAAGCAAAAACTTTCATATCATAACGTGTGTCCCTCTTTTGATCGTATGTCAATGTCTGCCAAAAGTTCAATAGCAACCATAATAGTGTAACCATTTTTTTTTTTGGCCACACCATGCAGCATGTGGGATCTTAGTTTTCTGACCAGGAATTGAACCCAGGGCCCAAGGAATCTTAACCACTGGGCTGCCAGGAAGTCCCATGTTAACTATTTTTGTTAAACATATTTGTGTGCCAGGCATCATGTTGGGCACTTCATATGTATTATCTCATTTGATTTTGAAATGCATAGGTTCTATAGGGTAAGTACTACCTTTTTCTGATTTTGCAGATGCAGGAATATCAGTTCATCCAATTTCATGCCACTCAGTAAAAATATTTTATTTTCATAGACTGCTTTAATGACACTGCTAGCCATCAGATGTGCCAGGAAATGGAACCTCTATGAAAACTAAATGAGATCAGGCGAGTTCAAGGTGGTGTAGTCATAGACTCCATTTAGACCAGGTTTTCATTTTGATCCATGTGAAACTAAATGAGTTAGAATTATCCCTGACCCCATACTGGCAGGGTTCATTACTTCAGTGGCAGTGGGGTGGCCTGCAGAAGGCACACCCCATGATCGGACTGTCTACCGGTAACAGGCTGTCTGAATGCATTGTGCCCCCTCCTCGCAGTGGAGTGATGCGTCTCTGAGTAAGAAGGAACTAAATCTTGTTGACCTGGGAATATAGTCAACACATGTGCTTGTGCTCAGTTGCTCAGTCATGTCCGACTCTTCATGACCATACAGACTGTATAGTCCGCCACACTCCTCAGTCCATGGGGTTCTCCAAGAAAGAATACTGGAGTGGGTTGCCATTTCTACTTCCGGGGGATCGTCCCAACCCAGGGATCAAACCTGGGTCTCCTGCATTGCAGGTGGACTCTTTACCATCTGAGCCACTAGGGAAGCCCCCTTGTTAGCTCTATGACCTGCGCAAATGCCTAACTTCCACGGACCTCAGTTTCCCCATCTACAAAATGAAGGTGAGACTGGGGATGTCTAGAATCTCCCTGACCCTTCCATTATGTGAAACCTTGTGAGACTCAGTGCTGACGAGGTTCCAGGTCCCCTTGAGTCCAGGGTTCTCAGCACTGAAGACATGGCCCTTGTGGCATCTTTAGTTAGAAGTGTGCCTGAGCAGACTCAAACCTTTGCCTGATGAGTCCTGTGCCCCTGGCTGGTGAGTTCCCATGATGAAGCTGTGTCCTTTGAAAGAGTATTTTCTAGCCTAGATCCAGAGCCTTTTCTTCCACTAGTATTTTGATGTCACAACTTAATACTCTGAAAAATCATAAGGATGTTTTTATTTAAAAATTAGTAGAATAGCTAAGAACATGGGCTTTGCAGTAAGGCATATTTGAGCTCAACCTGCAGCATTGCTAACTATGCAGCTGTGGGCAAGTTATTTAACCTCCTGAATTCAGATTTCTTATCTAGAAAATGGTGATCACAATATCTCAGAGGGCTCTGATGAGGATTAGATATTATGCATATAAATAGAGGCTCTGGTTCCTGGAACACAGTAGGTGCTCAATAAACGTTAGCTAGAAATCAGTAAATTCTGGTCCCCTAGGGGACAGATGCCAAGGCTTCCTGGGGTCTGGGAAGGTGCAGTTGGGCTCAGGAGACGTTTGCTCTATTTTGGGTGTGAATGAAGTGGTTGATAATGATGACAAATGCAAACATTAAAACTTTATGTCAGAGTTTATTACGGGACGTTTTGATCACAGTGAAATACTAGTTCCTGAGAACCATTTGTACATTATTAATCCTGGCTCACATTCTTAAAGGAAAAAATGAACCATCATTGTTTTTTCTCTTTGTTTAATTCCTGTGTGAACCCCTCTCCCTTCTCTTTCCTCCTTCCTCCTGTTCCTAGTATAGTAGCTACTCCTGGTCTCTGGTGACGAATCAGACCTGCTAATCTTTATTAAGAACCTTCTTTGGCTGCTGCCTGTGCTAAGAGCAGGGGGCAGCAAAGAAGGTTAGTGAGAAACATCTCTGTGCTTAAAGAGCTTACTGTCCACTGGGTCAGACTAGGGGGCAGCTCTCCACAATAGAAGGCAGAATGTGAGCAGGGTGCTGTGGGGGCAGATGGGACCTGACAGCTTCTAACAGGAGACAGCAGGCAAGGCTCCCAGAGGAGGCTTGGGAACTGAGCCTAAGAAGAAAGGGTGGGACAGGCTGGGGAATGGTCCAGACCAAAGAACAAAGCTGAGAGAGTAGGCAGTGTACCTTTTATTAATACATGGTGAGTTGCCTTGGAAGATGAGAGTTACCATGTCTGTGTAGAGTCATGGTCAGGATGGAGATGCAGAGTCATGGTCAGGATGGAGATGCTGCCCAACCTTAAGTGAAGTGAAGTGAAGTCGCTCAGTCATGTCCGACTCTTTGCGACCCCATGGACTGTTGCCTACCAGGCTCTTCTGTCCATGGGATTTTCCAGGCAATAGTACTGTAGTGGATTGTCATTTCCTTCTCCAGAGGATCTTCCCCAGCCGGGGATTGAACCCGGGTCTCCCGCATTGTAGACAGACGCTTTACTGTCTGAGCTACCAGGGAAGTCCAACCTTACCTGCCTGTAAAGATCTGGTTCTGCTTCACATTCTCACTCCTCTCACTTCTTGTTCCAGATGGTTCTAGAAGATGGATTTGAAGAGATAGCGAGGGCCAGGTTAAGAAGAGCCTTGAACGTCATTCAGAGTTTGGACTTGATTTGTCTTAGATTCCAGGGAAGCAGGCAGTATTTTTAACTAGCTCTTTTTATGCAGACATAAAGTCGTACATGGCAAATGATATGTGAATGGTTCCAGGTTAGGGATTCCTCATGGGAGGTCTGGGAGAGATAGGGGTCCACAAAGACTTCACTGGGGGTCTTCAAACTGTGTTAGATGTTTCAAAAAATCTAAATCAAATTCTGCATTTATTATCTAGCCCTTACTTTGGTCTGTGTCAACTTTGGAACTGTGTTAACATGGTGTGGCAGCTTGTAAGGTAAGGCCACACCGTGCAGTGGTTAAAAGCATGGAGTTCGGAGACAGAGCTGAGTTTCAGACGTGTTCCGCTGCCTTCCAGCTGCATGATCTCAAGCAAATTACTTCTGTGTGACTTTATTCCCTGCATGTAAAAAAGGGAAAAACAGTAGTGCCCAGCTCAGAGAGTCATGGAGAGGATTTCGTGAGAGAATGCATATGCAGGGCCTGACATAAAGAATTTTTTTTTTCTCTCTTTCTAAGCTCAAAAACTGTTATTCATATTAATCTGTCTCATGGAAAGATAATTATATATGACAATCCATAATTTGTCTAGTAGCAAAACTCAAGGGAAATAAAAATAACAAAGGAGCCTGGAAGGTGAAAAGCCTGGAAAGCTTCTCAAAGGGCTTGTTTGGACACAGCCTCTAGAGCGGAGAGCAAAGATGTAGCTTTTCTGAGCTCCCCAGTTTAGGATGGAGGCTCCTTAGAGGACTCTCACACTCAGGCTCACACTGGAGCATGATTTATCCTGGAAATGGTTCTAACAGAAAATAATAGAAAATTACTCGCCAGGAGAAGAATCAAGGGAGAGTGTGTATTTACTTTGGGCGATTTTCCCATTGCACGGGGTTAGCCTGCCAGGAAGTTAAAAATAGTGGTGATAAGCAGTCTGCGAATTGGTCCCTCTTGGGGTGGCAAGGGTCAACAGAAAGTGGACTTGTTCCTCGGGGCTCCTGAGAGCTCCACTGTACCCCCCTCCAAGTCTGTTTCGAGAGCCCCTCTTGCAGCTTCTGTTGGCTGATCTCCTGCCATGTGCAGACCCTGCCTGACTTCCCCTGCCTGTCTTATCAATTCCTTGGACTCGTTCTCAGCAGCCTATGTTAAACCAGCCCATTCTGGATGGCCTCATGCTTTAAATATGCTATTTATAACCAGTAATTTATGTTTTCATGATATTTCATGTAGCAGCTGGTCTTTGTGCCACTGTAATAAGGGAATAATGAAATACATGGTATTTATATGGGTGTCTGTAGTGTTTGGTGTTTTGTGTATGGATTGCTATTGTAGGAAGCATGTCAAATTGCAAAGGGTCTTTTTTTTTCCCCTTAAAGATAAGCCCGAGCATGGTAAATATTCATCTGCCATGTAAGAAAACGACACCATCTTTTGGTTTCCTTCATCCTTATTTTCTCATGGAAATATATTCAGATGTCTGTGATATGTATTGTTCTCATAAAAAGCTCCTCCTTGCAACTGGTCCCCCGAGCAAAGCATAAAAAAATCTTCATCAACAGCTATTCCAAAATAGGCTGATGTGCATGACCTTCAGCCTGGAGGGTCATATCTAAATACCACCATGTACTTGCAAAGCAGAAATAGACACAGACATAGAGAATGTTTGTGGGGGGAGGAGGCTAGATTGGAGACTGGGATTGACATATATACACCATTGATACTATGTATAAAATATATAACTAATAAGAACCTACAGTATAGCACAGGGAACTCGGTGCTCTGTGGTGACCAAAATGAAAAGGAAATCCAAAAAAGAGGGGACAGATGTATTCGTATAGCTGATTCACTTTGTTGTACAGCAGAAATTAACACAGTATTGTAAAGCAACTATACCCCAATGGAAATTAGTAAGAAAAATAAACTAGAGGGTTGGGATGGGATGGGAGGGGGGGAGGAGGTTCAAGAAGGAGGGACATATGTATACCCATGGCTGATTCATGTTGATATATGGCAGAAACCAACACAATATTGTAAAGTGATCATCCCCCAATTAAAAATAAATTAATTAAAAGAAAAACACCACCACAGAGCACACTGGAGAACTTGGCTCCCAAATTCTTCGAACGCAGCAAACTCATGACTTTGAGCCATGGGTAAGGTGTTGAGAATCTGTGACCACAAGAACTTTTGCCCTTTCAAGGGTATCTCCCCACTACCCTGCTGCCTCAATTCTCAAAGCTGATCCTTGGTATCTTAGGTTTCATTGTTTGGCTGAGCTGCAGAGACTGTGAGAACCTGCCCAGGCCTCTCCTCTGAAGATAATACAAACCTAAGGCTTTCAATCAGGGCCACCTGGAGAAGTGGGGGTGGGGAGGCTGCCGATGGAGTGAGCAGTGTGCTGTGGGTCCCATCCCCTCTGCTGGGCGTCTTAGTCAGGTGGCCCTAGCAGGTCTGTGAAAATAAAAAAGTGGGAAGAGTGAGTGGGGGCCAGGGAGCCTGGATCCCACAGACCTGAGCCATCTGTTCTCCTCTCCTAAATTTACCTCCATACCATCCAGAACTGTGTTTCTCAAAGTGTCAGCCTGGACCAGCAGCAGCAGCAGCTGCACCTGAGAGTTTATTTGAAATGCAAATTGAGACCTATCGAAGTCTGGGGGTGGGGCCTGCAGTCTGGCTTCTCAGCCCCTCCAGGTGATTTTGATGCCTGCTTCTGGTAAAGAGGTGATTGTCCATCTCATCAGAATCACCTGCACCTCAAAAAATAACCAAGGCTCCACAGCCCACATCCCCGTGTGCTCATCACTGGGTGGAGGACCAAGAGGACACGAGAGAAGCACAGACCTGCTCTCTGCCCTGAAGGAGTGTGCTGGTTGCCGGCCGGGTCGGCCTTGCAGCGTCCTGATGACCAGAGCGCCTGTGAGCCAGTGAGTTACCAGGTCCTGGTGTGTGTGAAAAGGATAGGCTCTTGAGTCGGACCAAAAGGGGTTCAAAGCCTCTCCTTGCCAGTCACCAGCTGAATAACCTAAGCAAACTGTGCAGCCTAGGTCTACTACGAGGAGTGAAAAATAGTGATATCGCGTGTATGCCTAGTAAACATTTTTTTTTTCAAAAATGAAGGATGAGAGTGTGAAACCAAAGGGAGGTCTCTGGGGCCCCAGTGGTACTTCCTGTGGCTTGCATTAAAATTTGACCACAAGGTTCCAGTTTACCTATGTAAGCATGAACAAGTGTTTCCCTCACTCCTGTCGAAGCTACTGTTGCTTTATAGAGAGAACTGTGGCTGACGTTGTGCGAATCCTTTCAGGGAGCCTGGCAGTGTGCAGGGGACTAGACGTGTATTCTCTACTTGCATTTTCATATCACCCTTCTCTTACATAGAGAAGGATGGGAGGCACAATAATGACCCCCTGACAGTGTTTACCTCCCAGTCCTCTGAACACGGGAGTACATTACTTCACAGATGTAGTAAGTTAAGGACCTTGAAGGGGGGGTTCTCCTGGATAATGTGGGTGGGCCCAGTGTAATCACATGAATCTTGTAAGGAGGCAAGAGGTCAGAGTTAGAGAAGGAGACTGATGTTGGAGTTCGAGAGGAGGGGTGAGGAGACAGAGCATGCCCAAACACATGAGAGGGAGGGGGGCAAAAATTTGAAGATGCTACACTGTTGGCTTTGAAGATGACAGGAGCGGCCGTGAGGCGCACACTGCAGGTGGCCTTTAGAAGCTGGAAAAAGGAAGAAAATGAACTGTCCCCAGTGCTTCCAGAAGGAACACAACCTGTCAACGCCTTGCTTTGAGGACTTCTGAGCTCCAGAACTGTAAGTGATACATTTATTATGTTATTTAAGCCACTAAGTTTGTGGTCGTTTGTTCCAGCAGCCATGTGAAAAATAATGTAGGAAATAATGTAGGAAGTCTTACTACTGTGTGTATTTGACAGATGAGGAAACTGGGGATCAGAAAGACAAAGCAGCTCTCCTGGGGTCACTCAGCCAGGGAAGTGGTACACTGGGGAATCATGCCGAAATCAGGCTCCAGAGCCCATGCTTGCCGCCCTCATGATACACACTGCGTCTGCAGGAGGGGGCCTCTGGCACAGTCTGACTGCCTTCTGGGCCCTCTTTTCTATTCACTTGCTTAGTAGAGTTGGCAGGAAGGTCCACAGCAGACTCAACGCTGGGGTGAAATGAGAGGAATTTTTCTTCCCAAGTATGCTGTACCGTTAATGTGAGCCATCTCTCTTTTCTAAGGTGGTTTTAAAGGAAGGCAGATTCTTGCTGTGGTGTTGAGAGGAAAACAGGAAGAGGCTTTAGCATCCAGTGCAGATCTCTCAGATGATTCAAAAAAGAGCTCCCCCAAAGTGCTTTTTCATGAAAATGGGGGCAGGGGAATATAACATTTAAGAAACACTGAAGTGAAGAAAGCCTTGTAAGACTGGAGCAAGCCTCTGTGGTATAGTTCACAGCTGAAGTGTGTTGTTCATCTCCCAGATGGAGGAGGGGCGGAGGGAAGACGCTGCCTGTCCTCTCACTTAGTAAGTTTATCCTCTGGGATCAAAGACTCAGGAGCCTGGAGAAGAGGCAGCAAAACTGCCGACCACGAGAGCTGCTCTGGTTAGAGGCTGCCAAGAATAGAGGTGTCGTCAGGACCCTGAAGACCCAAGCTCCAGACTGAATTTTTTTTAATATATATATATTTCAATTTATTTATTTTAATTGGAGGACAGTCACTTCACAACACTGTGGTGGCCCCTGCACACGTAATGTTCTTAATATCAAAGGCAAGCGAGAGGCTGAAGGAAGCCCAGACTGTGTTTGAAGCTGTGAACAGGACGCAGGAGGGAACAGGCCAGAATGGCAGTGGCTCAGGTAGAGGCAGTGAGCACTGGCCGGCCAGCACTGTGCTGGCAGCTGCAGGACCTAGTTCCTGGAGGCAGGCCAGCTCCTCCTTTAAGGGCCTTCTTAGGCCCTGCTAGGAAGAATACAGCATTTTCACACCTTTCCCTCAGGGAAGAACCAGCAGGATAGAGCCATAGGGAGGCACAGAGAAGAATGGGGCTTGGGAGGAGAAAGAAACCAGTGACTGAGGTGGACAGGAAAGAAATGGCTAGTTACAGAGGCTAACTCCGAGGCAGGTTCCATGCTAGATATCATCACATAAATTCTCTCCTTTAGGCAGTCAGAGATGCTGAGGTGGATGTTACACCGTTTTGTAGAATGAGGCTCACAGAGGTTCATTCATTTGCCCAATCCCAGCGAGTCCATGCCAGAACCAGGAGTGAAACTTGGTTTTGGTTTTGAGCCCAATATATTTTCCACCACACTGAGTTGACTCCTGGGGGGAATCATAAAATGCCTCATGAGTTATTTAATGACTTGGAAAGCCGTTCAAGAGATATAGCTAAGTGGATAAAGCAGGTTATGTGATCCAGCTCTTATTAACACGCATTTATCCTAAAAAGATCGAGAATGAATATATAACACACCTTAATGTCGTCAAGTGGATACCTCAGAGTGTTGAAGTGGGGGGGTGATTTGTTAAAATTCTTCTTGCTGAGTCTATATTTTACAAATTTTCTATGGGAAACATTTAAATACTAACAGCTCTGAGATTCAGTTGAAATAATTTGGTCTGAGCAAAGATTTCCAAGTATTTTAGAGGTGCCTGAAAGGGGGTGGCCTTTGGGGGAATTTCCAAGTGTATCAGAAGAGCAAGAGCACATGTCTAGAAGCAGGACATGTTAGGACTATTTTTGTGTCTGTGTGAATGTGCAGGAAACAAGGAATCACATGCGGCTGTAATAATATGTAATACGTGTGTGTAGGACAATACTGGCATTGGGTATGGATTATGGAATTAGTGCCACCTTGGAGGGCCTTGAATGCCAGGTTAGGATTTGAAATGCTTTGCTAAAAGTAACAGTTAAACTGTGGCAACGAATTCAGTGGGGACTGTGTTTTGCAGGTTGCTTTTTTGGTAGAGGAACCCTGGGGAGAGTCCACTGATCCCAGCACTGCTGGTTCTGGGTTTTGGCACACTATCACCGCCTAGTGGTTGCACAGCCAAATTGTAGGGTTAGTGGTCTCGATTGTAGAAAAACTGCGTCAAAAGCCAAAAATCCTAGGCAAGGTTTCTCTATCTCCAAAGAATTCCGAAGGTTTATAAATATCTGTA
Organism: Bos indicus x Bos taurus; assembly: GCF_003369695.1. NCBI lineage: Eukaryota > Metazoa > Chordata > Mammalia > Artiodactyla > Bovidae > Bos > Bos indicus x Bos taurus. The sequence continues at coordinate 42,800,931 of NC_040085.1, forward strand.
TAAGGCATGGAATATTTTAGTCTTAACCTGGGTATCTTTAATGATGTGGACACTGCTTCTTTGAGTAATTCAAAATTGTTCAAACCCAGCAGATAAAGAACATTTATATCCTCTGGAATATACGAGTATCTGGGTTCAGCTGAAAGTTGAGAGCACTTGATAGTTTTGAGACTTGTTATGAAGAATAAAAAACTTTAATTCCTACCAGGTTGACATTTAAGAGACTTAACTGCTGAGTACCAAATAAGCAGTGATTTTTACGGAAGCCTTTATTTCAGCTGATTCCATTGCCTGATTAGATGTCATTGCAACAAGAACTGGATTTTGAACAGAAGAGTTGGAGATGTAGCCGATGTAGTGATTTTTTTTTTTTTTTAATCACTATAACCAATTTGAAACATCTTCTGGCAACTAGGACTTTTTCACTCTCTGTTGTAATTCTAAGGAGGGCTGAGCTGAAGGAGTGAGCATAGCTCGGCTCAGATAGTTGTTGTTTCAGTAAGGATGTTAGGGAAGGTGGTTGGGGAGGATTACATATGATCGAGAAGACGAAGTAAGGAAAAAGTCTTAAAAAAAAAAAAAAAAAAGACAACTGTGTTAGCTTTTAGCTGGCAGAGTAGCTGTGGATAAATGCATACAGAATCTGTCTGCTTTCCATGGAGCCCTCTCTGTGTTGGGAGTTAGTGCTTTGCAGAGTCCTGAAGTCTGGGTGCTAGCTCTGGCTCCACCCCTAATTAGCTCTGTAACTGGGCAAGATGACTTAAGGCCATGTGTTCCTTAGCTGTAAAGCTAGGTTTTTTAATCCATCTCTCTCTTTTTTTAATCTCATATAGTGGTGCTGTGAAGTTCAGTCAAACAACTCTTATAAGGTGATATAATAGTTATCAGGGATGTGCAGTTTCTTTGAAAAGTCCAAATGCTGTGTACAGTTTACCTCTGATTCCCTCCCCATTCCTCTTCCTTTCTGCTGCTCCTGCTCCCAATCTGTGTCAGTTCTTATTTCTGCCTCTGGCCCCAGCCCTTTTCTCTAGTCAGATTCAGAAGGTGGACAGGGGAACATTATTCTGGTGTTCCAAGTAGTCTTATTTCCTCTTATCCACCAGTGCCTGGTCATGTGGTGTGTATCTAATAGAAACTGGCCAGTTTATCAGGTCCTGAATACTGTCAGTATCGACCTTTTGTCTCTCTCCATCAGCTTCCTCAGTAACTTCTTAAAGGAAACGTTTCTTTAAAAAGGTTGGTAGGGCCCCACCCTTACTTAGCTCTAACCAGGCAGCCTGCCTTTGGTCTGTCTGACACATGGGAGTTTGGAATGGGATTTCTTTGGGGTAAAGATTCTTTGGAAGAAGGAGTCTGAAAATATCAGCATTGGCCTTGGTCTGGGATAAAGACCTTGGATCATAAGAAAGAGATAAAGGACTAGACTCTGAAGAGGTGGAACAGCTATAAAATGCTGTTCACATTATGAACAGCTATAAAATAAAGAGTGGACCTGAGTAGATGTAGCTACTTCAGAACAGTTGAAGGTGGGGCTGTCATTCCAGCAAGAAATAACCCCAAAGGATGCAGGCTGGAGTTGTGTGTACGATCAGTGTTTCAGTTGATGGTCTTTTTCTAAAGTTGGTGAAAAACTGATTTCTGTCACTGGGTGCTCGGTGTGATGTTAACCTGGGGATGCTCCTCTCCAGGTTGGAGCAGCAGGAAGGTGAAAAGAATGAAACGGTGTTCTTCCTACAAGACACAAATGCTGTGTTCACAATGACAGCAGTTGATTCTTTGGGGTTTGAGAGTAGAGCCCCGGAAGAGACACAGGATGCCTACCTCGAAGTAGGAGCTTCGGGAGTGGGGTAGGTCGTCCTGGGTGCAGGACACCTAGTCGGGCTTGGGAAAGATTCTCTGTTTTAAAACAGCACTGTGTTCCTTGGTACACATGGGCACTTGGAATTGAGCGGGACTTCTTTGGGGAGCGCTCCTGTTATTTGCAACAGTCTAATTTTTCTGTTATACCTCCATACTTCTCTTTTAATAATTTAAAAATCAAAATGTGCAGCTTTTAGATCTTTTGAGCTCTTAAAATGGGAACCTTCTTTAGAATCTGCAGATCTGGGGCAGAGGAATAAGTATTCCTTTAGGCCTGATGGATTCAGAATTTGGGATTGCTGTGTCAGAGGTGGAGCAAAAGTGGTTCCAGCTCTGCTTAGGAGGAGAGAGGGTCCAGCGCAAGTTCACAGGAGCAAGGGGCTTGTAGGTATTTGACGGAGTGCCAGGTAATGTCGTCATCACAGATCCTTCTTGCCTTTCCATTAAAGGCTTCTGTTGTTGTTCTTGATAAAAAAGAATGATACCTAATTGTTCAGGAAAAAGCAAACATTTTTCCTTTTATTCTAATGGTTCTCCATCCCCCCTCTCTCCCTAATTAGTCTGAAACAGAGCAGCTTTACCACATAGGAAAATTAGTAGGCTGCCAATTTTGGGGTTTGAGGACTACCGAAAGGCAATAAACATGGGAAATACCTTTAAAAGTGCTGATGAAACCTTTTCCTCAAAGTCAGAAAAAAGCACACATGAATACATTAGTTAAGAATGGACTCCCCACATGTTTTTGATCTGAGAAGTCACTGAACCACCTGGCTAAACGTTGGCTGTTCCAAGGATAGACACACTGCAGTAAGAGATGAAATCTTCAATTGTGAAAGCTTGTCGGGGTTTTCCCTTGTTGTTTATTTTGGGCAGACATGTGATTAAATTATCCAGAAGTTTATTGAGCCCGGCCTCAGTAATCTGACTAATTTAGATCAAATTAGTCTTTGTTACCTTGGGCAAGTCACGTGATTTCAGCCAAGCCTTAGCTTCTCCATGTGAATCAGGGAGATAACAGCCTGTCTTTGGAAGGGAACAGTACGTAAAGAGCTTAGGGCAATCCTTTGCCTATGAAACGCTCTCTGAAGGATGTTGGGTATGATGGTCGGCAGGCTATGCATTGGTTCGAGATGAGAAGGTGACACCAGATTTCCTGCAAGAATTCTGTGTAAGTCATCTTTGCTCCAGAGCAAAACTGCAGCTCAAATTTCTCTCCTCCCTAACCAGCTACCATTGATTATTTAGCTCAACGTGTACCAACATCTCCACACATCTGGACTCAATTATCTCTCTTCCCTCCACATCCCCACTGCTCTGGGAGAAAGTATTGAGCACAGATTGTTCTTACTTTGAAGGTTAGGCTCATGTCTGAGTGTTAATTGCTGGTGCTTTCTTGCCTTGTCTAATTGTCAGTTTCTAGAACCTTCCACATGCTCTGCCCTGAGGCCTTGATGATTTTTGGAATGATGACTTGCCCTTGAAAAGATCGTAGTAGATCTGACTTAACCTGGTCTGAACTGGAACACGAATGCTCTTGGTTTCTCCTCCAGGACCTAGGACGCTGGCCTGCCTAATTCCCATGTAACCTTCTGTGCTTTGGTAAACTGATACTGAAACAACCGATGTGTACAAGCATAGACACACAAAGATCCAGATACCTGCAGAAGAGGAAGCAGAATTTGGTAACCCCTCCCCCACCTGCCCCCCCCACCCCCCGCCCCGGGAATAGATAGAAAGAAGTCATCATGTGTAACTATATTGGATGTGATTCTTTGGCTACCTGCAGCCATTGACATTGATTCCCTGATGCGTTGACTTACCTTGGCTACATCAGGTCTCAGCAGCTTGTGAGCTGTTCTTATGCGTGCAGTGAGTGACACACAGATTAGAAGACCTGTTCCAACCCTTTTAAATGGAGCATAAGACAGTTCTACATTCTGCCAGATTCCTCAGTGATCATGGGCTTTTGTCTAGTTTTATATTGAAGTATAATGAGGATTGAGTAGCTAGAAACTGGCCACAAAGTAGCTTGTATGCAGCTGAAGGAGCACTGGATTGTGTGTCTGGAGACCTTGTTAGTGGTCTCAGCTTGTGACTAACTGAGACTGTGGATAAAACACTTAACCTTCGTCTTGGACTTTGGCTTCTTTAGCTCTTGCCTGGAAAATCCCATGGATGGAGGAGCCTAGTAGGCTGCAGTCCATGGGGTCGCTAGGAGTCGGACATGACTGAGCGCCTTCCCTTTCACTTTTCACTTTCATGCATTGAATAAGGAAATGGCAACCCACTCCAGTGTTCTTGCCTGGAGAATCCCAGGGATGGGGGAGCCTGGTGGGCTGCCGTCTATGGGGTCACACAGAGTCGGACACGACTGAGGCGACTTAGCAGCAGCAGCAGCTCTGAGATGAGGCTGCTTGCTGGTCTTGGTGAGCCAGCCCTTGAACTCTAATAATTTATAAAAAATTAACTTGAAATGTCAGGGCTAAAAGAACCCTGGATTGCTCTCACCTTGCCCTGATGTTGCTCAGGTTTGGTGGAGTCCTTTACCAAGACCATTGCTTGTGAGCCTGGTGTGGAAGTGCCCTTATGATTTGAGCAGCAGAAATGCTGCTGCCGGCAGGATCTCCCTCATGAACGGTCCTACACCCGTAACTGGTCTTCTGGGTGTAGCCTGACAGGCCTTTTGACAAGACTGGTTTCTACAAAAATACAGGTGAATGTGTTTCTTTTTTTTGGGATTACCATTTTTTTCACTTCGTTTGGTATAAACACCAAAGTTGGCTGTTAGAAATTATCACCATTGTAATGTGACCTAGAACCAGAGAGTCCACAAGGTGGTCACCGCACACATCTTTCTCTGGGTCTTCTGATGACCCAGGGCACATTGACATGGGGAAAACTGCATGTCCCTTTCAGAGCAAGTTCATTCAAGCTATAGAAACGTTGTTACACTGCAGAATATTGGCGTGTGCACATATGACAGGGGAAAAATACATGTCTATTTCAGAACAAGTTCATTATAGTTATAGAAACTCGTTATTACACTGTAGAATATTTTTAAAACCATCCTTAATTTCTTATTCTAGGCAAAATATTTCCATATTTTGCAATAGAAAGCAATAAAATATCCTAGAAATGGCATTTTAGTATATGTATAAATTTCTATTTTGTATCTATGTTCAACCTTTTATGTTAAATATTAGAGCTTATCCATTTCCCATATGATTAAAAGTAGTTCAAAAACATAGTTATCAGTGGCTGTTTATATCATCTATAATAATTTCATAATTCATTAACTGTCGCCACAATGTATCAAAACAACTTTTTAATTTAGACCTGTGAGGTTTTTGTTCTAAAGTGGCCTCTGTAGGTAGGAAGACCAATGGTCTTTAGAATAATAGATTCAAGTTCATGTTGATTGTGAGAAGAAATTGCAGGTAATTAACATCTTAAAATTTTCTATTCTAGACACAATCTAAGATGTTTAAAAATTCAAAGAATTCATAAGAACTTCTTTTGAAGATTCTATTTTTGTCCTTATGTGTGACTAAACACAATGAGTCAAAACAATGAAACACGAAGGAAAGATATGACATTATGGAACACAGACTATGTAGAGGCACGTACGTCATTTCATAAGGTTGTCACGACCAGTGAGATAAATGGTACCTTACTTCAAAGAAGACAAAACTGAGCTCAGAAAGGTTTTGCACTGGCCCAGGTTTATCCAGCTGGAAAATGGCAAACCCAGTGTTTGAACCTAGGTCTATCAATCCAAAATAAGAAATTCTTGGGATGTCCTTGGCAGTCCAGTGGTTAAGACTCCGTGCTTCCATGGCAGGGGATGTGGGTTTGATCCCGGCAGGGGATGTGGGTTTGATCCCTGGTTTGGGAACTTAAGATTCCACATGCCAGGCAGGGTGACCAAACCACCCCTGCCCCAGAAAACAAACCAAAACCCCCTATAAAGAAACAAAATACCAAATTCTCCTAAAATGTATCAATGTGAAAGCCTGGCTTGAGGTAATTTCTACCTGCTTTGGGGCCCCACATCACTGAAAATCTGTTGGAGAAACTCAGAAAGACAACCCCTGCTCTTGAGGATTCTTGGTTCCTGAGACCCACTGGGACCTGGGAGGGTGGGGTTCACATGGGATCCAAGTAGATGCTCAGGTTCCAGCATCTCCCCTCCTTTAGCTTCTATCGGAGCAACCCAGCTTTTCCTAGTATTGCAGACCTGGCTTCTGAGTCAGATGTCCCGCTCCCTGCCCCCTCCACACTTGTGCAGCTGGCCCCACCTCAAAGTAGCAGAATTCCTGCCCTAGTGTTGGACAAGGATATGATTAGCTTTTCAAGCGAACTTGGCTTGAAGCAGATCTGTGCTCCCCCAGTGCAAAGTGGGCATGTTAAAGTGGTACTTCCCCTGAAACATCTTCCCCAGATTTCTAATGGAAACTCCCTTCATTGAACAGATTATTGGTTGGGACTCAGTGAAAAAATTTTCTCTTTGTACTAACTCTGTATTTGTGACTTTCACATCTTCATTGATGAAGACAGTTGTCTTCCTAACCCCCTAAAAGTTCCCACTCAGAGATTTGTCTGTCTTGGCTATGATCAATCATGATGGCTCTAAAATAGCATGCAGATCTAAAATGCTTCTCTTGCCAGTTTCTTATCACCTCTGCGCTGTACTTACTCCTCCATTTATTCATCAAGCAGGTACTGAAGACCACCTCAGGACCAGGCCTGGAGCCTGACTGCCTCCTCACCACTGTCTCTCTTCTTACCATTTGTAGAATGCGGTTTTACGAGGGATTTTTTTTTTTTTTACCTTTATTGAAAATACTAATAAGAATAAACTTATTTACTGAGTATTAAAGTTCAATAGTAAGACGCCATAGTGTGAAATGTTTCAACATTAAAACAACAGTGCTGTGAAAATAAATTTTAACATAACATGAACTTGTAAATTATGAAAAAAAAAAAACCCATCTTTCTCACCTCAGTTACTTTACATATGTTACCTTAGGCTAAAAACCTAGCAAGCTAATAGCTATAAACAGAGAACAGCTTTTACTAGTATCGGTAATTAGAGGCAGGTTTATGCAGCTTTGCTGTTTTTTGTTTGTTTTAACTTGGTCTTGTCAATTCTGGTCTTAGTGTTCCCTGTCAGTACCATGAAAGCTTATATAGTGTGTTGCTTTAAGTTTGTATAAAACTCTCCCATTTAAAAAATCCATCACAACAGCTTTTGAGGTATGTACCTACTAGTGTTCCCACTTTACAGACAAGGAAACTGAGGTCACCTCGCTGGTGATCACAGAGAAGGGAATGAATTATTTTCTCAGTCTGCTACATCCTAGTTTGATTTTTCAGAATTGGATAGGAATGGTGTTTGTTGTTGTTGGGGTTTACGGTCTCCAGAGCCTCACAAATGAAAATCTCAGTAAACAAGTATTCCCGCTTGAATGCACAAAGGTTTTTCATTTACAGTAGAGAGCTGAACCTCAAAAAATGAATTTGGTGATAGCTAGTATTCTTTGTGGACAACTGCCCAAACTAGTGAAATATACATAATATGTCATTGCCACTGTCGGTTCAAAATGCAGTGTGATTGATGTGAAGTACATTATTACCCTCAGTCAGTATGTTGCCAGAATGTATGAATGCAACACTGAGGGGTATTTTGAAACACAATGTGAGGTTTCCTGATTGGAAATGTTCTTGAACTAAAATATCTTCAGTGAAAAGCTTTTTTTGTGGTTACAAAAAAAGATCAGCATCTCTCAGGTTACCCGATTTGCTAATTACTTAGAATTCAGATCAGGTATTTGTGGTGAAATTAGTATGCAAAAACCATCAGTTTTTGACAAGGACTTCTGATGGAAGAAAGAGAGAGATGTAGGTGATAACATGGTAAGAAGAAAATGGGGAGTAGATTTTCAGGATTAAATTTTGTCATCTAGGTTAGATGATGGCTTAATGTTTTTTTTTTTTTGGCTTAATGTTTTAATCATGGTTTACCAGAGTAGATGGATGCATAGGAAAGGCAAAGCCATTTCTTTATGAGAAGGGTCTCAAAGGCTGGGACTTTATCTTCAAAAAGACTGGTAACTGAAACTCTTAATATGGGATGAGTTACCCCCTTGCATTTCATGTAGGAGAATTTGCCAGAGCTGGTTATTTTCTAATTAACAAAGGGTAGGAAGTTGTTCTTAAGATATTGACTCAGAGGACCTGCTTTGTCTATATCGATTTCTATATATATCTCCTGTCTGTATATTTACATGTGAGTTATTCTGTTTACTGAAGTCTAGTTCTCAAATGACTGAGGCTGAATCCAAGGGAAAAGCCTATGACATTTGGGTCATGTGCTTCCCTTTGTAGCCTCTGTCCTTGGCTACAGGTGCTAATAAAAATGTGAGTGCAATATTAACGGTGTACTTTTTTCTTGTGGTCCTCACTGCTCCATCAGTGGTCCCATCCTTTAAATACAAGAGACTTTTTGCTTCAGAATGACTCACTCCTAAAAAGGAATGGAGGTCTTTTATTCTCAAGTCTTTCATCAAATGCTGTTTTACCTGACATGACAGTTCTTGCAATTACCCAGATGGTGAGCTGTTTCTTAGCTTCTTGGAGCCTCAGTTACTACATCTGTAAACTGGGTAGTGAGGGGAAGGGGAATAATGGCACCAACCTCAAAGGATTAGATGAGAAGTGAATCAGTGATATTTGCAAAGCACTAGAAAGGTGGTTGGTATTAATACTTAACAAGGGCCCAAAGAATGTTGATTCAAAAAAGGCAAAGATTGCTGCACAGAAAGTAATGAGCTTCCTACCTATGTAGACATAGAGTAGGTTAAAATAATGTGCCTGTGAGCAATATCATCTACCCTGGAGGGGGAATGGAAGGTTAATATCCGAAGAATGCTCCAGCTTGCCCATCCCCCACCGGTTCTCCATAGTTGAGAAGGCAGGACTTAGAAAAACATCCTGGCTGATTTCCAGGAGAGATGACCCCGCCAGGGAGGAGACTGTCAGACTTTCCTTTAAGCCACGTCAGATGAGCACATATTCCCCTGCTGTCTGGAGGAGCGGAAAACTCTGCACTGTCACTGCAGGCACCCTGGAGATCACGTCTGTCAGGATAGAATTGCTCATCCCCACTCTGGACGAGGGCTTGGCCTCCTAGTCTGCCATGTGATCAGCACTCCGTTGGAGATAGTGGTCCTGCACCCTCTCTTGAAAGGGAATTGGGGAAGTTCTCCTACGCATCCACTTGCAGCTGGAGTTGGGCCTTGGCACACTCTCTCATGGATAGTCAGTGGCTCTCATGCTCTCCAGAGGTTGGAATTTGGCTTCAACCAAGGAACATACACATACCTCCGAGGCCTGATGTTGTGGCTCTCTGCAACTCCGTGGATTATGGGATTTTACTGACATGGGTCTGCAGTGTGTGCTGGTTAGCTGGTGCAGCTTTCATTTTTATCCATTCATCCTTGCATGCGTGCATTTCCCATCCATTTATTCAACAGTCCTATAGTGATAGCCTACTTTGTGGCAGTCGCTAGTCTCGGGCTAGTCACCATAAACACTAGTGGGGCAGATCCATGTAAGATGAATCACAAGGATTCTATTTCAGCTGTGTAAGCCAGTTACTTTTCATAGTGCCTGGCTCCTGAGGGTGGGTGTGTCTCTTAAATCTTGGCTATTTGAGAACAATTGGATAAGTTATAATCAAGCTGCTTGCAAGGTGCTCTGAGGACCAAATACATGGTATTTGTATAGCACCAATACCTGATTCTGCCCAGTATCTAAGCCTTTGGTTTCATACTCACTGTTTTATTTGTTCTACTCAATAACTCTTAGATTAAAAGGTGTTTTTTTCCCTTGATAGATGAAACACCAGGAGCTAACTGAGCTCTCCAGTATCAGACAGTGTTGGTTACTGTGACCAGGATGACCTATCTCTTGTGTGAAGTCCCTTTTTTGCATTCATGGCATTGCTTATATCAGACTAAAGAGCTATTTTCTCCCCCAGGAGGTGGTAAGACCCAATGTTTCCAGTGATATCATCTGTTCCCATTTGGCCAAAGTACTTGGGTTTGGTCATTTATTAATCCCATAAACATACTGAGTACCTTCCGTGTGCCAGGAGCTAACCTAAGTCTTGTGTTTTAAGATTTACTCCATGTACCAACGTGGGGTTTTTGTGTGTGGGTTTGTTTTGGGGGGGTTTCCTGAAGGTGGGAAAAGAATCAATTACATTCTGCCTTGAAAATGTTATTAATTGATCTTATTGACATATAGTTGATTTACAATATTACAATGTTGTGTTCATTTCTACTGTACAGCAATGATTGAGTTAAACATTCCTTTGAAAATGTATTAATCGTACTGTTGCTGGGGTGATTGAGAAGGGACTTGAGGCTCTGACAGTCCCCAGGTTCTTCGATAAGAACACCCTTCTTCCCATTCATTCCAGAAGATAGAGGGTGTTGAGCCGAATCTGTGCAGGTCGTGGTTTACATTCTGGAAGATCGTTTTCAAAAGCAAAGTCTTGTTAGGGGTGACTACTCAGTCACAGACATGGTGATTTACAACAAGCTTATTAAGCTCTCTCCACTCAGCTTTCTCATAATCTGTAAAGTGGAGGGGTCTAGAGGAGTCTCCAGCTCCAAGGGCCTCTATAGTTCCAAGCCTTGGCTATATTTCATGGCCCTGACCTAGAGGATGGTGCGTAGAATGCCATCGTTCCCAAAATTTTCCTCCTTCCCAAACTGCCTGTACCTCCTAAGGTCTCAGGCTTCCTGTTTGCTTTTCACTCCCACAGATTCCTGCTGGGCTGTTCTCTGGCGCCATCTCTCCCTGTCTCTGGGGAACATAATAGACAAGACTCCATGGAGCAGCCTCTTCCATGAGCTAATTTATGACTCATGTGCTGTAGGGGGTTCAGGCCTCTTGGGGGAGAAGGGAGACTTCCCTTTGTTTCTTCCTTTTGCTTATAAGAAACAACTCAAGGAACCTACTGTCTCTGGCAGACTTCTCTTCTACACAATATTGGACCCTTTGCAAAAATTACAAAATAGCAACAACAAAAAACTCTAGAATTATCCTAAACATGGTAACAAGAACAGCTATTTAAATATGTTAATACCTCTCTTGTGACTACCCCCCTTTCTTTTTTAAATCTTCTTTGCTTTGCTTTATACTCGTAAAAAAAAAAAAAAAGTGACAGGCAACTGGCTTGTCACCCAGTAAAGAGTAGGAACAGCCCTTGACTTTGAGCAGCTCATGAGATTTTTCGTCTGCAAAAGTTTTAGGGAATTTCTTCCAGAAAAGTCATGTGGTGGGTAAATGGTTGCAGCTGGATTAACACCCTGCCTATTGGATTCTGAGGCATCAGTGGCATCTGTCTCTCTCTAATTGATCCCATTTTCCAGAACACAAAGCTTGGAAGACACACTTTCCTGTTCCTGCCTTGAAAATGCTAGGGTCACCCTTTACCTCGAGTGTGAGGAGGAGAAAGTCACTCTCTTGAGGTGTCAGAATTTCTGGAACTGTACCAAGTGATTGACCACATTTGCTATATGTAGACGTCTCATCAGCCTTTGTCAAGTTTCTGCTGTGGTTGGATAATTAATGTTATTGGAGGAAACAATGAATTTTTTCCCCTCTCACAGCTGACTACAGAGTTTGTCAAGCATCACACACAAATGTATTTTGCTTTATCTTTCCCATTTGAATGATGTCTATTGCCCAAGAGCCTGAGGTTGTAACTCTCCAAACAGCCAGAATCCATTTAAAGAGGAAAAACCAAGCAACTGTTCTAGCTTTGCTGTTTCTTTTCTCCCTTCTTTCTTTTATTAGAATGGAAGCACTTTTGGTGCCTTAAATGGAATTTGGCTGTGTTTACAGTTTACATGCCTAAAGAGGTGTTGGTTCCAATATTGTGAACCAGGAAAATGATAATGTCTGTATCATTGAGTAGCCCAAAGATCTTGCCCCAGTTGACGTCCCCTCCATAACGGAGGAAGCAGAACCATCATTGTTCATGTTTCTCAGTTTGCTCTTTACTGTTGGACCAGCGTGTATGTTCTGCTGGAATACATGGCAGACATAATGGATGACATAACCAATGACATTTCCCTGCAGGAGACACACCCACGTGGAGGCATAGATAAAGTGGGAATTTTAGCTCCCGCATCCCTGTATTCTTTCTCATTTGAGAATCCATATCAGAATATAGGGCTGCAAGAGGAGCTTCATTAAGTGATAGCCTTTAGTCCCTTTAATTTTTGTAGGAAACCTTAATTGAATGAAAACTTGAGAAGGTGTCCTGTTCTTAGCTACAAATAGTGGATGACACATCTGGAATGACAGGTCATCTAGAGTCACTGAGAAATACTTCTTTCCATTCCAGAGATTTTCCACTGACCTCTTCCCCAGAAGTTTGGTTGGTAATGGAGCATTGTAGCTTAGTTTCTTAGTAATGGTATTTTTCGCTTTGAAAACCAGGGCATAAAAAAGCTTATGGGCCTGAGAGTCAGAGCAGCCTGCCTGGTATATATTATTTTAGCAATATATTACTACCTGGCAGAGGGCCTCAGGAAGTTTGGTGTAAGCATCAAGTCAATTTATCTGTGGATCCTTCCTGTGTTGGCCTAGGTACTGCATGAAAGTGTACTCAGTCATGTCCAACTCTTTGCGACCCCATGGACTGTAGTCTGCCAGGCTCCTCTGTCCATGGAATTTTTCAGGCAATAATACTGGAGTGGGTTACCATTTCTTCCTCCAGGGGAAGCAATTACCAGGTGACACAATGGTAAAGAATCTGCCTGCCAATGCAGGAGACACAAGAGACTTGGATTCTATCCCTGCGTCAGGAAGATCCCCTGAGTGTAATGGCTGAGAATGGCCCTCCAGCCTGGGCCTCCATGTCATTGTGTGTCCTTGCATAACACTCTGCTCCTAAGGGTTCTGAGCAATTGAAGAGGGAGCCCGTGCATGAAACTCATGATCCAGAATACACAAGGTCATTACCGATGCATATAGCCATAGAGAAGAGTCATGGTGTTTTAGAGCCAAAAGAAAATTTAGAGCATGTCATGCCCAAATCCCCTCATGCAAATCAATTAACAAAAATTATATTGCCAAACATTCACATCTATGCCCTGTAATTAGTAACTGAAGTTTGAGGTACTCAACAAGGTAATAAAGCCCATTAACAGCCATCGGACCCATGGAGTCTCTTTGGCACAGCTAGTGGGTTAGCAGCTTCTCGCTGGATGAAGTGGTTGAAAGGAAGAAAATACTATCTCTCTGGGTGTGTTGGGCCCCATCCAGCCTGGGCCGGTCACACTCACATGTCCTTTCCTGGTAAGAATCAGCAGAATTTCCCTCATTTGTCTAGAGGTTGGAAAAGGATCAAAATCTTGAGAGACAAACCATCCCATCCCACTTAAGGAGTATACAGGGTAAGCCTATTGGAACAGAATATTAACCAGAAATGAGTTTATAATGTGATTTTCCCTGATTCAAGGACAAACTCCTGGATTTGGTGTTAAGACCCAGCCCCTCGGGGCTCCAGCTTGCCCTTCCAGAATCCTTTCCCACCCTACATGCCTGCTTCAGGCTGCAGGACTTCTTGTGGATCTTCCAGCCTTCTCTGCCCGCTCATGACGATCTTTCTGATGGAACTCTGTTAGGAAGCCTTTCCTCCTTGAAAGCCCAGTCCAGCTGTGGTTTGTCTTCCCCTAAAATGTCAAGAACATTGATGACTCCTCTGTCTGAAGTGCTTTGCTCATACCCGCCTTGTTGTTGTTTAGTGGCTTAAGTCACTCACGGCAGATTCTTTTGAAACCCCATGGGCGGTAGCCCACCAGGCTCCTCTCTCCATAGGATTTCCTGGGCAAGAATACTGGAGTGGGTAACCATTTCCTTTTCCAGGGGATCTTTCTGACCCAGGGATTGAACCCAGGTCTCCTGCATTGGCAGGCAGATTCTTTACCACTGAGCCACTTGGGAAGCCCTGTTACCTCCCTTGACTGTCGCCCATTATCCTGTAGTTGATTGTTCTGAATTGATTGTTCATTTGTTAGTGCTTGAATGTTAGAATCTTTTTCTTCTCCTAGCTTAACCTAGAAAGGCATATAGTTCCCTAAGAAATACCTATGAGTGTTCAGGAGGACAGATGGATAAACACAGGAGCTGCTTTCCTGGTTTATCTTTTATATAAATGTAAACTCTGTAAGAGCAGTGAAGTCTGTCTGGTTTGTTCACTGCTGAATGGCCCAGCTTCTCCAATAGTAGTTAGCACATAGTAGATTTGAATACATATTTGTTGAATGAATGAAACACAATGGAATTTTTTTTGCAAAATTTAAACTGAAAAGATAGTAGATTTCTGTTCAAAAGTATGATCGATTTAAAAGAAAATATGTTAGACCTATAGTGATTCTTTTTTTCACAGTGGATTCACATCTTTGTCATCTTTCTCAAGGACTGCCACTTGCTTCTGGTAGCTTCTTGTCGTTCATAGTTGGGCAGGAGCTTATCTTTTTCTCCATGGTCGGAACTGGGGGAATCTTTGAGGGAAGGGGAGTTAGGGTCACAGACTTTAGAAAAATGCCCATTTAAAAGATGTTTATGAAAACTTTATATTGAATTATAGTTGATTAACAATGTTGTATGAGTTTCAGGTGTGCAGCAAAGTGATTCAGTTATACATATACATGTATCTATTCTTCTTCAAATTATTTTCCCGTTTATTACAGAGTACTGAGCAGAGTTCTCGGTGCTACTCGTAGGTCTTTGTCGATTATCTGTTTTAAATATAGCAGTGCATACCTGTCAATCCCAAGCTCCCCAAAAGGTTAATTTAAAATGTGTTTATAACACTGACTTCTCTACCACAGCCTTCCCTGGTTTCATTCCCTATTGGGACATTTGAGGGAGGGGACAGCAAGTATGTGCACTTGTGTTTAGTTTAGGTATAGAGGAGAGAAGCTACTGAGTTGCAGAAAGTGTTTGAAATAACACTAGGATTTTCCCCAAGCTACTATGACTGACAGCTTGATGGAGAAAGATGAACAGCTATTTTCACCACCTCTAAAGCAAACTGGGCCTTCTTTACAACATGAACATGGCAAGTAGCAAGACAAGTGGAAGTGTTAGTTGCTCATTCATGTCCAACTCTCTGCAACCCCTGGACTGTAGACTGCCAGGTTCCTCTGTCCATGGGATTCTCCAGGCAAGAATATTGGAGTGGGTTGCTGTTTCCTTATCCAGGAAATCTTCCCCATCCAGGGATGAAACCCAGGTCTCCTACATCACAGACAGATTCTTTATTGTCTGAGCCACCAGAGAAGCCCAACCATCTGCCAATAGAAGACACACAGACTGGAGGGCAGTATCCTGTTTTGTTGGTTGATTTTTGCCTTGCACCGATCATAGCGCTCTGCTTACACTAAGCTATGAATAAATAGGTGTTGTATTTAAAGGAAATGTTTGTTTCATCATCAAAAAGGGTATTGTACATTGGATCTTTAAAACTTTCCATTTAAAAATGAAAATGATTTTGCCTAGGAAAGGGAATATTCAGTTTAAGGTGTCACAGATCTCTAGTGGCAAAATCAGGTATGTAGTACTTAGAGCTTCCCTGATGGCTCAGCAGTAAAGAATCCACCTGCAATCCAGGAGATGCAGATTTGATCCCTGCGTGGGGAAGATCCCCTGGAGGAGGGCACGGCAACCCACTCAATTATTCTTGCCTTGGAGAATCCCATGGACAGAGGAGGAGCCTGGCTGGCTACAGTCCATAGGGTTGCAAAGAGTCAGACATGATTGAAGCAACTTAACTCAGCACACACACACACACACGCACGCACGCACGCACACGCAATACTGCTAAGAGTCAGACACGACTGAAGCAATTTAACACATACACGCAGTACTTATCCTGTGGGATTTACTGGTGGTGTACTTGGATTGGCAGTCATGAGATGTGTAGTAACGGGATGCTCTGTATTTTTTAATCCAGGAGTGGTTTGCTACTTTTCATTTACGTACTAAGCTTCTTTTGGTACCCAAATATTATGACTTGATAATGATTAGGAGCACTGTTCCATATCAGTCTTCCCCAAAGAAAGCAGGAGGCATTAATGAACACAAGGGAAATGTTTATATATTCATTTATCCCATTTGACGATGACTTAGTAGGTCTACAACACTGTCGTTGGTGTCTAGTGAAAGAGCACTGAATCAGGGGTGTAGAGTTCAGAGTGTAGTCCTGACTCAGGCTTAACCACTGTGCATCTTAACCAACTTGGAGTTTGGTGTTTTCTTGTCAACATCAGACTTGTCGACATCACAGAATGCTGAAAGTTTCACCTCATGTGTTGTCAATTGGTATTAACTGCCTACGGTGCTGGGTTGAAAAGAAATCTGAGTCCACATTTGGGCGTGGAGTAAATGAATGCTATCCATGACTGGCCGGTGATGTCTGCTGTGGACAGTGGGTAGGAAGTTACAGCACGTGTGCAAATTAACTGTCATCCTGGGTCATGTAATCTGTCAAGTTCTAATGCCTCTATATTGTGTCTCCATAAGGTTGTCCTTGCCTTCCAAGAACTAAAAACCTCTGCAGATAAGTATAGTTGTTTAGTTTAATTGAAACGAAAACCACCAAAGGGCACCTGAAGCAATGTAATGATTAAAAATTTCTTCTTAAAAGTAGAAAAATGACAGTTTTGTTTTTTTTTTAAACAAGCACTTTTTTTTTTTTTTTCTTCAGACCATTGGCCTTAAATAGAACAAAAGAAAGTGTAGTTTGCCCTGGCCAATCCTGTTTCCATGTGTTTTGCTGAAGAGTATTGAAACTAATCCAAATGCATCAGTAGAATTCTTCCTGAGTTACTGTTTACCCTAAATGAAAGTTTAGTCATCTCTGCGTCATTTCAGTGAAAACCTTGAATCTTTAAATAAGTCACATGAAGTTTAAAAATATAAGCAAGAACCTTTTGTATATTTTGGTCTAGGAGACAGATTTTAACTCTAATTTGAAAGTGTGTTTCATTAGGGCTGTTTTCTTTTGACTGTAGGTTTAAATTAAGGTTGTTATACATAATAGTGTTAGCAATGGGCAGGGCTGAAGAAGGTCATTAAATATGGACCAAATTTGAGATGATCTTTTTTTATGTACATGCTCTCCATGTATGTTCATCTCTGTGCAAGTAGCTCCAAAAGGAATATTTTTTTAATTTTAAAAATTTATTTTTAATTGAAGGATAATTGCTTTACAATATAGGCTTGATTTCTTTTTGGAAGCCTGAGGTCTTCTGCTGTCATTTAGAAGTTTTTCTGTAGGAGTTGTTCCATATTTTGATGAGTTTTTGATGTATTTGTGGGGAGGCAAGCAATCTCCCCGTCTTACTCTTCTGCCATCTTCCACTCTCCAAAAGAATTATTTTAAATTGTACATCCCATTTAGAAGATGGGCAGTTGATATAGATAAGCTTTAAAAGCCCAAGCAGGATCAATCATGAGGCTGGTAAATACTTCACAACTGATTTTCTAATAGTGTATTTCTCATACTTCTAAGAAATATGGTAGAATGCCCACCACCGGGTGTGGCTTATTGCTACATAAATTGTAGACTGCCATATGATTTCTCCAAAAATGTAAACTTTAGAGTTAATTTAGAAGGAAGATTTAGTCCTGTTTCTTCACACAAAAAGTTTTCCATGTATGATGCTTCTAAACTCTTCAAAACCAGTGATGGTCATCTTAAAAGCCATGTAAGGTTGGCATTAGAAGGACTGTCTTGATTCTTGTCTCTTGGTTTCCTGCAAAGGTGAGGCTCTTTGCCTAAGGCTCTCTGGCTAGCTATGGCAGAGCTAGGCATCACACAAGGAACTCTTGACTTCTGGTCCAGTATCTGTTCTTAACTCAAATAATTAAGAAAATCAAGAGGGTATAAAATAGAGCAAGTCATGTGGATATTATAGAGAAGAAATGAGAGTTCTTAGCCAATGACTCAGCCTTCCCAAGTCGATGTTTTGAAAGCTGCCCTGAAGCTCTCTCCTCTGGGGTATTAGTATGTTTGATCGTTTCTGATACTAAGAAATAGGCAACTTTTCACTAACAGTTGTTTCACTTTCGTTGTGGCTCCTTGGAAGCCCCTGGCTAATGTTCGTGTTGAATCTCAACAGTTACTGATCATTTTAAGAACAGTATGTTGACTTCTTCCTTATGTGGAACTGATTTTCTTTATGGCATATCTTTCCTTTGTTCTAAGCTGCTTCAAACCCTCTCTGGGAGGAAATGAAAAATTAAAAAAAAATTTAAAAGGAAATAATTTAGAGAGAAGGGTATCTTTTTAGCAGCTGAATAACTTTTAGTCATTGGTGGTGGGATTCTTTCGATGAGACACTTGTCTCTGAGCTCTCTGTAGGAAAGAAGGAAGCCTTTGGGGCACCCAGCTTTCAAACCAAAGATAAGGTCGCTCTGTAGATGAAGAGGGACAAGAGGGACCAGGGAGATGTGGGCACAGGGAGATGTGGAAGAAGACTGTCCAGTGGAGACTCTACCTTACAGCCTCACAGCTCTTGAGTAATGTGCACAGTCACCATAGGATGGGAATGGTTGAGTTTCTCATGGAAGCTGGTGAAGGGGTTATCATTGCTGTGAGTGATAGCACACATCACCCAACTAGATGAAGTCCTTAACACCTGAGTTACATTAGCTTCTGTAAACTTTAGCATTTGGAATCCCCAAACGTAGCCTCTTTCCATTTGCCAGAAATATCATCAAGAGGAACAGAGCAAGTTGCCTGATTGGAAGCCGGCAAGGGAATCGCATCTGACAGGCACAAGGGAAGGGGTCTGAAATGGGTACATCTAGATCGAGTGCATTGTATGCAGGGTTTGTGAGCTGCCTTGGTTTAATCAGCTTTCAAAAGGGATCATGTGGGTAGATTTTTGATGCATGCAGAAGATTACCCAGTCCTCCTTTCCTCTTAGACTAGTCAGACTTCATGATTTCATTATGAGTATGTAACTTTAAAGTATATAACTACTGAGGAGGCTTACAAGGACCTTGTAATAATATGGAACATTTGATCAGGGTGTTAACTGCTCTACTTTTTGACCTGAATGAATTGGCCATGAAATTGCAAGAATGCTATAAACACTATTAGGCAGTTCCTCCCACTCTTCTTTTGTTGTTCTCCTTTCTTTCTGGGGGTGGGAGGGGTGGTTTAAATTAACTAGGTCTTTTATTAATACTTTGGAGCAGTAGATCAATTGTATTTCATGCCTAGGTTCTGTTTCTGGAGACGAAGGGGAGCTTTTTGATAGTGAGCGAGGTGATGCAGTGACCGAGGGAGCAGGTCACCCTTTCCATGCCCTTGTAGTCTAGTGGACTGTTTTTAATATCTGGGGAAATGAAACTGCAGGCTGGAAGTCCAACGTTGGCTTCTGAAACCTTCAATTGGGTGTATCTTAGGCATTAATCGGAGAAGGCAATGGCACCCCACTCCAGTACTCTTGCCTGGAAAATCCCATGGACAGAGGAGCCTGGTAGGCTGCAGTCCAAGGGGTCACTAAGAGTCGGATACAACTGAGTGACTTCACTTTCACTTTTCCCTTTCATGCATTGGAGAAGGAAATGGCAACCCACTCCAGTGTTCTTGCCTGGAGAATCCCAGGGACGGGGGAGCCTGGTGGGCTGCCGTCTATGGGGTCGCACAGAGTCGGACATGACTGAGGCGACTTAGCAGTAGCAGCAGTAGGCATCAATAAGCGAACATGCGCAAAGCAGTGCTTGCCATCCCCTCCTCTTCCTCCTCCTGTTTACCTTTATCCCTGAGAGACTAGCATCACCTTCTACCTCCCTATCTTGGCCTGATATTCAGAAATGTGATGCTGCCTCTCTAAGCCTGCGCTGCTGCCCACCTGTCTGCAACAGCTGTACCCTTGGTCTGCATCTTTAGTCCCCTTCTCCCTGGATTGCTATGACAGCCTCCTTGCTGATCTCTGTATCCCCTTCACATCACTTGTCACCTTATTGCCACAGTGATGGCTCCAGGAAACAAATCAGAGACCCTGTCTCTCTTGGTTTAAAATGCTCTGGAAGAAAACAAATTAAAAAAATAAAAATAAAAATCCCCTTGTGGCTCTCTATAACCTTCCTAATAGTGCATATTTCTTAAGGTGTTTCTAAATGAGCTGTTCTTGTTCCTGCTTCTGTTCTATTTCTCACCATTTCCTCCATATGATATCCAGGCTTTAAGCAGCTTGAGCTGATGCAGTGAAGCAGGGAGGTCAAAACACTGGAAATTGGGGATACACGCACACGCACACACACCACACACACACACACCTGCACACACATTCTTGCCCACTGATGGCTCCTGTTTTTGACATGAGATCAGTGTGCCTGGACTTTGAAACCTGAAAGCAGGGTCACCTGGTGAAGAGAACATGCCTGTGTGCTCTTCTTACCCTCCTTTGTAGCAGATTGAGGTACTGATGGAGGGCCCGTGTTTCTTTTCAGTTTCATCTTTTTGTCTTTGGTCTCCAAGTCTTCTGTCTTCTGGGATGGCTGGAGTCAGGACTTCCTGAACCAAAATCAGCCAGCATCTAGCAAGAGGTGGAGATGCCCAGACTCCTTCAGTGTCCTATTGTACCCGTTAGGTGACCCTCCTTTTACTTCACCAAGGGCTGGGGAGGGCAGCTGGGACTTGCTGTGCCCTGGGGACTTGGCTTCCATCAGAAGCTTGAGGAGCCAAGCCGAAGTGGACTGGCCATGCCCCAGAGAAGGCCATATCATGGCTGCCCAGCCAACAGGTTCCTTCAGTACTCCTCTACCTCCCCGCCACCACCATCCTCACAGTCCCCTTGGATGGTGAAAGTGTCTGCGGCTCAGGCTTTGGCTTTGTGGGTGACTCATGTGAAAGTTCTGGGAAATAAAATAAGACAGCCTGAAAAGGGCCAGGATGCATGAGGCATCTGCCAAAATTGGACCTGTTTTGATGCTTGGCCTGCTCACTGCTCTCCAAGCACTCAGGGGTGGCAGAGGAAATGGAATCCATTTCGTTCCCCTGTGACTGCCCCCTACCATGAATAGCCTGGAGAGGGCTTTCTTGTGAAAACGTCTGCTTCAGCCTTCTGTTTCTGGCCTGTGTTTTATGGTCTCCCCCTACTCGGCTGCTTTTTTACTGCCTCTACCCTGACAAAGCACCAGGTTTATTCTCTTGCTCTGTGTGTCTGCCCGCTTGGGTGTCTAACCAATGTATCAGCTTCAGCTAATACATTAGAATTTGAATAAATGTATAACAGCAGGTAGCAAGTGACTGGTGACAGGGTGACATATTGACTTAATATCTTGTGTAATGTGAGATGAAGGATGTGCCTTTTGGTGTGTATTTTCATTTTAATTATTTTTTGTTGCTTTTCTTAGGCAGACACTTGTAGGCAGTTTTGAGTAATTGTCTGAAATCATTAACATGTTTATTAAATAAGGAAGCAGAGTGCATTATCTAGCGAATCAATTATGTAAATGCACAAAAAGCATAAGGAATCAGTCTTTAACTGTTGCTGAACTGCATCCATTTTCTAAATTATAACTGAAAGTTGCTGGGTGTACGTGTGCATGTATTGGGAAGAGCGGGAGTGTTTAAATCCACCCCCTCCCCCACCCTGAAAGCCGCAGCAATTAATTTACGTTTTTCTTTGGGAGGGGGCATTTCTGAGGTACAGAAACTAGTAGGGATTTATGTAGATCCTTCGTGTCAATGACAACAGATGGTCGGCAGTGAGAAACAGCAATTTCTATTGAAGGGTCTGGGCGAGATGATAAAAAAGTGTCACTGCAGCGGAAGCGATAGTATCCCTCCTCTGGATAACAACACTATATAGGTTCAAAATCCTCAATATATACATTGAAGCCAATGCATTGTTCACTCTGATTGCTTATGATTAGAATCTTAAAATGATGTGTCATTGGTTCCAGTCTAATTTTCGGTAGCATTGGCTATTTTCATTTGGGAAGCAGTTGCTTCCAGCATTCAGGAACTCAGTGTACCCACCATCCCCAAATTCATTCAGTGATCTTGACGTGTAAGAATCATCCTTCATTTTGTGCCCTTCTTGTTTTGTTTTGTCTCAGAATTTGGTTCATCTCCCGTCTCTCCTCAGATTGAAATAGTTCACCCAAACATACATGGGTTTCCCTTGTTCAACCTTGAGTTTAGTGACTAACAGGAAAACAATGGTGTTGGACTCCTGCCCTTTCTCTTGGCAGAACATACTTCCTCTAACCCTTTGTCTAATAGCAGTCCGGACAGGAAGATGGGCAGAGATCCACCTACTGTGAATTCTCTTTTAGGGAAAGGTTTAGGAGCAGATGAAAGTGTACTCAAAGGAAACGATAGGAAGATGAAGACTTGCATTCTAGGATGTGAAATTTTAGCTTCCTCAGCTAGAAAGAGATACTTACCTATTACTGTTTCTCAATTTTGTTCAAGATGAAAAGCATGCCACTTAAAATCATACCAACCACTTAGGATACCAGTGATTGCTTCCAAAATATTTTAAGAGGCAAAAGAAAAACACTGTGTGAGATAGAAGGATGTCGTGGAAAGAGGTGAATAACTAGATGTCAACTGGACCTGGCCATTTTGAGTCAATTCATCTTTGTGTGCTCTGCATATCGGTAACATGGGCATGATGAGACGTAACTCATAGTGTTGTAAGAATTAAATTAGAATATATATTAGAGTGCCTATTAGCATAATTAGTGCATAGTATTTCAGTACCTCAAGTTTGCTTTCTGAAAGTGTTGTGAATGATCAGGATTTGCATTCAGGTAGTGTAGTTTCTTATGAGAAAGTAAATAAAGCTAAACATTCTAAATGGATTCTCTGCATATAGGAGTAAGTTTACCACAGTGATAGTAAGAGAATCCAGGTGATGTCTGACTATAGTAGTATGGAAGCAAAAAGAGGGTTCTTTTCAATGTAGAAGTATTTTAATATATAATAATATCTCTTTAGGTAGATACTTAAATTTCATGTTGAGATTTTCTTTCAGATCATTGCTTTAAAAGTAATACATATACAGGGGGAAAAATCAGCATAGCATCAAAAGGTATACAATGAAACACATATCCTCTCCTTTTATTTCTGGATTGAATCCCCAGAAGTAACTAGGGTTAATAGGCTCTGCTCATATTTGGGATATACATATGAATCAGTTGGTAAGAGCATTTGCTAGAAGTGGAGATGCTGGGGCAAAGGATGTGTACATTTTGAATTTAGCAAGTTAGGCCAGATTTTCCTCCAAAGAAGTCTTCAGTCAGTTCAGTTCAGTTGCTCAATCGTGTCTGACTCTTAGTGACCCCATGGTCTGCTGCATGCCAGGTTTCCCTATCCATCACCAACTCCCAGAGCTTACTCAAACTCATGTCCATTGGGTCGGTGATGCCATCCAACCATCACACCCTCTGTTGTCCCCTTCTCCTCCTACCTTCAGTCTTTCCCAGGATCAGAGTCTTTTCCAGCGAGTCAGTTCTTTGCATCAGTGTGGCCAAAGTATTTTAGTTTCATCTTCAGCATCAGTCTTTCCAGTGAATATTCAGGACTGATTTCCTTGAGGATTGACTGGTTTGATCTCATTGCTGTCCAAAGGACTCTCAAGAGTCTTCTCCAGCACCACAGCTCAAAAACATCAATTCTTCAGTGCTCAGCTTTCTTTATGGTCCAGCTCTTACATCCATACATGACTACTGGGAAAACCATAGCTTTGCCTAGACGGACTTTTGTCAGCAAAGTAGTACCTCTGCTTTTTAATATGCTATCTAGGTTGGCCATAGCTTTTCTTCCAAGGAGCAAGCATCTTTTAATTTCATGGCTGCAGTCACCATCTGCAGTGATTTTGGAGCCCCCAAAAATAAAGTCTGTCAGTTTCCATTGTTTCCCCATCTATTTGCCATGAAATGATGGGACCAGATGCCATGATTTTAGTTTTTTGAATGTTGAGTTTTAAGCCAGCTTTTTCACTCTCCTCTTTTATCATGAGGCTCTTTAGTTCTTCTTCACTTTCTGCCATAAGGGTGGTGTCATCTGCATATCTGAGGTTATTGATATTTCACCCGGCAATCTTGATTCCAGCTTGTGCTTCTTCCAGCCCAGCGTTTCTCATCATGTACTCTGCATATAAGTTAAATAATCAGAATGACAATATACAGCCTTGACATACTCCTTTTCCTATTTGGAACCAGTCTGTTGTTCCATGTCCAGTTCTAACTGTTGCTTCTTGACCTGCATACAGATTTCTCAGGAGGCAGGTCAGGTGGTCTGGTATTCCCATCTCTTTCAGAATGTTCCACAGTTTATTGTGATCCACACAGTCAAAGGCTTTGGCATAGTCAATAAAGCAGAAGTAGGTGTTTTTCTGGAATACTCTTGCTTTTTGATGATTAGCAATTTGATCTCTGGTTCCTTTGCCTTTTCTAAATCCAGCTTGAACATCTGGAAGTTCACAGTTCACAGACTGTTGAAGCCTGGCTTGGAGAATTTTGGGCATTACTTTGTTAGCACCTGAGATGAGTGCAATTGTGCTGTAGTTTGAGCATTCTTTGGCATTGCCTTTCTTTGGGATTGGAAAGAAAACTGATCTTGTCCAGTCCTGTGGCCACTGCTGAGTTTTCCAAATTTGCTGGCATATTGAATGCAGCACTTTCATAGCATCATCTTCCAGGATTTGAAATAGCTCAGCTGGAATTCTACCACCTCCACTAGCTTTGTTTGTAGTGATGCTTCCTAAGGCCCACTTGATTTTGCATTCCAAGATGTCTGGTTGCAGGTGGGTGATCACACCATTGTGGTTATCTGGGTCATAAAGATCTTTTTTGTATAGTTCTTCTGTGTATTCTTTCCACCTCTTCTTAATATCTTCTGCTTCTGTTAGGTCCATACCATTTCTGTCCTTTCTGTGCCCATCTTTGCACAAGAGGTCTTGGGGTTTTCGTTCCTCTCACCAGTGTTGTAAGTATCAATACTGACCACTCCGCATTGGCTGCCATCTACTCTTTGCCTCTCTGATAGGAAAAATGGTACTAATTTTAACCTTTTCTTAGTTGTGAATGAAGTTGAGTATCTTCTAGTATGTTTATTAGCCACATCCTTTGCTTTTGGGGAACGGCATCAACTGACGAGATCCCCCTAAGCCAGAGGTCTCTCTCCCTGGCCCTGGAATATCCATATTCAGCTCTTAGTCAATACGACTGGAGAGACCTATCTCCTCTGGTGCCAGTTTGGTATTCCCAGCTCCTGAGCTGTGTGGGGAACTAATGGAGTTCTTGTTGGGATTTCATCACTGCCCAACTTCTTTTGCATGGTTGTGGTTCCTCCTTTCCCCAATGGGTGTTGATCCTCAGAACACTTTCCAGTAAGCCTCCTGCACCCTATTCTCCATCTCTATCTGCTTCCTAGAGAGCCCAAAATGCAATACAATACTAACTTTATTCCATGGTCTTGGTCTTTTTCTAAAAGATATGAAGATACTCTATTTAGGAGAAATGAGACATTTGTCTCACTTAAGAGTTATAAGTATTTTTGCTTCATCATTTGCTTTTTTGTTTCTTGTTGCTACTCTTTGCTTTTTGAACATTTCAAATGCTGATGCAAATTTATCAATTTTCTTTCCCTTTATTTTTAAATTTATGGCATTTGTTTTTTTGTCCCTTGCCTAGGAAGGCCTTCTTAGGCTAAAAATATTTTTTTAATGTTCTTTTTTTGTTCTAACAACTTTATTTTTTACATTTACATTTTTTGAGCCATCTGGGATTTATTTTGATGTAAGACATGAGAATGGAACCAGCAAACTTTTTCCCCCTGGGAACTTGCTACTTGTACCCAGGATATTCATTGGGTAATCCATCATTCTCCCACATCTTTAATGCCAACTGTATTATATAATTCTATATGTATTGTCTGTTCTGAACTATTCTTATCCCATTTTTCTGATTTGATTTTCTAGTAACAAACTGTTTTAATTACCTTAGCTTCACAGTATGTTTTAATATCCAGTGAGGTTAATAACCATATATTTCATGACAGTTCTTACAGGTGAGTTTTTTATGTGCATTTTAACTTGCCAAATTTCAAAAATATTCTTACTGGCATATTTACTTGGATTGCTTTAAATTTATAAAGTAACTTAGGAGAAAGTAACATCTTTACAGTGAGTTTCACATTTGTGAACAGTTTGTCTATTTGTCATCTTGCTGTGGGATTTGGATGTTTTTTTTCTTAGGAATTCTGCACACTTTGAAATTTCTTGAAATTCTGTGTTCTCTTGTACATACTATCTTTCTTTACATTTAATTGACTTCTGTGTTTATAAGAAAAGCTGTTACTTGTTATCTAATTTAATAATCATCTAGCTTAATTTTCTTTCAATGGTTTTATTCATTTTGGGTTGATTTTCTTTGATTTTCTAGATTTGTAAATGTATCATCTGCAAAAAATAATATTTTTGCCTCTAGCTTTTCAACTTTAAGTGTTTGTGACTGTGTTACTCTGCTTGGACTGCCATACAAAATACTGTAGACAAAGGTGCTTAGAAAACAAATTTATATTTCTCTGTACTTGCAGCTGGGAAATCCAAGGTGAGATTGAGAGAAGAGGAAAAGCAGAGCTCCTGAGTATCTCTTTGTGAAGGACTAATCTAATTGCATGAGAGCTCCACCAATAGGACCTCATTTTACTTCTACTAAAGCCACACCTAGGGGCTTGGGGCTTTGTATGATTTCAGGTAGTGGCACAAACATTCTGTTCATAACAATGGCTTTCTCCTAACTGCACTGGCTGGTGCTAATTGGAAAGTATAAAATTATTAATACGGAGTATTGGTAGTGGTGATTCTTGTCTCAATGAGAATGCTGTTTATGTGTCACTGTTAAGCTTTGTTCTGGTTTTTAAAATATCTTTTTTTCACATTAAGAAGTGTTTATAGGGGTGGAAGGGATAAATTAGGAGTTTGGGATGACTAGATACACACACTACTATATATGAAATAAACAACAAGACCAACTGTATAGCACAGGACCAATTGTATAGTATAGAGAAGTATATTCAATATCTTGTAATCTATAATGGAAAAGAATCTGAAAAAGAATAAATATATGAAATATGCATAACTAAATCACTTTGCTATACACTTTGTTGTATTAAAGCTAATACAACATTATGAATCAACTATACTTCAGTTTAAAAAAAAATTATGAAGTATTTATAGATTCCTGGTCTGTTAACACATTGGTGACTGTAAGTCTTTCAGATTCTTTTTTAGCATCTGTAGAGATGATTATATGGTTTTTTTTCCCTTAGCTTCTTGAATTAAATACTATGAATTATCAAAGTAGTTTTCCTGTTCTTGAAAGAGCTTGGTATCCTTATAATTAGTCCTATTAGGTCATGGTATGTTATTCTTTCATTGTGCTGGTGGATTCTGTTTGCTAATATTTGAGTTAATATTTTTACATAATTATTTATAAGTTGGATCTGAATTTTCATTTTTTGGAGTATTTTGTCAGGTTTGAAATCAGTGTTTTGAAAAGATAAACTGGGAGTTTTCTTTCTTGAATATATATTTGAGTCTTTTAATTTGAATCAGCGTGAAACAGTTCATTGTTAGTGTCTTTTTCGGTGCATCCCTAACTATGTTTTGGGAGGAGAGTATTTGATGAGTTATAGTTAATAATTTTCAAGAAGACCCATCCTATTCAAGCTGAAGAAGCAAGATGGAAGTCTAACAGATATGTCCCTTAGTTAGCAAGAGATGCCAGAGGAGATGAGAAGTGTGTGTGTGAGTTCTGTGAGAAGGTGGGGAGCTGTGGATATCAGCCAGAACACTCTGGAAACCCACTGAAAAATCTTGGAGATATTTAGGGTAACAACACTCAAAACAAGTCTTTGTAAATTGGGCTGCATTGTGTGCAGTCTGAAATTGTAACTCTTTATTCACATAGTTGCCCTGTAGGAAAATGTGAGAAGGGTAAATGGTGTCAGAGTTCCTTTGTGCACCCTACTTGACAGACCCTCCCCGTACCCGAGCCTCCTGCCCCTTCCCCGTGTAGCCCAGGACCCACCTGGCAGTACTCACCGGCCAGATGCCAGGACTGTCATTTCTCCTTCCCACGAAAATGTGCCCTTTGTGTGACAGTTCCTTACTGAGGAACTGTTAGGTCAATCCAAACTCAAGTGCAAATTGGTCATGGTTTGGTTCTGTGTCTGCCAAACATGACCTGTTTATATTTGACAGGGTGATCAGATAACATTTAAACCCAAAGAGCAGGCAGTGACCTACCAGATGGGCTTGCTGGGTCTTTTTGTATGTCTGATAGGACCATGTTCCCAACATCTGACTGACTATTAGGGATAGGGTCAATCTTATACTTAGAAAGTCAAGTAATTGTACCATCTGATTCAGCCTCAGCAATCTTTGCTCTCCTCCAATAGATTTCTAAAATTAAAAATTATTAAAGAATGGCACTTTTTTTCTAGTGTTTTTTCCCTCTTTCTCATGCCAGACAGTTGTATTAAACTAGATCATTTTGCTGGTTTTTCAGATTTTTCTTTTGCTCTTGCTAATTCTGAGAAATTACATTAGACTTTATAACAGGGCAGAGATTGCTTAATGACATGTGTATTGGTTTAAACCTGTTCCAGTCACACACAGTTCTGATAAATTTATTCCAGATTCTACATTAATTCCAAATTTAACTGATCATAAAAATTTACTTATAAATTGAAGGACATCATACATAAGACAAATCTATGCGTGTGGCTTCAACACCAGAAATCAATATGTACTCCTTTCTAAATTATACATCTCTATCCATATATCTGAAATGTGAATACAGCCTTTTGAGATGTGGACAGAACTGCTTGATCAGTTTTTGGCTTTAAAAATGAAGAGGATTTTTTTTTCTTTTAGGGTCCAATTTACACTTTTCCATTGTGATACTAACAGATAAGGGTACTGCAAATAGAATGAGAGTTTAGGATTTAGGGTTCTGAAAGGAGGTTTCTTGTGTGAAAAACAGCTTTTCTTGACAAGCTGCTTGTCAAGGTTTTCAGCAGCCTCTCTTTTCATTTATTTATTTGGTTTGAGGGAGTTAGGAAGGTGTTTGGTGTATTTTGTGCTGGCAGCTCACACGTCAAAAACACAAGACTAAAAATATTCCCCCAATATGAATATATAGTAGGTTTTTTTTTTTGTACAGTAGTTTCTTCTCTTCCTTTTCTCTCTTCCCCCAGAGAACCAGTGTTAAAACCCTGACCCCTGTGGAAATGCCCCTGTGGTGAACCCCTGTGCCTCTGCTCTAAATTTCCTGGGCCCCCTACCCCTGGCCCCACATTGGCTATTTCTATCTTTTAATGAAGGTTTCAGGGTTCTCTATCTGACCAGCTCCACCCCTTCCCCCACGGTTTGAGCAATTGCTCGTCTTTCCATCTACCACTGCAACTTAGCTTCCCTGGTTCTATTGCTTTCTATTAAAAGGTAAACTGGGGCCTATTAAATTTGAGTTGATTTGACTAAATTTATTAAATTTGATTGAAAAATAGATTCGAATTTGGTAGTACCAAACCAGAAGTGGTTAGAAGGAAGGCCTGCCTGCAGGACCCAGGGGTATGAGAAGTACAGAAGCCCAAAAAGGCTTAAGTCACATGACTGGCTAGAGCCTCAAGCCTAGTTGGCTGTTTGTAATTGGTCGGCCTTAGCATTTTGATTTTGTAACTTTGAGACATTTACAGGCTCAGGTTTGATTTGCTTATGTAGGCTTTCAGGAAATTAGAGCCACTTCAGTCTGAAGGCCTTCTTGTTTAATTACCACTATGTAACTCCAATACTTTGGCCACCTCATGCGAAGAGTTGACTCATTGGAAAAGACCCTCATGCTGGGAAGGATTAGGGGCAGGAGGAGAAAGGGACGACAGAGGATGAGATGGCTGGATGGCATCACCGACTTGAAGGACGTGAGTTTGAGTGAACTCTGGGAGTTGGGAGGCCTGGCGTGCTGTGATTCATGGGGTCGCAAAGAGTCGGACATGACTGAGCAACTGAACTAAACTGAAGTCAGACAGAGAAAGACAAGTATCATATGATACACTTTATATATGAAATCTAAAAAACAAAAAAGGATATGAATGAACTTATTTACAAAACAGAAATAACTCACAGACATAGAAAACAAATTTATGGCTATCAAAGGAGAAAGGGATAGGGAAGGATAAATTAGGAGTTTGAAATTAAAAAATATACACTACTGTGTATAAAATAGATAACCAATAAGGCCCTATGGTATAGCACAGGGAATGCTACTCAATAACCAAATGGAACAGAATCTAGAAAAGAAACGTATATGTGCATATATGTGTATGAACTGAATTACTTTCCTGAACCACAGAAACTAACGTAACATTGTAAATCAGCTCTATTTCAATTAAAAAAAAAATTAAAAACCAGCACTCTCAAGGCATCGTCTGAGAGTTCTGGCAGAGCACCATTAATGACTGAGGGAGGGCTCACATCTGGGTGGGAACATCATAGAATATTTGTTGAAGATGACATTTAAACTGAATCTTTACCATGAGTAGGATTTGAACAGAGAGTTGTCAGCGAGGCGCATCTATTCGAGCTGGTCTGTTCAGTACCCCTACCAGGCTACATAATTCGTAGCTTAGTTGAAAAGCACCCAGAACGTGGAGGCCTTGAAGGAATCACGGTAATGCTGAAAACTTTACGGACTATGCTAGACCTTCTGCCTAAACAGGAAGCAAGTGAACTCAGAACCAAGTTTTCTTCCTCTGTCTTTGCATTTTTTGGAGTGAGCAGATTCTGGTAAAATAAGACAATTGACACGTAGAGGAGCAGTTTTCTCTCTCAAAAAATAAGCTCGGCATTATAAATTCAGTGTACCGTGAATGTATATGCATACCGGTGGTTACATTTATAGCAGAACAACTGAGAATGTGCAAATGAAGTCTTGGGAGGTGCCAAACGGTGTCCTCCAGCATAGAGCAGAACTTTCCTGGGATGAGAGGAACTTCCATTCAGGTAACAATGCCTTTTAGTCCAGTTTTTTGAAAATAGTATTTTTGAAGAGAACCTGGAAAAAAGCTAGAATTCGGGGGGGAAAAAAAAGCTTTTGGGGAGCATTGTTTTTCTTGTGTGTTTTTTTTTTTTTTTTTTAGGTTGTTTTCTCCCCTCAGGTCTTAGGCCCCGCTGTGTCACCCATGCCTGGTACCAGCCACTAGGGCAGAACAGCTGGATTTCATCAAGAGAAAAGTGAGCCAGGGGTTTACCTGAAGATCCTGCAAAATCAAACTCCTAGGCTTTTTCAAGGGGATCTGCTTCCCTGGGTGAGACTTTATTCCCTTAAAGCTACAGGGCTGCTGGGCTGCTGACTCAGGTGGTCCCTGCCTTGGTTGCCTTGATGACTTTTTCTTACCTGCAAATCAAAAATTTTTCCTTTAATTTATTCATAAGTTGAGATGTTAAAATCCTCTTCTTTTTTCCCCAGTCTGATTCCTTGAATAGGAATATTTTGTGTTCCTTTATTTGTTGGTGTGTTTGTGTTTTTATTTTGTAAGGAAGTAAAGAAGACTTGGTCTTTGTTTTTGTTTTTTTTTCCCAGGCAAATTGACCAGTTCTTCTCATCTATTAGGTTAAACAAGTGTTACCCTAAGTGCGTTCCATGGAACACTGGTAATCAGTGAGAGCATTACTGTTACCCTGTGGATAATATATCCGAGTTCAGTTTAGTTTGGGGAAACACCACCTGCCTTATCTCCCCTGCTTGCTTCTCATTGCACATTAGCATGTTAAGCCTGACATGTTTGCAGTTAAAAGAAACAATTTGTAAAATTTGTGGAGTCCAGTATTTGCAGAACTTTCTCCCCCACCGCCCCCCAGCATGTTTTTTCACTCATAGTACATCTTAATATCCAGGGCACACAAGTGTTCCACACAGTAGTCTAGACTGTGCAGAGTAAGACCTTCCCCGCATCTTATGGGAG
The DNA here is from genome assembly GCF_003369695.1 of Bos indicus x Bos taurus. Lineage (NCBI taxonomy): Eukaryota > Metazoa > Chordata > Mammalia > Artiodactyla > Bovidae > Bos > Bos indicus x Bos taurus. Next base: position 42,832,879 of record NC_040085.1, read on the forward strand.
CTTTTCTATGTGTGGTTCACAAGTTTTTTTTGCTGGTGTAGTAGTTTGATTTTAAGGCATGAAGGAACTTGGATTCCTTGCAATACAAAAGCTCACACATTTTGCAAAAGATTTCCAAAGATCTGTGCTTAGAACAGGCAGCCATTGAAATTTGAACATTTTCAGAGTGGTCTTCTTTGCCCCAGGGAAGTAGTGACAGCCAACCCGAAGCAGTAAGTTTTCATACTGTGGAAAGTCTGCTTGCTCTGAATATTTTTATTCAGACATCATTCAGCTTACACAGAACGATCTAGCTTCATCCCACGTCTACATGTCATTTTTTTTAAAAGTACTTTTGAAAAAAGTGTCTCATGCACATAGATAATTAGAAAAAAAAATAAAAATAAATCATGTCTAATTTAAAAACCCAAATGAACCTTAAGCACCAAATACATAGGTTTCTCACTTTCTTGGATTGCCAATAATTATCACCTTTGTTCTTGTCCTAATCTAAGCATGCAAGTTATCATTTTTTAACCATAAAGATGAATGATACTACAACAACATGTCAAAATAGAGATGATACTATATTAAATTCTCCAATATAAACCAAACCCAGAAAACTCCATTATAACCATATGCTCAGGTTAACAGCTCCTTGTAGTTCTCTTTCCAGAAGAAAATTATGTTGTCCTAATGGACAATAACTTTGTAATTTATTTGTTGCTCTTTCAATATTGTTTCTCAGGAAATGGGATATTGAAAGTTTTTCATTACTGTTGAGTGGATTTACTCATTGTGTGATATTTATGTCAGAATTGTAACCTGTTACTACCTATTATTTCATCATTAAATTCAGTGCATGAAAAGTGTAATTTTATAGCTGTCTATTACTGTGTTAATTTAACTTAATGCAAATTGATTGTTCAGCAAGAGTGGCATTCATTTCAGACACGTTTTAAATTTTAAAAATGGTAAATATATTTGAGCTCTGTTCTGAGCATGGAGAGGAGGTGTGCTTTGTGGTGCTGGAGAATGTCTGCATTTAGAAGGCGTAGTGTACTGACAAGAGCAGGGTGGTTCAGCACTGCAGTCTGATGCCTTTCAACTATGAGCTCAGCCAGGGTACAGGCACATGTGTCTGACTCTGTGCTATGAACCATAGCATGTTAGACTCCTCTGTCTATGGGATTCTCCAGGCAAGGATACTGGAGTGGGTTGCCATTTCCTTCTCCAGGGGATCTTTCCCACCCAGGTATTGAACCCGGGCCTCCTGCTTTGCAGGCAGATTCTTTACTATCTGAGCCACCAGGCAAGCCCAAGAAAGGAGATATTTAATAAATGAGAATGTGTGTGAGAGATATGAATTTTGCAGGCAATATCTTAAAGCGTGTTCCTTTAAGACAGTTACTTTTCACAAACACAAAAGGCAGTTGAACCTCATTGTCCAGATTTGGGCCTCTTTCCTTCATTGAGAGAAAACACCTTTGAATGTTAGACCAGCAGCTACTATTGTTTCTGCATTGTACATGCTGTGGACCAAATGAGTGATCAAGAGCCTGCAGAGAAATACAACTGAACAAGTTGGTAGAATTCAGATGACAGTTTTAGTGTAAACCTAGGTTTTGTTCAGGGCTTCTGTGGTAGGTCAGTGGTAAAGAATCTGCCTGCCAATGCAGGAGATGCAGGTTTGATCCCTGGGTCAGGAAGATTCCCTGGAGAAGGAAATGGCTACCCACTCCAGTGTTCTTGACTGGAAATCCTATGGATAGAGGAACCTGGCAGGCTACAGTCCACAAAAGGGGTCACAAAAGAGTCAGACACAACTTAGCAACTAAACAACAACAGGTTTTGCTAAAATCTTATTTTTCATTTATACTGAGAAATGTGTACCATGTTTATCTAGGTCTGAAGAGATACATGCTCCTGCTTTTCACTAGCTTTGTTCACTGCTCATTGGCTGTTAGACCATGCCTGCTTGGCATGGGTGGATGCCTACATGGCAAATCCCAAGAAACATCTATATGTGAAAGTGAGGCCATCTTGTCTTTGGCTAAAGTAAATATGGCAGTTATGAACCTGATTTTAAGAGCATAAACTTGGGGAAGAGATAATATCCAGTACATGAAAGCACTGTGAATGAACTTTCAGGTGCTTCACAAGGACTTTGTGTTATAATAGCCATTGTTGTTGTGACCATCATACTTAATGCCAGCCTCATGTTGGTTGATCAGTACTGGTGTCTCTGAACTGTTTTCAGTTCAGTTCAGTCACTCAGTCATGTCCGACTCTGTGACCCCATGAACTGCAGCACGCCAGGCCTCCCTGTCCATTACTAACTCCCAGAGTCCACCCAAACCCATGTCCATTGAGTCGGTGATGCCATCCAACCGTCTTATCCTCTGTCATCCCCTTCTCCTCCTGCCCTCAATCTTTCCCAGCATCAGGGTCTTTTCCAATGAGTCAGCTCTTCGCATCAGGTGGCCAAAGTATTGGAGTTTCAGCTTCAACATCAGTCCTTCCAATGAACACCCAGGACTGATCTCCTTTAGGATGGACTGGTTGGATCTCCTTGCAGTCCAAGGGACTCTCAAGAATCTTCTCCAACACTACAGTTCAATAGCATCAATTCTTCAGCGCTCTGCTTTCTTCATAGTCCAACTCTCACATCCATACATGACCACTGGAAAAACCACAGCCTTGACTAGATGGACCTTTGTTGGCAAAGTAATGTCTCTGCTTGGTGTCCCTTAGATTATCCAGTTGTCACTTTCAGCTGTCTCTGAGTTCATCACCTATGGTTCTAATAGTCCTGCTTTACACTTACCTGGGGCTGGGTAAAGTACTTGTGCATAAGGGTGTGTTGGTCTTTTGTAGCTACATGGTTTTAGTATTTGGTGGTAGGTTTTATTTGGCTTTTTGAAATGTAGAAATAAAAGTCTGATGTTACAAATGTGAGAATAGCATCAAAGTGTGAGAAAAGCTCTCACACTTAGATATTATTCTCACACTTTGGGGAAAAAATAAGGCTTTATTGGTAGGTTGTGTCTGCACTTGCTGTAAGTGGAATGTATCATATTATTCCTCCAAAGTTATGATATAAACAGATAACAACACAAAAGTTTTGTTAAACATTTGACTAGTACACATGCTAGAAACAAAACAATATAAAGAACAAGAACTGGTTACTGTTAGAAAAAAAGGGAAGGGAGCCTACTTTTTGTGGTTTATAAGAATTCTTGATCTTCAAGAATGGTCCTACCCTCAAGAAATGAACAGCTAAAGTGAGTTCTTCTACTGCTTAAGCATTGAAAGTCTGTATCAGATTCTGATTGAACTATTAAAATCATGATGCCCCTGACCAAGTTCATTCCCGATTAAAAAGTAAGGAAGATACTAATTTTTGAAATTACTTTTTTAACCCCTGGGTAAAGATACTTGCTCCTTAGAAGAAGAGCTATGACCAATCTAGACAGCATATTAAAAAGCAGAGGCATTACTTTGCCAACAAAGGTCTGTCTAGTCAAAGCTATGGTTTTGCCAGTAGTCATGTATGGATGTGAGAACGGGACCATAAAGAAAGCTGAGCACTAAATGCTTTTGAACAGTGGTGTTGGAGAAGACTCTTGAGAGTCCCTTGGACTGCAAGGAGATCCAACCAGTCCATCCTAAAGGAAACCAGTACTGAATAGTCATTGGAAGGACTGATGCTGAAGCTGAAGCTTCAATACTTTGGCTACCTGATGCAAAGAACTGACTCATTTGAAAAGACTCTGATGCTGAGAAAGATTGAAGGCAGGAGGATAAAGGGACAACAGAATGAGAAGTTTCGATGGCTTCACTGACTCGATGGACATGAGTTTAAGCAACCTTCAGAAATTGCTGGACAGGGAAGCCTGGAATGCTGCAGTGCATGGGATAGAAAACAGTCAGACACGACTGAGCGACTGAACTGAACTGATTGAGTTTGAACAAAAAAACCTTAAACTGGTTTCATAAATAGATGCATTCTACCTCTGTTTGGGAATTAATGTAAATCACCTATCTTCTCATTTATTTACAGTGTCTGGTCTGAGTACCAGCTCTGATATCCTTTGACTTTTTTTCTGTTCCTCAAAGTATTCCCATCTTTAATAGGAAGCTAATTTATTGACTGTGATGTTGGGAAAGATCGAGCCCAGGAGGAGCAGGGACTGGCAGAGGATGAGATGATTAGATAGCATCACTGACTCAATGGTCTTGAGTTTGAGCAAACTCTGAGTGATTGGGAAGGACAGAGGAACCTGGCGTGCTGCAATTCATGGGGTCACAAAGAGTTGGACACGACTTAGTGACTGACAATAACAATTATTGTTGTGACTTAGTGACTGACAAAAACAACAATTATTAACCAGGATTGTTGACTTTCATACCCACTTTCAAAAACCAAGGAAAGAATGGAATGATTATCTAGATACTGAAGAATAAAAACATGTTCCCCTTGATTAAACAGGTAGTTAAGGTCAAAAGAAGAATTCTTATGTGCTTTTCCTAATAGACCAAATAGTTGTTTAAATTTTCAACTCTATCACTCTAAGAAAAAATAACCTTACATGGTAAATTCTCTTAATCTCTCAGGACATGGGATGTTGGAAGGGGCCATGTTTTTGGAGGTGATAATCAGCGAAGGATGGGAGCTGTTGAAGTGATATATTGATGAAGGAAATTGCCTACTCTCCTGCTGCTGCTGCTAAGTTGCTTCAGTCGTGTCCGACTCTGTGTGACCCCATAGACGGCGGCACCATAATCACAGAAAACTAGCCAATCTGATCACATGGACCACAGCCTTGTCTAACACAGTGAAACTAAGCCATGCTGTGTGGGGCCACCTAAGATGGGAGGGTCATGGTGGAGAGGTCTGACAGAATGTGGTCCTCTGGAGAAGGGAATGGCAAACCACTTCAGTATTCTTGCCTTGAGAACCCCATGAACACTATGAAAAGTCAAAATGGTAGGATACTGAAAAGGGAACACCCCGGGTCGGTAGGTTCCCAATATGCTACTGGAGATCAGTGGAGAAATAACTCCACAAAGAATGAAGGGAGAGCCAAAGCAAAAACAATACCCAGTTGTGGATGTGACTGGTGATAGAAGTAAGGTCTGATGCTGTAAAGAGCAATATTGCAGGGGAACCTGGAATGTCAGGTCCATGAATCAAGGCAAATTGGAAGTGGTCAAACAGGAGATGGCAAGAGTGAATGCTGACATTCTAGGAATCAGCGAACTAAAATGGACTGGAATGGGTGAATTTAACTCAGATGACCATTATATCTACTACTGTGGGCAGGAATCCCTTAGAAGAAATGGAGTAGCCATCATGGTCAATAAGAGAGTCCAAAATGCAGTATGTGGATGCAATCTCAAAAATGACAGGATGATCTCTGTTCGTTTCCAAGGCAAACCATTCAGTATCACAGTAATCCAAGTCTATGCCCCAACCAGTAATGCTGAAGAAGCTGAAGTTGAACGGTTCTATGAAGACCTACAAGACCTTTTAGAACTAACACCCAAAAAAGATGTCCTTTTCTTTATAGGGGACTGGAATGCAAAAGTAGGAAGTCAAGAAACACCTGGAGTAACAGGCTAATTTGGCCTTGGAGTAAGAAATGAAGCAGGGCCAAGGCTAACAGAGTTTTGCCAAGAGAATGCACTGGTCATAGCAAACACCCTCTTCCAACAACACAAGAGAAGACTCTACACATGGACATCACCAGATGGTCAACACTGAAATCATGTTGATTATATTCTTTGCAGCCAAAGATGGAGAAGCTCTATACAGTCAGCTAAAACAAGAGTGGGAACTGACTGTGGCTCAGATCATGAACTTCTTATTGCCAAATTCAGACTTACATTGAAGAAAGTAGGGAAAACCACTAGACCATTCATGTATGACCTAAATCAAATTCCTTATGATTATATAGTGGAAGTGAGAAATAGATTTAAGGGACTAGATCTGATAGACAGAGTGCCTGATAAACTATGGATGGAGGTTTGTGACATTGTACAGGAGACAGGGATCAAGACCATCCCCATGGAAAAGAAATGCAAAAAAGCAAAATGGCTGCCTGGGAGGCCTTACAAATAGCTGTGAAAAGAAGAGAAGCAAAAAGCAAAGGAGAAAAGGAAAGATGTAAGCATCTGAATGCAGAGTTCCAAAGAATAGCAAAGAGAGAGAAAGCCTTTCTCAGCGATCAGTGCAAAGAAATAGAGGAAAACAACAGAATGGGAAAGACTAGAGATCTCTTCAAGAAAATTAGAGATACCAAGGGAACATTTCATACAAAGATGGGCTCAATATAGGACAGAAATAGTATGGACCTAACAGAAGCAGAAGATATTAAGAGGTGGCAAGAATACACAGAAGAACTGTACAATAAAGATCTTCACGACCCAGATAATCACGATGGTGTAATCACTCACCTAGAGCCAGACATCCTGGAATGTGAAGTTGGCCTTAGAAAGCATCACTACGAACAAAGCTAGTGGAGGTGATGGAGTTCCAGTTGAGCTATTTCAAATCCTGAAAGATGATGCTGTGAAAGTGCCACACTCAATGTGCCAGCAAATTTGGAAAACTCAGCAGTGGCCACAGGACTGGAAAAGGTCAGTTTTCATTCCAATCCCAAAAAAGACAATGCCAAAGAATGCTCAAACTACCGCACAATGCACTCATCTCACACGCTAGTAAAGTAATGCTCAAAAATCTCCAAGCCAGGCTTCAGCAATACGTGAACCATGAACTTTCAGATGTTCAAGCTGGATTTAGAAAAGGCAGAGGAACCAGAGATCAAATTGCCAACATCCGCTGGATCATGGAAAAAGCAAGAGAGTTCCAGAAAAACATCTATTTCTGCTTTATTGACTATGCCAAAGCCTTTAACTGTGTGGATCACAATAAACTGTGGAAAATTCTCAAAGTGATGGGAATATCAGACCACCTGACCTGCCTCTTGAGAAACCTATATGCATGTCAGGAAGCAACAGTTAGAACTGGACATGGAACAACAGACTGGTTCCAAATAGGAAAAGGAGTATGTCAAGGCTGTATATTGTCACCCTGATTATTTAACTTCTGTGCAGAGTACATCATGAGAAACCCTGGACTGGAAGAAGCACAAGATGGAATCAAGATTGCCAGGAGAAATATCAATAACCTCGGATATGCAGATGACACCACCCTTATGGCAGAAAGTGAAGAGGAACTAAAAAGCTTCTTGATGAAAGTGAAAAAGGAGAGTGAAAAAGTTGGCTTAAAGCTCAACATTCAGAAAATGAAGATCATGGCATCTGGTCCCGTCACTTCATGGGAAATAGATGGGGAAACAGTGTCAGACTTTATTTTGGGGGGCTCCAAAATCACTGCAGATGGTGACTGCAGCCATGAAATTAAAAGACACTTACTCCTTGGAAGGAAAGTTATGACCAACCTAGATCATATATTCAAAAGCAGAGATATTAATTTGCCAACAAATGCCCGTCTAGTCAAGGCTATGGCTTTCCCAGTGGTCATGTATGGATGTGAGAGTTGGACTGTGAAGAAAGCTGAGCACCGAAGAATTGATGCTTTTGAACTGTGGTGTTGGAGAAGACTCTTGAGAGTCCCTTGAACTACAAGGAGATCCAACCAGTCCATTCTGAAGGAGATCAGCCCTGGGATTTCTTTGGAAGGAATGATGCTAAAGCTGAAACTCCGGTACTTTGGCCACCTGGTGTAAAGAGTTGACTCATTGGAAAAGACCGTAATGCTGGGAGGGATTGGGGGCGGGAGAAGGGGATGACAGAGGACGAGATAGCTGGATGACATCACCGACTCGTTGGACATGAGTTTGAGTGAACTCCAGGATTTGGTGTTGGACAGGGAGGCCTGGCATGCTATGATTCATGGGGTCACAAAGAGTTGGACACGACTGAAGGACTTAACTAATCCACACCAGGCTCCGCCATCCCTGGGGTTTTTCAGGCAAGAACACTGGAGTGGGTTACCATTTCCTTCTCCAGTTCACGAAAGTGAAAAGTGAAAGTGAAGTCGCTCAGTCATGTCTGACTCTTAGCAACCCCTTGGACTGCAGCCTACCAGGCTCCTCCGTCCATGGGATTTTCCAGGCAAGAGTACTGGAATGGGTTGCCATTGCGTTCTCTGAAGGACCATCAAAACATAGATAGAAACACTCCAGGTATAATCACACCTGTCAGCCACATAGTTATGTTATCTTTCTTGGGCCAAGGACACCAGAACAGGTCTCAGTGAGGTTTTGAAAATTGTATGTTTGGTTATCTAAAAATGAGATGCACATTTACCTTTTTTTAGAAATCAAACTTGAATTGTTGCATACTTGTGTATTTTTCCTACTCAAGGGACTGAGAACAGGAATTCTTGCTCAATTCCTTATGGGTTAATTATCAAGGCTAATAATTACTTAGTGACTTATATGTGTTCTTTTGATGCTGCCGTACAGAGCTGGCGAGGGCCTGTTTCTGTCCTCTGGCCTTATCAATGAAGAACCAGGGTGCAGTGTTACCAGGGACCTGGTGTTCAAGCACTGTTGGTAGCTGCAGGGCCCGTACTCTGCTAACCCTAGACTAGCTGTTCTTAGATGGGAGAAGTCTTTTTTAGGCCAGCCTAAGAAACTTTTATATTAACACTGTTAACCGTCAGTAAGCCCTGAAAGTCCAGTAGAGCATTCAACACTTTGAGACTGGCCTGGCCAAGCCTGTTCTCAGACTTGAAGATTTCTGTGGGAGGTAAGTAAAGTTTCAATGAGCCGTAAATGTCTAAATGAGGGTGCTAAATGTGGGTGTGAACTAAGAGTTCTAATGCTGAAGAAAAAATCTCAGGGCTGCTCACTTAGTCGACTGTGATTCCAGAAATCCATGATCTCCCTGCCTGAGCCTGCAAGGAGTCAGGCATATCATAAAAGAAACCAGCCAGTGCTTTCGACAAACAAACTGGGCTTCCTCTTTCAGCTGGGTTTTGGTAAGATGTTCACAAGAATTTGCCTGCCTTGGGGAAAATTTCAGTGTATTGTGCTGCCCTTAGAATCATTTTCATTGAACCTAGTGATAGAGTAGAAAGAAGGTTAGGTGTTAGAAAAGGTAGGGCCAAGGGTTTGTGGCATGAAGGCAAGTGTTCCCAGATTCTTGGAACTTGCAAGGAACCGTAAGTAGGATGCTGTAGAAAACCAGTCCATTTCAACAAATGGCTGATTGATTTCAAGTTGCAGGAGAGCAGAGAAGGTAGGTTTACCTTCTCTGTGACCATATATGTAGTCGATAAATGTGACCATAGATGTAGCCCATGGATGTAGTCCATAAATGTGGCCATAGATGTAGCCATGGTCTGAGAGTCCCTCCCTGGGAGCCAATGGACCTTGGGTCTGTCTGGGCTCCCCTGGCCACTCTGACTTCTGACTCCGCCCTTTTCCTGTCTTGCATGACATCACAGCGCCTGCTGAACTTCCTCTCCCATCAGTCGGTGGCCACTTCCTGGGTTTCTTGCTCGTTACGTATGCTTGTCCATATTCTTCTTGCTTTGAATCATTTTTGTTTTAGTTTTGTTTTCACAGTAAGATCGTTATGTAAACCTGCTGAAAGGGTAAATTTAACTCGTTTTACTGTTACTATAATTATTACTGAAGTGAGAGTTAGGCAATGCCAATTTGTGTTGCTATCCCGTAGTAAAAAGGTTCAGGAAGGTGTTCAAAACTGCTTTCTCTTTATACTCCCAGAGGGCATTAGCAGTTATGGTGCAGAACCTTATATATATTATTTGATTGACAGTATTTTGCATACATACTAATAATTTGGAAAGTACTTCAAAAAAAGAAAATGTGGGTTTGGGGATAGGAAACAAAACTGTTTCTTTTATACGTTTCCTAATATTTTCACTTTTGACGAGTTTGCCTATTGAAGCATGCTTAGTTACTATCAAACTATTGTGATCCCATAGTTGGAAGAAAATCTAATGAAAAGTAGGCTATTTTTATTAACTGTCAGATTTCACAACAGTGGAGTGTTCCATTTTGATCCAAAGAGATATCTAGCAGGATTTATTCAGCAAGTTCTTGATATTTATAAAAGTGTCACCAATGAAAACAGCACACATTTATACAGGTCAGTCCTATAACTGTACCCGGCAAATGACGGTACCAAACGTATGGACCGTGTTTCCCCTGCCAGCAGTGCAATTGGACTTTATTTATAGAACAGTAGGTAAAGTCGACGTTTGTTCTTTCAATTGTTTGCATTTCTGACAGCAGTACTGTTACAGGCAAATGTATCTAAAAGCCAGAGGAAATTCTGTGTATGTTTATAATCACTAAAGAACAAGTCCTTAAGTATTACACTTCATTTTCAAAGAATTATAATTATAGCACATTGAAATTTACTTTTTATCATTCATCTTTCAACATTACTTATTGCAGTACCATGAGATTATTAAAGATAATATTGAGAAGAAGGAAAAGTCTGAACTGGAATGTTTGATGCCTATAAAACAGGAGCAAAGATGATTATACTTTACTATGGGAGACAGTATTTTTTAAACAGCAGTAACAGTCTAACATAGGAGACACTTTGTGGAATTGTTTTTGTTTTGCCATGATGGAGGTCATGGTTTATTGATCATTCAAACATCCGTTAAGATATAAAAAAATTAATAGTTTTCTTGTTGACATGTATGTATGCTAGCATTTAATGTGGTTATACTTTGGGGAAATTAAGATGAATTGAATTTATTTTTCTGGAATGGCATGGTTTCTATAAACCACTCTGAATTATGCATTTCACTGAATTTCTGCTTCCATTTTATACAGAGAATCGACAGATTAGTGAGCAAAGTACTTCTTTTTTAAAGGCTTGAATGCAAATCTGATTTCTCTTTTGTAAAAAGAGGGAGGGCAGGAAGGGGAGAGAGAGAGGCGATGGGGAATGCCCAAGGGACATGAAGTCTGCGCATATGTTCCAGATCCTCTAGTAATCAGGATCTCAGCACCCACCCCCCAGTTCCAGTTCAGTGCTGTTTTTCCAAATGAAAACTTCTCCTTTGCCAATGATGACATTTTACTGAACAGGAATGACACTTAGAACCATTCGGTGGCAGGAATCAGGAGTCAGGTCTGCTTTCTCTCAATCATCCCATGCTCCTTCCCTCTGACTCCGCTGTGAGCACTGGAACTTCGGCTCAGGCTGTTTGTTTGTACACTGTACAAAAGTGGGACTTGGATTTTCAAATGTTGACTTTCATTGTGTGATTAACGTATTAATATATCAAAAGTCTTTGGACACCATCTAACAGATAGTAAACAGTATAGCAACATTGGCTATTAATGCTATTGTTTTTGTAGCATTAGTAATTTGACCCCGGTTTCTGGATTTTCCAATGAATGATCAAAGCCGCCATGGCACCCAACACTAAACTGGCTTCTGAAGAGATTGCAGCTGTATTCCCTCCGGAGAAGCTGGAGTCACTGCCCCTGCTAGTGCTGCTTCAATCTGCTAGAAGTTTCCTTGACAAAGAGTCTAGATTGACTTCTCCCACATGTGGATCAAAAACTTCAAAAACAACTGCATTAACAGATAAATACACAAATAGTGGAAACATTTTGCTGAGACATGAACGGGATCTGGTCCACTGGAAAGTTATTGAAATAGGCCCAAGGTAAAGCAAAGTGGGAATGTTTGAGACGGTCATGTTCACACCTAGTGTTCAAAGTGGTCTGACCTTGCCACTCAAGCAGAACGCGCTAATTCTTCCCCTAAAACACACTGGTGAGGTAGCTCTGAGATGATTTCTGTTGTGTGTCACTGAATACTGTAGAGGGTTTCGGTAGTGGGTGCATCCTGGGAAATATGTATATGAGCTAAAATTATTTATATGCATGGAGTATTGGGAAATCTTTTATACTGGAGACAAGAGACCTGAGTTTCATCCACTATTGATGAGCTGGGTCTTATTAATACCAGAACTACAGACGTCAGCCTGTTCTTCTTTGTTGCTTCTTGAAGCCATCACTTAGTTTTTTTTGTTTATTTTTTCAATTCATTTCCTAATACTTTATCATGAATATGTTGAACTATACATAAAGTTGAAAGAAATATATAGGGAAAAGCCATTGCACAGTGGATTTCAATGGTTGCAATGTCACCAACAACTAATGTATTGAAGATATATGTTGCAAGTCCTATGCTAACCCTTGATCTGTATTTTCCTCACTTAATCCTCTTGGTAACATTAAAAATAAATTAAAATCCATTTTATAGATGAGGAAATCAGACTGAAAGAGATAAAATTATTTACTCAGAGTACTTTTAGCTATTAAGTGGCAAAATACACAGTTTGAACCTGTTAATTCTAAATTCTGCATTCAACCACCACCCTACTGCCAAAACATCTCACACTGCTAATGACAAAGCTTTCAGTTTATTCTTTGATTCTCATCGTCTCGATCTTCAAAGGCCATCTAAAACATTGTCCTGGTAGGTCTTCAGGTACCTTCTTTCATCTCCTTGGACCTCTTTTCCCATCTGTAAGATGAGGGGATTGTAGAGGATTTGGAAGCCTCTTCCAGCCTCTTCGTAGATCGTGTAGAGACAATTACCGTTCCCAATCATCAGGTATTTATGTGTATATCATCACTTCCCAGACACATCTGACTTGCTGCTAGCGTATAGATGGAGGAACTGTAAAATATCATGCCAGCATTATTGTAACTAAGATTATTATGCCTCTTCAGACCAATGGAAAAATAGTAATTAGGCATTCAAGGTTCAAGAGAAGTTTTCTACAGATACTGTCATCTCTCCTACTCTTCGTCGTCTTTCTGCTTCCTTTCCTTCCTTCCTGGTTTTCTCCTTCCTTCTTGATAAAGGAGACATGATCAGGTCATAGCTGTCAGAGCATTTAGGAATTGATGAGCAGTCATCTTCAACTTCCTGTTGTTTGCAAACAATCTTAAGAAATTGAAAACATCTGAAACTTTGTTAGCTGGCTATGGTTTGGTTACCTGCTTAGCTGGACTCTGAGGACTTTTCAATGAAGAAGGGAAGGAGAGATGGTGGAATTTTGTCCTTACTGTCTTCTCTGTCTTGAATGTCTGAGCTTCAGACAAACAGCATAAGAAGGTTGAATTAGGAAAGAAGGTAGATGGAGGCATTTCTTTCTCTAATCCTTCAGGAAGACCTGGTGGGGTCGTCAAGTACCCAGAGTTTTTGATCCTTTGATTCATCTGCCATTCATTTTAACCCAAACTTTGCACTTTACCATTTAAAACTCTGTCATGTTTTTTTTTTTTTTTTTTTTCTACATGGAGGGAAGGAGAGGGAGGAGAGAATTGAGAAGGTAGCATTGACTATATACCCTATAAACACTATTGAGAGAGCAGCATTGACTATATATGTTATACACACTATTGACTCTGTATACACCAGGGAATCCCCAACTGTGTATACTACCATGTGTAAAGGGACTTCCTGTAGCTCAGTTGGTAAAGAATCTGTGCAATTCAGGAGACCCAGGTTCAGTTCCTGGGTCAGGAAGATCTCTTAGAGAAGGAAATGGCAACCCACTCCAGTATTCTTGCCTGGAGAATTCCATGGACCAGGAGCCTGAGAGACTACAGTCCACGGGGTCACGAAGAGTCAGATACGACTGAAGCGACCTCGCACGCACGCATAGCTGATTCGCATCGTTGTACCCCAGAAACTAACACAACACTGTAAAACAATTATGCTCCAATTAAAAAAGAAATGAAAAACCTTGTCACATTTTAATTGTGATAAAATAAATACACATAAAACCGACCATTTTAGCTGCTAAAAAATTTGCAGTTCAGTGGCATTAAGTACATTCACGGTATTGTGCAAACATCACCACTCTAGTTCCAGAACCTTTGCACACACCCGAATTGAAACCTTGTCCCCTTAGCAGTCACTCCCAACACTCCCAGAATTCCGTACCTCCAGCCCCTGGCAACCACTAATCTTTCTCTGTGTGTTTGCTTATTCTGAACATTTCATATAAATGGAATTATATAATAAGTGGCCTTTTGTGTCTGGCTTCTTTCACTTGTCATTATTTTCCTAAAAACATGTTATCTTAAATTGCCAGGTAGTTTACTTTTTTCTTAATTTGCCCTCAGATCACACATGGTGCTTGATTTTTGTAAGCCTCTTCAGATACTTGCAGTAATCCACAGAAGAGAAAAATATCTGGGAGTGAAGACCATATCTAGAAATAGGAGATCAAATAGAGAGTAGACATATTTCCATAATGACTTGTAAAACTGCCAAATGCAGATTTTGATTTTCTGCCCAGCTGGAAAGTCATTTAGTGTTAACGAGACATGTGAATTCTTAAATTATTTTAAATAAAATATTTTCAGCTATTTTAATTCAGGACACTAAATTGTTATTGTCCAAAGGATTGGGGGCATTCAGAGAAGGGAATGGGACATCAACACATGCCTGTGGTGGCCTGTGTTTCTTTGTGGGCGGCGTGGAAGTTAGTGTGTAGCATTGAATGCGCGAGTCTCTTTTCCCGGCCACAGTCTGCTCCTGCCCTTGGACTTCACTTATCATTTGATGTTCCTTCTCTCGGGATGCTTTGCCAGTGTTAGCTTGTGCCCTGAGAGAATATATCCCTTGTGATCTGCTTTTATTCCCCTGGAGGAAATTCAGAAAGCATTCTCCTCTCCTCTTTTCAGACAGTTACCATAGCATTCATATGTGTTCCTGGCAGTTGAGAACCACAGAAAGAACACCTCAGCCCTTCCGTAAAGCTGGAAAGACCAAGGGAGTATATGCGACAAAATTCATTGCACACCCCAGGTTTTCTCTCTCCCAGCATCCCTGAGTTACCTAATGTAATCCACAGCCTCAGAGGCCCGTGCTCATGATATCTGTAATTAAATTCATTTGTATGGGTACCCGGGGAATTCTAGTGATGAGCCCTGTGAGTGGTTAACTACAAACAGAAGCCTGTTGGAGGAACAGCACCATTTGGGGTCTTGCATGTTTCATTGAATTGATTTGGACTTTGTGTGCTGTTTGGATTTTTTTCTTTATTTGGAAAAAAATAAAGACTAACCAGTCATCCTCAGGTCAGTTTACCATTTTTTTTTTCCTTAGTGATTTTTAGGTGTACACATGGAAGAGAAAAAAAAGCCACGCATCAATCACGATGTAGGAGAAATAAAGAATCAATCCAACTAAAGTGGAAATGACAAGGAAGCTGACTCCTAAAATTGTTTCAGTGTGAAACCAAAAGCATTTTTCCTCCCTTTCCCCGTCCGTTTTTTTTTCCTTCTGATTTAGAATCCTATGGGTAAGCCTCTTCCACGGACTACATAATTAGGTAGATTAATTAGCACCTGTCCTGTAGCTGTAAGAAGATGCATATAGTGTAGACCTAGAGTCTATGCCAGACCACTTACAAAGGAACTGTGGGGGTTCAACTTCTGGCCTTTAGACATTTTCATAAATTAAAAATATTGAGAGCCAGCCCTAGTGTTCTGTCCTCACTAGAGAGCCGGACGGCTGAATGGAGTTTTGCTGGGTGATTTTCTGGATGGCCCATGTTAATGATGACAAATGAACTTGAAGACAACTGTTGAAAAATACTGGAAGCCTGAGTTCTGTAGTTGTAATGTTCTTTCAAATGAAAGAAAATCAGCCTAAATGCCAGCAGTGCAGATCTTCTAGAAGGCCACCAGAAGGAAATTCTTACATCTTCAGATAGACTGCATATTTGTTATTACCCAAAATTGGATTTGTAAATCATGTGATGAGGGAAGAAAATCTTGGGTGGTGGAGAAATGACTATTTCTTGGAATAAGTATTTGCTGAACATTTTAAGTTAGTGAAATGACAAGTTGTTGAAACAAAGGGCATAGAGGATGTGAAGTCACACAGGGGACATTTTCTTGTGACCCTGATTTTCCTGACTGCACACAAACTCCATCTCTTGATTCCCACCAGTTGAAATGCTGTGTTTAATTTGTTTGATAATATACATGAGGAAGACTTAATATTCCTCCTATGTCATCCTCTGAAGTAAATTAGTAATGGTGTTATTAAAGTTACTCTGTCATGAGAAATAAATCAAGTCCTTTTGCTATTGGAGAAAGGCTGCCAGGCATTGTTTACCACATGCTCAGGGTCAGAGGGCAGAGTCAGAAGCACACTTGGAAACAGTTTGAAGACTGTGACACACTGCCTTCCAGAGAAGGTCCCTGCTGAATCTTTCCTGGGTAGGTGTCTAATATTGTAATATAATATAATTGGATTTTAATTGCAATCTGATTTTAGTGTGTGTGTTTCTGTTTGCTGCTGCAGAAGGATGATCCTCCAAATGAAATTATACAGTACCTCTCCCAGGGCAATTTGTTCTCCACCAAACATATACTGGGAGAATAAAATGCATGCTGTGTTGTTTCCCTTAGTTTATTGACTTAACAACCTAAGTCACTTTATTGTTGGGTGTTTTATCTTGTTTTGTGGTTCACCCCAGCTGTATAGGGCTCCCCTGTTAGCTCAGACAGTAAAGAATCTGCCTCCAGTGCAGGAGACCTGGGTTTGATCCCTGGGTCAGGAAGATCCCCTGGAGAAGGGAATGGCAACCCACTCCAGTATTCTTGCCTAGAGAATTCCATGGACAGACTGGTGGGCTATAGTCCGTGGGGTTCGTGAAGAATCGGACATGACTGAGTGACTAACACATTCACTTTCCAGCCCTGCAGCCCGGTGAAGAGAGCATGGGCTTCACCGTGGTCTGTCTGAGTTCCAACAGTGATTCTGCTTCTTCCCAGTCTTGAGTCCCTGGACTCAATACTTAGCTTCTTAAAATTCCAGTTTTCTTTTTTTAAACCTGTAAAATGAAGATAAGTAGTTTTTTATTAGGTGTGTATACATGTCTGTGTGTGTGTCAGGGGGCAGGTATGATTATTAAATGAAGTAAGTCATGAAGCGTATGTACTTGGAATCTGGAATAGAAAGTGATTTCTATTAACAAGTAATAGCTTATTAATTACAACTCTCTGGATAATGGTAATTTTCCCATTTAAGCATTCTTCACTGTCCCCATATAGTAATTACTTAAAAAAAAAGGGGGGGGGGCTTTGTTAATTCAAAGATAGGGAAAATCAAGGTCTGACTGTTGACTGGAGGTGTGGTTAATGACAATGAAGATTAATTCCTCATAGCCCTGAAGAGGGAGTTTCTAGAGAAGAGTGACCAGAAATCTTCCCAGCACTCATTTCACAGCTGCAGAGCCATAATTTAATGTAATATGAGACCTCAAAAAATGACATTAATAGTGGTGTCAACTAGTATTACAGTATGGCTTCTCAACCAAAAAATTTTGCTTTTTTGACTTCTGTGCTACAGTTCTGTGGCTATTACAATATTGCTCACAGTAAATGTGACAATTTTTCACTACCTTTTAGCTAATTGAATTTTTAAAATGTGCTAATGGCACTGATTTTATTCAAATCAAAAGCATTTGATAGCAGAGCTTGATGTAAAACAGAAATTTTAGGTTCATCCTTGTTGGTAGTTGTTATTCAGCTAGGAGGAGAAATGGGGAAGGACAGAAAAAGAAACAAAAATTTAGCAATATTTGCTAAAGGAGTCAGAAGCATTGTCAATTAAAAAAACTGCTCATAGAATAATTTGAACTAGTATAATAAAACTATGTTATTCTAATCTAATTTTTATGAAAGGGAATACTTGGGATCAAATAATAACATATCCATTGTAATCTAATAAATGGAATAGTTTGATATATAATAAGCATGAAATAAGTTTAATAAGCATGAATTCTAACAAATCTAATAGACTATGCCCACTTGTTTGAATGTCATTCAGAACAGTGGAATGTACATATCTTGTAATCTAAACTGCTCTGCAGAAAAACAATATCAGCAGTCTTGAATTTTGTAATTTGATAATACCTCTCTACCTGTAATACCAAGAATATTACAAAACTCCATTACTTTACATATACATGTAGAGTATTTAATAACTTTCTGGCATTTCCTCATCCTTTTTGCTCTCAAAAGATGTGCTTTTTGCAACTATGTAATAATTGGCTTTTGATAATAATACTAATGTTAATAAATGTAAAATATGATATTATTGGAGAAAAAGAAGTAGTTTTATATTTTATAGCCAATTAATTTTTATACCACCATGCTATAATAAGAAGAGTTGATAAAAACTTTAAAAAATTTTAAGTCATTTTGATTCTCCTCTACCCTCTGGAGGAGGAAATGGCAACCCACTCCAGTATTCTTGGCCTGGGAAATCCCATAGACAGAAGAGCCTGGTGAGCTATAGTCCACGGAGTTGCAGAGTCGGACACCGCTGAGCGACTGAACATGCACACAACTCCTCTGCCAACCCAAACACACCCTTTTAGAGGTGGACTGGGGTGGACTGTACAAGGAAAGATAACAGTGTCAGCTCCTGCTGTAGATTAGATGCTGGAAAGAAGACCTAAAGATGATAATGGAATAGAAAGGGATTACAGTCTCAGAGTCCTGTGAGGTCAGTGTGGAAGATTAGCAGTCACCTGGTGAAGTGTGATCTCCTTATCAGATGGGGAAACTGAGGCCTAGGGAGGCATACCTTGTTCTTCAGAGTTCTGAGGCTCATTCACTGCAGCACCTGGGTTATGACTGATTTTTTTTTATTACTTCTAGGCCAGATTTGAAAAATAATTAGGGAAGAGTGATGCTGAATTTTTTTTTTTTAAAGAAAGTTAAAAACTGGTTGAATAAATGCAGAGAATAGGTCACTTGTAGTGACCTGTATCGGGAACTCCAGGATTTTTTCCTTTTGTGATTCTCTGGCTAGAAAGCCATGTTCAAGTTTGGCCTTCTGCTGTTAGTCTTGCTGAGTTGCTTTATGAAAAGCTGGACGTGTGCAGCCCCTCCACCCTTCACTCTTCAGGGGACAGAGAGTGTGCTGAATCGGCATTTGAGGCAGGCAAGAGCCTCCCCCACTGCCTCCAACGTGCATGCATTTTGTTCCTGCCTGGAGGTAGACTGCAGTCAGGATCCGCATATATGGGAAACAAAACCTACCAGCATGAATTATTATAAGCTGTACCCACTGGAATATAAAAATAGTATTTTCCTAGTGTTGGCATTATCTCTGAGCCCTGATAAGGGAATGGCTTTAAGGAAAAGGAGCTGATACCTTAATGGTGGGGGTTGCCAGGCTGCATAATTGGCCAAGAGGTGGGAGCCTCGCCTTGGGGAGCAGGGAGGGAAATGTGCTTTGAAGGGAATCAGCAGAGCCCACGTGGTCCTGGCTGCTGAGGGGTAAGGAACCTTGCATGGGCTGCCAAGGGCTGTTCACGTGTACGTAAGGAAGTCTGAGGCCTGATAAGCATTTTATTTAATAGAAAAAGAAACTTAAAGGACTCAGAAGCAGTCAGTGAATTGTCCCTGTCTTCTCCCCAGGATCCTACCTTGAGATGGCAAGTGGCTGGAAAGGTTGGCCTGGGCATGGAGGGTGTAGACAGCTTTCCCTCTTCCTGGGTAGAGGTGGGCGGGGGGTAGGGAACATTTGATGTCAGAAGCATGCTTCGAAGTCTCACCTAGGCCAGAGCGTGGGTGCATGCTAAGTTGCTTTAGTCATGTCCGACTCTGTGCAACCCCATGGACTGCAGCCCACCAGGCTCCTCTGTCCATAGAATTCTCTAGGCAAGAATACTGGAGCAGGTTGCCATTCTCCTCTCCAGAGAATCTTCCCGACCCAGGGATTGAACCAGCTTCTCTTAGATCTCCTGCATTGGCAGGTGGGTTCTTTACCACTAGCGCCACCTTGGAAGACCCTAGGCCAGAGTAGTGTTCCTCAAACTTGCCTGCTTATTACAGTTACCCTGGGAGGAGGGGAAGAGGTGGTTAAAAAATCCCATTGCTTTATGCTGCACCCCTGACCAATCAGGAGGGACTAGGGGAGCTGAAGGATCAGCAATTTTAAAGACCACCTAGGTCCTTTCCATACCGATCCAAGTTTTAAGATCCAGGGGACAAGAACATTCCTCCAGGGGACAAGATAGTTTTAGTGTCTGAGGAATTTGGGGGGCAGAGTGGGAATCCGCTGTTTTGAGCCATAGGAAACTCTTCAGAGTCTCTTCATCTATATCCTAAAGTGGATTAGACACACCCGTCTACCTCAGGGGAAGGGAGAGGAGGAAGAAGACACAGACAAGGTGGCACCTGCTGCTGCTAAGTCGCTTCAGTTGTGTCCGACTCTGTGCGACCCCATAGACGGCAGCCCACGAGGCTCCCCCGTCCCTGGGATTCTCCAAGCAAGAACACTGGAGTGGGTTACCATTTCCTTCTCCAAGTTTTGAGGCATACTTGTCAGTGAGTCTGTAGAAGCCCTGTCCCCACTGCCCAGTGCATGCATGCGCACACCCACACAGGCAGTTAACTGAGCCTTTGGTGTATTAAGAAAACTTACCACTACCTATATAGGATGCACCCTGCCTCCCCCATAGTAAAGCAGAGCCAGACAGTGGAGTGGAGCCCCGGGAAAGAAGTTTCATCATGAGTCGATTAAAACTCAAGCCTCCTGACCTTCAATCGTAAGTTCCTGGCCCTGGGAAATAGCTCTCTAATGGGCTTTAGGCAGTAAAGCAACAAGGTTGAAATTGAGGTTACATTAAAGCCTAATTTTCTTATGAGGAAAAATGTGCAAATGAATATGAAAGTGATGTACCTTTGTAATACAGCTTCTTGCCTCTGCCCAAACACCCTTAGCCTTTTGTCTCAGTTTTCTCAGTACAGCATGTGCCTTAAGCAACCCGAATATATTTTACACAGTAATGTGGTCTCCCTTAGTTGAGATGTGGACAGAGAGGGATGCCTTAGTTCCGATTGGGATGAATCGGACTAATGAAGCCTGGTATAGGTAGAGACGTCTGCCTGCCAGCCACACACCTAACGTAAGTCCTTTTCTGGTTACCCGAGGAGGATTCCAGACACCTGGCTTTAAGATCCACCTCTGACTAGCTTAGAAAAAAAGTCACACTGTCTGTGTGAGGGATACCCTCAGTACATTATTTATAAGATAGCTGGGAAGGATAGAACAAATTATGACTTTGTTAGATCCAGTTCTGGCCAGGAAGCCAGTTTTGTAATCTCAGGCAACTCATCCCACTGCCCTGAGCCTGGTTTCCTCAGTTTTAAAGTCAGGAGTTTGGAATGGACGCTTTTTAGTATGTTCTAACTTTATATAGTCCTTATGTCTGGATTCTACGGAGATGGTGGATGTATAGGTTTCCACACGTGTCCTTTTTCAAGTGCCTCTTAGTTCTTGATGCCCCTCCTCCCTGTCTCTGTTATCCATTTCAAAACTGTAGAAATAGAATGGGAAGTGAAGGAATAAGATGGAATGAAGGCAGCCAGAACATTGCAGCTCAAACAGCAGAGCTGGGCTTGGGAAAGAAGGAAGTTGTGTGAATGCAGGGAACTACTAAGATGTCATCTGGAAACACTGTTTACTCTCCTGCAAGCACCAGGAAAAGTGGCCCAGAAATAACAAGTGAATATTTTTCTCTTGCATGTGCTTCTTATTTCCCTGGTGTTTCCAGACTCTGTCAGCCTTTATGCTTAAGCAACCTGTCTTATATTGTCCAGGATTTCATATACACTAGGTAATATTGCACTGTTATCACTTTAAATGCTGCAGTAATGTTCATAACCTGTGGTATGTATATGGATCCTTATTATAGCTTGGGCCTTTGTGTGTGTGTGTATAAGAAGTCTTTTTTTTTTTTTTTTTTTCTTTTGACAGCTACATTGCTAGGGGCTTTGAGGATTTCCTTAATGCCATCACTCCATGGGTGTACGTTCTAAATTGTCATTTTCTGCTTTTGTGCAGTTTTTCCTGTTCCTGTGAGCTTCGTTAGCTGCTCTTGCAGAATATGACTCTTTGAAAGTCTAGATTGCAGGCAGCCCTAGTGTTGCCCAGAGTCTTGTTAGGAGGGTATTTCTTCTTGCTCTTGGCATGACAGATTGGAGATTCTGGTATAGACTGAAGCTGAAATGAATTGCAGATGAGACCACCCCTACCCCCCGACCAAAGACAAAGAGGCATGCGAGTGGCTATGGGCTTCAAGGAGCAATTTAAGCATTGCTGACTTCAGATTTACTGGTTTGCGGAAATAATTCCTATAAGCAGCAAAAAGCTCCTGTTTTAAGAAGTTTTTAGAGCTTGAGTCAGAGAAGGTGGTGGGCTCCCTGTCATTTGATGTGTATGTCATTTGATGGTATTTACTAAACTCCCTTCAGAAAAGATGCATGGATCCTTTAGAAAAATTACTCATCCCTGCGCAACACAGAGCCCCCGGTTCTGCTTCTTAATGACTGTGTGCCCTTTGACAAGAGAGTAACTTCTCTGAGCCTCAGTTTCCTCATCTGTAAAACGGGACTCAACCTATTTATTTTACAAGGTGGTGTGAAAGGATTGAAGCTAATGCTTGTTTAAAAAAGATTGCTGAAAGGACCCTCAATACATTTTATTTTTGTTAATTTCTCCCTAGCAGATAGTGGAATATAACTTTTTAATTCCTGTTAAAAAACATTTGTGACCTTAAAATGAAGGGACTTAAAAAAAAGAAAAAAAATTCTCCCCCAGGACAAGAATCTTCAGTCCTGCTTTTGCATATTCCGTTGTGACTTCATTGGTCTGAAATGGGACCTGGGGATTTTAATTGTTTAGGGAGGTGTGATTTAAGACAGTATAGTATACAAATCTTTAGGGTATGGTTTGAATTTTTACATAGGAACACAGCCATGTGCTACCACCCATAACACCACATTGGACATTTGACATCTGTATTTTTTTCTCCTGTTATGTCTAATGGGCAGTCAGGGCTGAGAACCACAGCCCAAGCAGATGGCCACCCACACTGGATCTGACACTAGCTTTTCCTCCCTCCTCAAAATGCCCTGTGTGTTTTCACACCCCTGGGCCCAGGCTCTTTCCTCTCATCATCTGTTTCACAAAGCTCTTATTCTTCCCCTTGTGGGTGCCCCCAGCAACCACACCCTCCTCCTTTGTTGCCCCGAGCACTATGTGCTACTGAGCCTGTGGGTGGCGTGGGGAGCTAGGAGCTTCTTTAGCACAAAGACTGGATTGCTCTGGCTCTTCATCTCCCCAGGGCAAGCACAACGGAGCTTGCGTGGAATACATGTGTCAACTCTGGTACTCTCTTATCAACCTGGCCATTCGCTTCTCAACACGAGAATTAGCTGTGATGGAGGGGGTTCAGGGAACAGGGGCTGCTAAGTCGCTTGTCGTGTCCGACTCTGTGAGACCCCATAGATGGCAGCCCGCTAGGCTCCTCTGTCCCTGGGATTCTCCAGGCAAGAGTGGGTTGCCATTTCCTTCTCCAATGCATGAAAGTGAAAAGTGAAAGTGAAGTCGCTCAGTCGTGCCCGACTCTTAGCGACCCCATGGACTGCAGCCTACCAGGCTCCTCCGTCCATGGGATTTTCCAGGCAAGAGTACTGGAGTGGGGTGCCACTGCCTTCTCCAGGGAACAGGGGCAGTTAAGTTTAATTCTTCTTTGTGGAAGCAGCAATGGGGCAAGCCCTGGTCACGGGCGACTCCTGACGACCTCTCTGGGAGCTGTCTTGTCCCTGGACGAGGCCATTGCTGGTCCCTGTGCTTTGGTTCATTCTGCCCAGTGGCTGCCCTTCCTTCTGTGTTCAGTGAATCTCCCCAGTTCGTGTGGATATCTTGTCTTTACAGTGTCTTCCAAGAATCCCAACCCTCCCAGATTCCTTCTTTCTTTTCGTTTTATTTCCTCTTGTATTTCAAATCCATATCAGGGGCACTTATGACAAGCTTGTGAGGGCCACCTTCATCTCAAGTGAAAGATGAACTGAGTCTTAACACCTGCTGTGTTCTGTCTGCCTTGGAAAGAGGTGGTGAAAAGTGTTTCATAGGTATTTGGGATGTTTATAATGTGGATATTGTTTACTTTCTGATGTGTTTTTATGAACCAAAAAAAAAAAAAAATCACTCTTCCCATTTTTGGCAGGAGTGTCATCCTTGAGAAGAATATGTTATTTAAGGGACTTCCCTGATGGTCCAGTGGTTAAGGCTTCGCCTTCTAATGCAGGGAGTGTGGGTTTGAACCAAGGTTGGGTGGCTAAGATTCCACATGCGTCAGGGCCAAAAAACAGAACCGAAAACAGAGGCGATATTGTATCAAATTTAATTAAGACTTTAAAAATGGTCTGGTCTACATTCAAAAAAAAAATCTTCTAAAAAAAGAATATGATTTAAGGAAAATAGCATCTCCCACCATCACCACCCCCTGGGCCTGAGTGGCTCTTGGACCTTTTTTCCTTTGTAGTCTTCCCCAGTTTTGGGGGCTCTTTGCCGAAATTTCTTCATCTGTGAAATGGAGATGTATAGTCCTTTCATTTTAAGTCCTCTCTAAATACAGGTAAAATTGAGAAAATCGGCTGAAACTGGATTTTTAAAAACCCTCTTGCAAATCATGTTTGGATGTTTTCCTTAACAGCCAGAGATGCCAAAGAACTCATTCATTATGCTGCTGCTCACTGTTTCTCACCATGGAAAATAATCTCAGTCCCACTCTTTTGTGCTATAGTTCACAAGGCCCTTTCCCAGGCTTTATCTTACAAGAGCCTCACAACTGGCTCGGGAAGCCAAGACAGGGCAGATCTTAAGGCTCCATGGAGGCATCCCCTTCTTTAAAACACCCTGTAACCCTGACATTCTGCCCTCATCACCACCCACTTTTCTTCCTTATACTGTCTGCAGGTCTTGATCAACATACCCACCACATTGTAGCATTATCTGTTTGTATGTCTCTTTCTCCCCCAGACTGTGGGCTCTTTGAAAGCAGAGACTATCTTCTGTCATCTCTTTATAACCAATGTCCAGAGCAGGATCTTGCTGTCAAATTTAGTATGTCTTAGTTGAATGAAATAATGAAAGAAAGAATAAATGAATAATGTTACAGAGTTATCAAGTGGAAGAGAAACTAGAACCTTGGTATCCTGAGACCAAGCAATTTGAAGACATTTAACTTATTTCTTTCATATGATTTTGTGGGTGTTTTAGTGCGGAATTTTGAAAACTTTTTTGGTTATAATTTGTGTATTGTTGTATTTTGTAGAATCAGTAATTTAGAAGACTTACAGTCTTATTTTGATGGTTCAAAATTTGGAATTTCAAAAGCCTCACCTTCAGTAGCTAAACTGAAATTGACTCTTTTGTCAGAAAATGAGTTTGAAAGGTTCGCGTGATTTCAAAATCCATCTTCCTAATGTCTGAGAGAACCTTCCTCAAACACACTTAACAGTCAAAGCAATTCTATAGGGTATAAACGATGAAGGGATGGCATTTCTAATTCAAATTAAAGTTTGCTAATTCTATAAATGAGAAAAGGTTGAAGACTGGATGGCAAAATATTTTTAGCAGGAAAGAATTTACTCTGGTGGCACTCAGACGTATTAGACATGTTAGACTGATGTACAACAAATTCAGCAACTGATAGGAATAGAAAGAAGGTGGAGTAAGATAATGAACTCTTTCTCTGTTAGTATGTACACACTAACATGGAGAAAGGTGTGTGACTATGAACTTAACAAAATCATGGTAGATGCTCAGGAGAACAGAACTTTGAATGGTTTCATTTTGGATTTACTTACTGCCATTAACAGAGTCTTTGTGCCTGCAACCTAGTGGGGTTTGATTTTGTTTTAATCCGATTTGTTGGCTGAGGCAGTTATGTTGTTTAAAAAAAAAAGTAACTTTTAGCATCCAGCTGCTTTTCTAAGAATTACCCATCTATGAAGGGAAAAAGTGGAACCATTAACATTTATGAGAAGCAGACTTAACATTATCATAAATTATACAGTAAACTATCTTGGCCTTGGATTGAAAGGTGTGTGTTTGTCTTTGAAGCTGATGTATTTTGACAGCACTCCAGGAGGCAGCTCACTCTGAATAATGGGCAAGATGAGAGCCTCAGAGGGAAGAAATCACTCCCTTTTGTGAGCGTAAGCCAGATAGGGGGTAAATGAACTTCTCCACCTGGACACAGCCCAATTTCAGAAGCACTGATCACACGAGAATTTAGTGCTCCCAGGGACCTAGGAGCCATTTAGTTATATCTCTTCTGTTTACAAATACAGAATCTCGAGGCTCAGAAAAATCATTCTTTCAGCTTTATCCGGTGCGACAGTGGCAGAGGCCACAACAGGGCTCACCCAGCGCCACAGAGCCCAGTTCTCAGTTCCCCAGGGGGACTGTATCCTCACGGGCCTTCATGGCCTCCTTCACAAAGTGAGTGCTTTGTTTGAGCTTCACTTC
Organism: Bos indicus x Bos taurus; assembly: GCF_003369695.1. Classification (NCBI taxonomy): domain Eukaryota; kingdom Metazoa; phylum Chordata; class Mammalia; order Artiodactyla; family Bovidae; genus Bos; species Bos indicus x Bos taurus. Next base: position 42,859,264 of record NC_040085.1, read on the forward strand.
CCTCCAGCCGGAGAGGTCACATTGCAGTGATGCTTGTCATCAGCTGGATGACTTCTCTGTTTTACTGCATCATCGTTATCAGTCCACCTCTAAGGAATGGTGATACCCTGACTTGGCATGGGGTATCTAAGAATAGGGTGTTCAGGGACGGTGCTGGTGCTGGGAAGGTTTCAAGAGAAGAGACAAAATGGGGATCCTTTTATTCTGTGGTTATCCTAGAATTTTCTTTTCTTTAGGCCAGTGGTGCATATGGCCAACCCCTATCCTGTAGTGTCTCCACCTAAAATGTTACAGTCAGATCCACAGTTGGGTAGTAAGTCTGATATCTTGCTTGGAGGGGGAAGGCCTCTCTCTGGGGTTCCATATTAATTCACATTTCTATATCCACCATCTTCATTCCAAAGCCATCTTGTATCACACTTGAGTGATGACTACAGACTTATCCCTAGTCATCTCGCCTTTCCAATTTATCTGGCCCATTACTGCTAAAATGATTCATTCTCCATCAAGACAGTGTTTTCGAGAAAGTGTTGTAGGACCAGCAGTGGGTTGCCTACAGAGGCATTTCACTAGTGGTAGGTCTGTATTTTACACTGAGCCACTGAACCAGTTTACCTACGCATGGCTCACTCTTCTTCACCTTCCGCAAGTAGCTTTCTTCTCTGCCATCACAGAAGTGAGCTCATGATTCCCCCATCAAGGAAGCCCCCTCATTGATAACTTCATGTCTTTTTGCTTTGTGGGTGGTCCTTGTGGAATAATCACTGCATCGTTCAGTTCTGAGTCCATGTTCCTTTGGCTCCAGAAAAGTGGTGCTGAAATTGCTTCTTCCTTCCCAGGGTTCTTGGGAGCCCGCTTGCCTCCCAAACCATGTGGCGCCTGAATCATGTGGTATTTCTCTTCCTGTTGCACTTCTCTTGGGAGGCTGGCTTGCTGAGACTGGTACCCTCTGAGGGAAAACTAGTCCATGCATGTAGCAATGCCATCTCTCTCTAATAAAGAGAAACCTCACTTCACTCTGTAGCCACAAAAATGTGCTCTTGGCTTTGTTGGAGGGTGTCTGTTTTGGAAATTCCATGGTCAGAACCAGCAGAGCCATGGCAGGAAGCCGGGTGGTGCAGTGCGTCCAGGATCAAGTGTCCTGCCTTTCAAGTCAGCCAGGCTCCCTTTAAAGCCAGTGGTTTGCCGAGAGATCTTGTGTGGGTTTTCATTTTAAATGGCGCCCTTGAATGTGGCTCATATTTGCATTTCGTTGGAATATCCGTTACAAAGCCTTCATAGTGGAGCGCATCACAGTTAAAGGGGCAAAATTAAAAGACTTGAAAGCCAGCTCCTTCCTGTACTCTGGAGATATGAAAGGGAGCAGTGTCTTCATGCAGCCAAACCCGAGATGCCAAACTTGTGGGTGCTGGATTCCCATGGACCTCAGAGTCTTCACCAGGGATGTGGGAATCAGGATACCTCCCACCACCAAACAGCACCTCCCCACTCACTGCACACACATCTTCTATAGTCTTCTTTGGGAAATAAATGTAGACGGCCTTGCAATTCATAAATATTTGAAGCATGGCTAAATAATTTATGAGCATTCTCAATTAATGGGCTAAAATAATAACTTTAATGATTTGGAAGTTAACATCACATTTTGATGTCACAAAGGAGTCCTCACACCCTTTGGGAAAAAAGCCAATGTCCAGAGACCCTGGGGGGTTGTCTGTGGCCATGTCCCGGTGGACATACATTGGCCAGGACTATAAATCAGAAGGGGTGAACCTGCTAAGTGGGCTTCTCCAGTGGCTCAGTGATAAAGAATCAGCCTGCCAGTGCAGGAAACACGGGTTCAGTCCCTGGGCCAGGAAGATCCCTTGGAGGAGGAAATGGCAGCCCACTCCAGTGTTCTTGCCTGGACAAGCCCATGGGCAGAGTCTAGCAGTTTATGGCGCATGGGGTCTCAAAAGAGTTGGACATGACTTAGTGACTAAGTAATAACAAAGCCTACTTAGGCTAATTGCTGTAACTAGAGCAAGGTGGAGGGATAGTTGTCCTCACAGAAAATCCATTTATTTATATAACCAACTTCCTCCTGGGGAGTGGGGGAGGGGTGGGTCACGGACCAGCACCTATTCAACCCTTTTTTAGGTATAGCGTTCTATAGAATTTTTCCTGGAGGAATCACCAGTAAGTTCTTTCCGGTGTTAGAGGTATGTATTAATGACATTTTTTTTTTTTAATCACGGCAACAACCATTATAGTAAATATGGCTGTAGTAAAGAAATTGGAGAACCCTGCCTAACAGCAGCGCATTTTTCTGCTGAAAATCTTATTAATAGTGTTGTCCCCCTCCTATGACACAGACACCAGTGGAGTCAACTATCTAGTCTTTATCCTCACCATGTTTTTTAAAGCTGAGACTTACCTGAGCACTAAATGAATTTGGAAATACATGCCAGCCATGGGATAAAACTGAAATCTCAGGTCTTTGTCACGTTCTCCAGAGTTCACTTGGGTTTTGGGAATTGGTGACATTGAAGAGGCAGAACAATGACATCAGTCTCCAGGCGTTTCAAAAAATAAAGGTCTCTCGTTGCTTCTGTGGTGAGACAGATTTTCAGTCTCTGCAGTCAAGTTTAAACCTAGAGCTGTGTTGGCCGCAACGAGAACTCTGTGGAGTGACATTTCTGTTTCAAGGACTTCTGTGGAGACCGTCTTCCTAGCGTAGGAATTTAGGTTCATGGGGCAGGAAACGGTTTCAGGCCCTGGTGAGTAATGTTCCCCTCTTTTGGATGGAAAAACATTGAAAATCATGATTCTTGGCCGTTCAAGAACAGCTATTCGTGGCTACAATGGTTAACTCTGTCTCTAGTTTTGCTTTGGCAATGAAGGCCAATTTACCACAATAACAGGGACTTTGATTTTATGGTGCTTGACATCTTAAAAGTTGCTGAAGTGTCTCCCAAACTGGTAAGTGGACGAGACCTTCTTACATGCAGGGTCTCAAGAAAAGGTGGAGGTGTATACATGTGTATATATATGAATATATATATATGTGTGGATATTTTGATATTATAAATTTTAAATATTATGTTTAGTATTTTAATATATATAAAATTTTAAAGCAGACTCAAGAATTCCCTAGCTAGACATTTTAAGGCTCTGCCTGCAAAGTGCAGACTTGGGAATGTCTGGGCATCATAGGAACCTGTTTTAGGAAGAGCTGACTGTGTTGTTTCAGCCCAGCTTTTTTTCCCCAAGAGGACTGGGACCTAGGGCCACATGAGTAGCTTGGTTATTTTCACAGTATTGGTCTATTGTGCCAAAGAATGTTCTTTGTGGAAGCAAAGAGCTACCCATAGGATTTTTATGCTCTGCATTAACTCCTTCCAATCTTCAGGCTCCAAGTCCACATCTTGAATCCAGAAATCAGGGCCTCCATCCATCTCCTGGTCCCTACCTGATGTGCAGGGATCTCTTCTTGCCTCTTGGGAGGCCATCGGGCTTAAGATCAGATCATCTATACACGTCACATCACACTTAAATAAAAGCAAGTGCAGCATTTCTGTACTAACTGGTAGGTTGTTGTATTTGTTCAATTGCTAAATTGTGTCCGACTCTTTGCGACCCCATGGACTGTAGCCCTCCAGGCTCCTCTGTCCATGGGATTTCCCAGGCAAGAATATTGGAGTGGGTTGCCATTTCCTTCTCCAGGGGATCTTCTGACCCAGGGTTCGAACCAGGTCTCCTGCATTGGCAGGCAGATTCTTTACCACTGTGCCACCAGGGAAGCCCAACTAGTAGATAGCAGAGCATGCATATTTTAAGATTAGATGAATATCTATGTTTAAATAGCTGTTGGCACAACATCTCACCAGCACGAGGTGGCTACTCGAGCAGGAGCCAGATGCAGCCAGCTCACTGGAGGTTTCAGCAGGTCACTCAGAAGAGGTAGACTGCAGTGGGAATCTTCCTAGACCTGGAGAAACCCGTGTTTGTTGCTCATCTGTTCATTCATTCCTGGGCTCACCTTACCCTTTCAAAAGAACCCCCAGGATAACTTTCTGTCTGAAGAGATTATTGACTACCCCGACTCAGTCCCAGGGAGGCCCCACCCTCCCTCATCCAGTGGGAGGCACAGACTTGGGGTCCATCCGTCCCTGAGTGGCATCAGTCTCCTGCCTGCCCAGGATGCACCCTTGCCTCCTCATCTATCTGGGAACCATTTTCACAAGTCAGTGTCCCTGGGGGTTATTGGAAGGAACAAAGAAGATAATTCCCAATATTTGCCATGATTATAGTTATTATTCTCCTCTTTGCTTTACAGAGGCTTCGGTACTTGCTGTACCCTATAAAAACCCTGTACTTCTGAACCTCAACCTTTCACTTTGCCTCAAAAGGTCTTTTCTCCCAGGTCTGCCCTGTTCTGTCAGACTTTCCTCAAATGCCACTACCTCCAGGAAGCCTTTAAGGACTGCTCATTGCTTCCTTGTTCCAGCTTTCTTGCTCACTCTCTGTCCTGTTTTCTCTTTCTCCTGGGTTCTATGCCAGTTTTCCTTCCCTCAGGCAAGGTTCTCGGTCCCTCTTTGCCTTCAGTCTATAGTGGATTGATAACTTTAATAGGACAAAATTAAAAACAAAGACAATTAAAAAACACCAGCCCCCGTTAACTATTAGAGTTACCAGAGGTAAAATTACTCTGTCAAATCTATGTGAAAGGTCATAAAGGCTTACTCTCAGTTTTTGTACTTTTCCTGCTCCAGACTGGTAATGGCCAGGTTGAGGACCTATGTGGTTCCTGGTACACAAGTGCTCTGAAAAGTGAAGGGTGACGTCATCTGTGGCTCTATGGGCGCTCGTTACTCAGTTACACATTGAATCCAGTGACCCTAACCTCCCACACCCAGCAGTACTGTCCATAAACGGTGCTTGGGAAATTAGTTGAATTGAATGAACGAATAAATGAATGCACAACATATATTAGTTGAATGAATGAATGGATTGTTCAGAGCATTTTTAAAACTCATAATCCTCAGGAAGAATTTGCTTAATGACATGCCAAAGGGATTATAATTTTTTTATCTTTGCCTTTTGTAAAATTCACTCATTTGCATTGCATATTAAGACTCATTCTTTTTGCTTAGTTTTTAAAATCTTCCATCTCTGATAGCTAAGTGGAGATAAGGTTTGTACTTTCCCTAGATAATGGACATACTTGATAATATCCTGAGAAGAAAGGCATAGATGAGAGTCTTAGTAGAACACTTACCTTGTGCTTTAGTGACAGAATTTCAGAGTTTTTAATGAGTGCTAATTAGAGAACAGAAGGAAGAGATTGTATATATGTGTGTATATGTCTCTGTGTGTATATATATATTTAATATATGTAACAGACTTCACATGAATAGTCACAACTCAAGAACCATATTGAATTAACAGAGTAAAAAATTACTTTGTATTATAGTATTGCCTTTGATGATCAAGTCAATGTTGAATGGAAAAATCTCCCTCCTGATGTTTTCTCCCTCCTTGAGGAATACACTGATAATTTTCAGAGATGTGCAAAGGAACCTGTGCATCAGCTGGCATGGATGTTCTCTGAAAATCTCACCTCTGTCTCAAAAGAAGAGACCCAGCTCAGTTTCTTCCATTAACTACCTAAAGGAACATCTGAGATTGAGCATGAGCTTGTATACATTCTTCTCAAGAAATTACATACTGCTGTTGTTTCTTACCTTAAAAAAAAAAACAAAAAACTTAAGACCTGCAAACCAGTCAGCTTTCTTCATTTCTTAATTTTACTCTCTTAAGTACCCCCAGTTTCACCTCCCCACAAACTCTTCAAGCCCACAATGCTCTCTGCTTCGTTCGGCTTCCATACTACACAGTCCTTCAATCCACTAACGTTTATGGAGGTTTCCTGTGTGTGAAGACGATTCACACAGAAACCAATAGCTTCATACATGCCGTTGACAGCCTTTTGCACAAGTATTTTCAGTAGTGGTGTCTCTACAGAAAGGAGGTGCAGGGTGCAGAGAGGGTGCCATATGGCGGATACTGGTCCAGTTGGAGGATGGATTGGTCAGGGAAGGTTGCTCCAGAGAATTGACACTGAACGTCAGACTTAAACAATGGGTGGAAATTAACCAAGGGATGTGTTAGGGAAAGAGCATTCCAGGACTTAGAAAGGATTCTGTTCTCTAACTATAAACCCTACCCGCACATGGAATTTCAAAATTATGAATGATAAATTATTGCTCACTAATTGCCTCAGTTGCAGGTTTCTTATTTTCCCATAGAAAATAAATATCAAAGAAATATAGTAAGACCAGGAGACAATAGAAGAATAAAAGGCAGTAATTCTATGAAAAAAATGTATAGTAAGCCACTCATTAATATAAGTATTAATATAATTAATATGTTATATAATATATAATTAATATAAGTATGTAAGTGTTGCACTGTAACTGTGCAACAACCCTTGGTTAGATACTATAATTGTTCCCATTTATAGATGGAGAAACAGAGGTTTGGGCAGTTGGATAACGTGCCCAAAGTCCCATAACAAATGAATGATGGAGCCAGGATGGGAAAGTTGGGCAGTTTGTTTTTTCCCAGAATTCAAATTTTTAATAGCTTTATTGTTCTGCATGTGCTATAGGCAAAAAACATCTCGTGTTTCTTTTTAGGTTTGTAGTTTCTAATGCAGTACTAAGTAAATCAACCCCCAATAAATGCTTACCATTTAATCAGGTTAGATTTAGTTATCCCATTGCCGAGGGGTCTTTATTTAATTGAAAACAAGATGGGCTAGAAGAGGGCTTGCCGATTGAACCACATATGGGCACAGGCAGTGAGCCATTGAGAGATTGAAACCATGGGGTTTTACATCTCTGCTTGGCCACTTTGCCTAATGCCAGAATGAGCTCTGTGACATTTTTGTGAGAACTCTCACTTATTCCGTAAGCATTCGTTGGGTACCGGTGGCTTCCCAGGTGGCTCGGTGGCAAAGAATCTGCCTGACCTTGCAGGAGTCAGAAGAGATGCAGGTTCGATCTCTGGATCAGTAAGATCCCTGGAGTAGGAAATGGCAACCTGCTCCAGTATCCTTGTCTGGGGAATCCCATGGACAGAAGAGCCTATCAGGCCATAGTCCGTGGGGTTACAAAGAGTCAGACATGACTGAGTGACTGAGCATACACACATTCGTTGGATAACTACAATGTGCTACTCACTGTTCTAAAGTCCTGAGAAGTCTACAGTGAATGGAGCCAGCAAACCTGCCCTTGTGGAGCTTCTATCCTGATCACCTGATAATGTATCATGTGTGTGGTGCCTCTGGTTGGTTATTTCTGTTATTATGGTGCTGCTATTCAGTGCTTTTGACAGGCAGTAGTGGTACATTCCCAATTTTATGACAAGATACAGTCAAATGAAAGGGGCCAAACTGGGTTTGTAGATGCTGATGGTAAATTGAGTCATATGCAAGGTGATGATGTTGGTTCTTCATCATTATCACTGTTGCATTCAAAATGCAACCGTTGGCCTTGGTTTTTAAGATAGCCAAAGGCTTCTCTTTGGGTCTTAGACTAGTATTTTGAAACTGTGCACTTTGATGGTAACAAAGGACTGCGTACTTTTTCTGTAAATAGCCGGACAGTGAACATTTGGGGATCTGTGGGCAGTGGGGTCTTTGTTACAGTTCTGTCCTTCACTGTAGCAAGAAAGCAGTCATAGATAATACATGAGCAAATGAGCACAGCTGTGTCCCAAGAAAACTTGATTTATAAAAGCGGGCATTCAGCCCACAGTTCATATTTTAACAACCCCTATTCCAGAAGAAAATAAAAATTCTGATAGTGATGATATCATGGATGCCATTAGCTTTTTAAGGGAAAAGAAAATGTGAGCTTATAGTCAAGTAACATCAACTGACTTCAAATCCACAGGCTACTCCTTGGATACTTTTAGGTTTGGATTCATTCAATTCCTGATGCTCTCAGTTTCGTACTCTGCCTGACCTTCTTTCCTGATTGGTTTGAGACCAAGACCAGTACGAGGAAGATGTTTCAAGAACCCGGAAAGGGCATCTTTCCTGGAATAGAATCAGAGTTAAACTGTCCCAGGGGATTTATGTTGGTTATGAAGAAGAATTTTCAGCAGTGAAGGCTTTGCAATAGATTGAAATAGATTACTGAAGTGGGTTATTGCTGAAAAGGATTTTCCTTCTCTAGATATTTACAATTCTAGATAGGGCCCACTCTGGCAGCTAGTCAACACAATTGTTAATCACTCAATGGTGAAAAAGCCTGACTTTCTTCTTATCTGAGATGATTGGTTCCTTATCTGGACAGAAGGCCGAGGGTGGAGGAACTTAATGGGTTGCATGTTCTCCCTGAACTTGGGTGATGAACTTTATAATGTTAACATCCTAGTCTGATGAGGTCTCACTAAAGCATATTAAGGGAGAGGAAGCCACTCTGAAATAGAGTAAAGGAAGCATTTTCTAATGACTTTCAAGAAATGAAATTTTATTCAAGAGACCGAAAAGTGCCACAGGGTAATGGGACCCTGACCAGCAAACACCTATCCTAGATAAAAGTAAATTTAATTAACATATCAATTGTTCCTAGATCTTAGGTGCTTCCAAAGTGCTGGAGGGTGTTTGACAACTTTTTTCTTCCCTTAAGCTTTTTTGCTTTCTCTTTGAAGAACTATTTTAAACAAAGAGAACCCCTGTTCCAATCTATTTTGATCTCAAGGATGTCTGATTTAATATAATTTTCTCACGTTCCTACCAACTTGCCCAAGGTGAGGAGTAATTTATTTTGTTAGAGCAAAAGAACAAAGAACTTTTGGGGAGATGGAGAATAGTGGACTTCCTTAAAAAAAAATACTGTAGTTCTGTACATATTGGCAAAACTGCCACTTATCATTTTTAAACCTCTATGTTCTTATGGTCTTTCTGGCACTTGGAGGCCTTTGTGAATTTGTTCAAATAGGCAGTCATGCAAAGAGCTCATGCTCCTATCACTGGTCTCCTGTGTGTTTAGATTTGGTTGATGGGTGTATTAGGAACAAGCAGAGCAGAGGTGATTCCAGCCCATTGGATACAGCAAGTAATTACTTTAGTGATTTTGGAAACAGGAAAATACACGCCCACTTTAGAAATAAATGTAGCCAGGGCCAAGGCGGACAAATGCTGGCTGTTCAGTGACCATGCTCAGAAGATGTGTGTAGGAGGAGAGCAAGTCTTCTAGGAAGACTCAGTACCTTCTTCTGGGATTATTAAGACTTAAATGAGTCTGAGGAAGTACCTAGCACATAGCTGCTTTTCTATAAAAGTTGTTTTCCATCCTTATCCTGTCTTTCTGCGTTTAGTTGCTCTTAGGAAGCCTTGTTGGTCAGTAGCTACGTTGGGTCCGACTCTTTGCAACCCCATGGACTGCGGCACTCCAGGCTCCTCTGTCCTCTACTATCTCCTGAAGCTTGCTGAAACTCATGTCCATTGAGTCGGTGATGCCATCCAACCATCTCATCCTCTGTTGCTCCCTTCTCCTCCTGCCCTCAATCTTTCCCAGAATCAGGATCTTTTCCAATGAGTCAGTTCTTTATATCAGGTGGCTAAAGTATTGGAGCTTCAGCTTCAGCATCAGTCCTTCCAATGACTATCCAGGGTCGATTTCCTTTAGGATTGACTGGTTTGATTTCCTTGCTCAGCCTTGATAGAAGCTAGGATTCTGTTGGGCACTTTGGGAAAGAAATCTTTGTAACATGAATTGCTTTGCTACCACAGACAGCGCAGCTACCTCTAGGCTCCGTATGACCTCAGTGGAAATGAGCCCATATACCTGTGATGAGGGTCTTCATGCCAGCTGGTGACAATAACTCTTGATTTTCCTGGCAATGAGTTTGTGTGAACTTGACTCATGTTGCTTCTACAGTATGTCAACTTTTAGGCATATGGACTTCGGCTTAAGACGGTCTAACATGAAAAACTAAGGCATTTTTTTTCACATTGTATAAGGTTACTGATAGTTATATAGTATCTATTATGTGCCAGGAACTGTGTTGAAAGCTTGAAAAAATGTCATTTATATTTTCCATTTTATAAGAGAGAAGTTTAGGGCATGGAAGTGCCATGTCCATGGTCACACAAAAAGTAGTGAAGGCTGAATTTCAATCTAGGACTCCAATCCAGAGTGATGCTCTTCCCACTGGGTTAACCACCTCCTATGTAATTACATTTTTATGGATTGATTAGGTTTGAACAGGCAGAGGGGGAGAAAGAGATCAATTCAGATGAGGTACAATGACCTTGGCAGGAGAAGGATATTCAAGTGATTGATAAGAAATCCACTTGAATTCCTATGATTTGGTGAGATTTCTTCAGACTTTGTGAAATGTCATGGGAGCTACTGGAAAATTTTTAACTGTTAGAATAACATGCTAAAATAATTACTTACTGAGCACATACTATATGTCAAGTTCTGTGTTAGAGCAAATTGTACTTTGTTCCTGCTCTTATGAAACTTATATTCTGGTAGGGAAGATAGAGTTTTATTTAAATAGTCTTATAAATGCCATGTATAGTTACCAGCTATGGAACACACCTTAAATATATAAAATCTATGACAGGGTAAATGTGAGTCGTCCCCTGGTCTGAGGAAGTGACTTTTGAGTTGATACCCAAAGGAATGAGAAAGGGTTAAGTAAGTGAGAACAGGGCCCCATGCAGAGGACTGGCTTGTACAAAGGCCCTGGGACAGATGGAACTTGACCTATTTGAAGAAGTGGGGAAGCAACCTTCCGTGGGGCTGAGTATGGTGAAAAGGAGAGTGCAATAAGATATGGAGGGAGTAAGACCTCTGTCAGGACCTTACAGACAATTGTAAGGCATCAGTCTTTATCCAGTTAGGTGGTTGTATGCCCTGTAGGGGGCAGTGGGTGATGAGCAAGGAGACAGAGGATGAAGATAAAGGTGAAATCTGCTAGTGACTGGACCCTGATATTTCCTCTATTTCAAAAGAGAAGACTGAATGCGGAGGTGCCATCCTCCTGTTGTGTTTGCAAGCTGTTGACACAACCTGGAAAGGTTAAGAGTCTTCAACAGACTTGTCAGAGTTTGTGTTCTATGGAAACTGACAGAGCCTACAGGCTGAGGGGCTAATTTTAATAGAAATAACCTAGGTGGGTTTGTTAATTTTCTGCATTCCCTCGATGACCTGTCTGCATAGCGTGAAGGTGCTTTGATGTGACTAGGAGAACAGAAGGATATTTTGTGCATAGCCAACCGTGAGAGGAATGCCGGTTTTGCAATGGAGAAGCACAGAAAGGTGACAGGTGAGTGGGGAGAAAGGGGGAGGGGAGGATAAGAACAGGTGTGGCTTTTCCCACCTTCCCAAATGCAGCCTTGTTCATATGAGATACATCTTCCTTCCTGCACAGAAGGAGTTCGCTTTTATGAACTCAGGGTGTTCAGAGTTTTAAGGAAATTAAATAAGCTGGTGAATTATTTTGTAATTGGCATAGTGTGAACAACATGGGAGGGGAAGAAATCCTCTTTTATTCCCACTGGATTTGTTGAGTTGGTTATTGTTCCCCTTTCATTCTGTAAAACTTGTGGTGCTTGCAGAGGGCCAAGTCCCCGGGCACATTCTGCTCGTGTAAATGGATGGGATGGGGTATGGCCTCTCCCCAGCATGCAAATGATCTTGGTGTTGCCTTCATCCAGTTCTTTGCTGGCCGCAGTGTTTGGGATCTGTTCTGGGGGTGAGTTGCCAGGAAAGTGTAAGCACCATGGGAATTAGAATGGATCCCTGAGCTCTCTGCACCCACTGCCTTCGGGTCTGCGAGCTCTCCTGCAGTGGCCCACAGAGGCTACCTGGAGGAGAGAGAGCTGGACACCATGGAAGGTATGGGTGACTTGGCATTGTGTTGCAAAGTCAGCTGGATATGAGGGAGGACTCTGCTTCTGAGTGTCCCACCCACCCTCCGAGGGCTTGGGAAAGCCCTCAACCCATGGTTGACATCATGTGAGGGGAAGTCATTACTCTCAGCCCTCAATGTACTAGGGTAGGGGTTAGAGTGGGCAAAAAGCTCCCCCACTTCAAGTTCTCATCCAGTTAACTCTCAATTGTCCGGAAGCTGATAAGCCATGCAATCATGATTCTGGCTCCCCGGTCCCTTCCCCCATGCTCATTGCTAGTCCTCCCCACCCGATGATGCGTCCCCGTCCCCTTGGGGACTGAAACCCCTGTCCCATTCTGCCTTCCTGTGTTTAGCCAGTATGTTGTTTGCTCCTCCTTGTCCTCCCACTCCAGAGCACCCTGTCTCCAGTTATCCACCCAAAATTAGTGCAGGGACTAAGAAGTGAAAAAGATGTGAGGGTGTTTGAATAGAAATATCATTGATATCCTATGCCAAATACACAGTAGACACGCCATAATTTTTGTCAAGCTTTAACCCAACTGAACATTCGAAGTTAAGAGACATTATAAGTCAGAGATCAAGTTGATTCTGAGATAGAGGAATTGGAGTGTGGTTCGTGTCTTTTGGAGAAGGCAATGGCACCCCACTCCAGTACTCTTGCCTGGAAAATCCCATGGATGGAGAAGCCTTGTAGGCTGCAGTCCATGGGGTCGCGAAGAGTCAGACATGACTGAGCGACTTCCCTTTTGTGTCTTTCTAGGGCTTTTATCTGGTGGTCCCTTCAGGAAAGCACCCAGTTCTTTATTGGGAGGAATCTGATTTTGTAAAAAAAAAAAAAAAAAATACTGTCACAGAGGAAAGAGTAGTCAAGCAAGGGAAAAGGTAAAAGGACTGTTTGATATTAACAGAAGGAAAAGTGGGGGGCATCTTTCAGAGTAGGAGGTGGCACTGGAGAAGAGCAGGCTGGGGGCTTGTGAGGACGACCAGTCTGGCGTGGGGATGGAAGAGCACAGCTAGGAAGTGGTGGGTGCACAGCAGAAAAATTTGGATCAGTCCTCCAGCGAGAAAACAAAACCGTGCTTTTGACAGTAGGGGCCGTATGAAAGGGAAACTGGATATCAAAGGATGTTTTAAGAAGAGCTTTGGATGTCAGGGGAATGGAGCAGAGGGAATAAAGAGCAGCCACTAAAAGCTTGGGAGGCCAGAGGTCCTCAGCTGTAGCCCTGACCGTGGGGGCAGCCAAGGCCAGAACTCACAGTGGGAAGCAGGGCTTTTATTTTGTTATTTTAAAGGAAGGATGTTTACAGGCCACTCCAGGAAGAGAAGAGATTAGGTTTCACTGTCCCTGTGACATTGTGTAGTCAGTCATCAGCAGCACAGAGCGTGTCAAGTTGATAGAGCTGAGGAAGGGGCTCCTCACATGGAAACCCCAAGACCTCTGTTGACAAGGATGAGCCCAGCTACTTTCTTTAGGGCAGCCAGGACCTGGACCAAGGTATGAGAACTTGTGACGAGGGCTGGGAGAAATGTACGTACTGCTTGTGCAGAACTAGGGTCCAGACCTCAGGCTTGTTACCATGCATTCCAACAAACCTCCCATCCCAGGTGTGTGCTTGGAGGGTGGTTTGGGAGTTGGGCCTACTGCCATTGCTCCTGGTGGTCTAAGGTAGCTTTGAGAATGAATAAACCCACAGACACACACTGTCTACTTCACCTCCACATTGAATCCATCCTCCAGGATCCTGGAAGTTACTTCTTCCAACATTCATACCAAACCCACACCCCCACTCCCGACTCTGGTTCAGGTCTGGTCTCCACTGACTCCCAGGGCCCTCTGGCTGAACCCCCACTTTTGCTCTTACTCCCCACTTTTCCCTCCACCAAGGCAGAGAAGGGAGAATGTTGTTTCTGAAATGCAGGTCTGATTCTGTCCCTCTTCTGTTTGGAAGACTTTCTTTAACCTGAGGACAAAATTAGATCCTTCAACAGGTTTACAGAAGCCTTGCGTAGATTTTGTTTTGTAATTTTAAAGGAACCTTGTGTTAGTCAGTCAGTCATGTCCAACTCTGTGAGACCCCATAGACTGCAGCCCACCAGGCTCCTCTGTCAATGATATTCTCCAGGCAAGAATACTGGAGTAGGTAGCCATTTCTTTCTCCAAGGGATCTTCCTGACCCAGCGATCAAACCCAAGTCTCCCACATTGCAGGAAGATTCTTTACCATCTGAGCCACCAGGGAAGCCCAATTTTAAAGGAAGGAAGGTTATTCACTTGCGTCAAAGGAGGAAAGAATAGATTTCCACAGTCATTCCTGCTTCACTGTCCTACTCCTAAATTATAGTCATCCTTACTTATCAGTTTGTTGAATGTGTCAAGCTTTTTCCACCTCAGGCCCTTTGGACATGTTGTTGCCAATGCCTAGAAAACTTTTTTCTTATCCTCTCTCCATTTTCTCTCCCCCTGCTGAATTCCTGCTCTTTCTTCCAATCTCTGAATAAATAGTCTTTTCCTCAGTGTCTCAAAGTTTCTTACTACCTCTACATACCCCCAGAGAAGGGAATGGCAACCCACTCCAGCGTTCTTGCCTGGAAAATCCCAGGGACAGAGGAGCCTGGTTAGCTGCCGTCTATGGGGTCTCACAGAGTTGGACACAACTGAAGTGGTTTAGCGGCAGCTACATACCCCTGCTTTTTCCTTCATATCCTTTGTCAAAGTTTGCAGTTGGACTATCATTTGTATGATTGTTCAGTGTCTTTCTTCTCCATTAACTGTCGACATCCTAAGAGCAGAGGCCATATCTGTTTAATTCATCTTAGTGTTTCCAGTGTAATTTCAGTATTGATTACATCAAAGAATGAAGGATTGAATGGATATATTATAGTGGGTTGATCTGTTCCTGTTGGTAATTTCATGTAGATAAATTTAAACAGTTATTACCTTTTAAATTTGTTCATTCTGCAAATATTTAATGAGTGGTGAGTATGTGCAAGCAAGAATAAGGCCTGCCTGCATTTTCAAGAGGATTTGGGTGGAAGCAACTATCTTATAATAAGCTAATATTCCACACAGTAGGAGAACTGTTTCAGTAGAGTAACAGACGAGGTGGCCTGAGAATGGTCTCCTGTGCTGAGCTTCCAGGTAAAGTAGTAAGTATATTTTTCTGAAATTAAAGCTGCTAAGAATCCATGTACCAGGCAAGTGATTAACCATTCCCAAATCTCATCAGACAGACATTAACCTAAGGAGTGTAAGATAAGCTGTGATCTAGTTAATTGTAACATGAGGGCACGTGTTGGTGACAGATAATGTGGTGGCTGATAAGTAACATTGAGAACGAGAGTCTGGAAGTGCAGGAGTGTGCCATTGCCCTTCACCTTCTGGGGAAGTGGAGACCCTCGTTCCAAACAAATGCCTGCTCTCTGGGTACTGGGAGCCCTGCCATGGAGCAAGGGCAAGCCATTCGGCTGCTTTTGTGTGGAACCCCCGTTCTGCCAGCTTTTCAAAAATGCTCTTTCTAGTTGGGAGACGTTTAAAAACTGACCCCTCATAACTAGATGTGGCAAACAGAGGAAAGGCCTGACTTCTGGCTCTTTTAAAACTTTTTTTAACTTTTTGTATTGGGATATAGTCGATTAACAATATTGTGAGAGTTTCAGGTGAACAACGAAGGGACTTAGCCATATATATATATATGCACGAGCTCTTTTGAATTATGTTTGTAATTTAGGGTGATTGACCACTTTATTGAGTACATTAAATGTGTTCTCTCCTTTATAAATTATGTATGACAGGAAATAATAGTACGGAATCCAAGTCCATCACTACTAGGACTCTCTTTACTAACTCTAGAAAATGACCTTTAGATAGTTACTCTGAGATTGTCCTGCAAACGGTTCCCTTCACCTAAGGGCAGAAGGCTTTGAACTTTATTTCCTGACTTGATGAGTATTTCATGATAAACCAGTTCTGGCCCATTAACTTCATTTCTCAAAACACAGGTTTTGAGTGTTTCCTAAAGGAGTTGCCACTAAAAATGGAGTGAATTCAACTTGCTGGAAATAAAAATAGATCTGAACAGGATACACAGACTTGATAAAAATAGTTGTGGAGATTTTTTTTTTTCTCTTTTGATAGGGGATATATGTATGTTTTACTTTGGAAGTCATAAGTAACATTTTAATAAATAGCAATCAACATATGTCTGATTAACAACAGTGTCATGTCTGATAACTATTAAGAATGCCTGTGAAATATGAGCCTACATCTCTCATTCTCCTTGGATCTTCCCTAATTTATCTAGAAAATTAAACAAGGGAGGTAATGTTCCAAGGAAGCTGTTCCCTCTCCTGTGGGGGATCCAGTGGAGGACAAGATAGACTGTATTTTTGGAGATAATTGAATGAATTCGCCAGAGCAGGCCGTTGTGTCCCAGCTGGTGCTTCCATAGAGATAAATGTAAGCAGTCGTTACCTATTCAGTTTGTTCACTCTACAGACAATTAATGAGTGCTATGAACAAGCCAAGAACAAAGTACTTTTCCTGTATATCTATATATAGATTACTGTTGTTGTTTAGTCACTAAGTCATGTCCAACTCTTCTGTAATCCCATGGGCTGTAGCCCACCAGGCTCCATGGAATTTTCCAGGCAGCAGTACTGGAGTGGGTTGCCATTTCCTTCTCCAGTGGATCTGTCCGACCCAGAGGTTGAACCCATTTCTCCTGCATGGGCAGGAGGATTCTTTACCATTGAGCCACCAGGGGAGCCTATATGTAAATCAGATCAGATCAGATCAGTCGCTCAGTCGTGTCCGACTCTTTGCAACCCCATGAATCGCAGCACGCCAGGCCTCCCTGTCCATCACCAACTCCCGGAGTTCACTGACACTCACGTCCATTGAGTCAGTGATACCATCCAGCCATCTCATCCTCTGGCATCCCCTTCTCCTCTTGCCCACAATCCCTCCCAGCATCAGAGTCTTTTCCAGTGAGTCAAGTCTTTGCATGAGGTGGCCAAAGGACTGGAGTTTCAGCTTTAGCATCTTTCCTTCCAAAGAAATCCCAGGGCTGATCTCCTTCAGAATGGACTGGTTGGATCTCCTTGCAGTCTAACGGACTCTCAAGAGTCTTCTCCAACACCATAGTTCAAAAGCATCAATTCTTCGGCGCTCAGCCTTCTTCACAGTCCAACTCTCACATCCGTACATGACCACAGGAAAACCATAGCCTTGACTAGACGAACCTTTGTTGGCAAAGTAATGTCTCTGCTTTTGAATATGCTATCTAGGTTGGTCATAACTTTCCTTCTAAGGAGTAAGTGTCTTTTAATTTCATGGCTGCAGTAACCATCTGTAGTGATTTTGGAGCCCAGAAAAATAAAGTCTGACACTGTTTCCACTGTTTCCCCATCAATTTCCCATGAAGTGGTGGGACTGGATGCCATGGTCTTCGTTTTCTGAATATTGAGCTTTAAGCCAACTTTTTCACTCTCCTCTTTCACTTTCATCAAGAGGCTTTTGAGTTCCTCTTCACTTTCTGCCATAAGGGTGGTGTCATCTGCATATCTGAGGTTATTGATATTTCTCCTGGCAATCTTGATTCCAGCTTGTGTTTCTTCCAGCCCAGTGTTTCTCATGATGTACTCTGCATATAAGTTAAATAAACAGGGTGACAATATACAGCCTTGACGAACTCCTTTTCCTATTTGGAACCAGTCTGTTGTTCCATGTCCAGTTCTAACTGTTGCTTCCTGACCTGCATACAGATTTCTCAAGAGGCAGATCAGGTTGTCTGGTATTCCCATCTCTTTCAGAATTTTCCACAGTTTATTGTGCTCCACACAGTCAAAGGCTTTGGCATAGTCAATAAAGCAGAAATAGATGTTTTTCTGGAACTCTCTTGCTTTTTCTATGATCCAGCGGATGTTGGCAATTTGATCTCTGGTTCTTCTGCCTTTTCTAAAACCAGCTTGAACATCAGGAAGTTCATGGTTCACATATTGCTGAAGCCTGGCTTGGAGAATTTTGAGCATTACTTTACTAGCGTGTGAGATGAGTGCAATTGTGCAGTAGTTTGAACATTCTTTGGCATTGCCTTTCTTTGGGATTGGAATGAGAACTGACTTTTACCAGTCCTGTGGTCACTGCTGAGTTTTCCAAATTGGCTGGCATATTGAGTGCAGCACTTTCACAGCATCATCTTTCAGGATTTGAAATAGCTCAACTGGAATTCCATCACCTCCACTAGCTTTGTTCATAGTGATGCTTTCTAAGGCCTGCCTGTGCTGGGAGTTTGAGAACCAGAAGCACATTGTAGAATTCCATATTGGAAGGTATGGTATCTCTTTCAAGGAAAATCTGCAACTCATACTTCAATTTGAATAAATAGGCAGCTAGGAATGATCACTGGGGTGCACAGTATTTACGTGTGTTCTTGAGGTTTTTAGAATGATTCTTTCATACCTTTTTAAAATCGACAGTATATGAAAGATAAACTTTCCCAGATGTTTCAGCTAATTGCTCCTTCTAGGTAAAGAATGGCCCCATTTCTTGATCTGTCTGATGATGGCTTTTCATTTAGCCCTTTCTGCCATAAACCAACCTAATTTGAAATGAAAATTTTCACTGAAGCATACATAGCCTGCAAACAAATCACAGCCGTGCACCTTTGGAATTTATTTTAAACAAAAGACTTGTGATCTTAATTCACAGTTGAAATAACAATTGCTCCTAAGTGGTACTTATTATTTTAAAAAGTTTAGACATTCCGATAACAGTAATCAAGAGGACTTATGTTTGCTTTAAAGCAACACGAATGAGGAGTAATTGTTTAACACTTGCTTGGTTCTTTCCTGACTGTACCAGGAGGGAGGTTTTCCTCCAGTCTTCACTGCATTCCCTTGTTGATACCTTTCACTGATGGTCTTTCTAGATAATCAGAGACTTAGAAGCCCTCATGGCTTGGTGTTAAGCACATGTGTGCTAAGTCACTTTAGTCATGTCTGACTCTTTGCGAACCAGTGGACTGTAGCCCCCCCAGGCTCCTCTGCCCGTGGAATTCTCCAGGCAAGAATACTGGAGTGGCTTGCCATGCCCTTCTCCAGGGGATCTTCCTGATCCAGGGGTCAAACCCACATCTCTTACATCTCCCTCATTGGCAGGTGGTTGTTAAGCATTGGAGGAGTAATTCTCTTCCAAGACCAACATATCAGCTGGAGTTTAGTATAAGCAAATAGGATTTAAACCAGGCACAGAACTTTGAAGCTTAGTTCCTGGCTGCTCAGGAGATTGTTTGCCTTGGGTATCAGTTTTCTAAACTGTGAAGTAAGAATTAAATTGCCAAGGCATTTTGTACACACTGAGATGACCCTGTATTCGAGAGCTACATCAGTACCCTGGGAATGGAAGGCAAGAGTGTGTCAGGCTTAATACTTGGTATAGTGCCTTGTGGTTTATGGCAGGTGAAGTGATTTATAGCCCAGATAGAGCTTTACATGCATGTGTGTGTGTGTGTGTGTGTGTGTGTGTGTGTGTGTCTTGCATTGACTTTGCATGCAGAAAGTCCTTGAAAGTTGGGATTTTCTAAATATCCCAGATGAACTGGCTGGAAGTCCATAGTGCCAGGTCAGCAAGATAGCGGGACAAGCAGACACCTCTCTAATTCTCCCCTGTCTCTGGCTGGTCAGTCTAAACTTTCTGGACCCTGTTTCCATCTTTTTCTTCCCCAAGATCTTCCAGTCATCCTGTTAAAACTATTTCCCCTCCCTTTGCTTGTTCCTTGGTGTGGTGCTTCTCCTGTTCTGCTTTGTTTGAGAGGCCTGGTGTTGGTCTACCCTGGAGAGGAGGAGCCTGGAGATGCTAGACTCTATGTCATTCACTTTTCCTCTTGCATCCATTGCTGTGAATGTGTGCCTTCTTCATGGGAAGTGCCCAGTAGATATCTATTGAGTTGAAGTAAGTCTGCATATCAGGGCAGTTTTCCGAAGCATTGTTTGTGCCTGAGAGAAGCTGATCTAAAACATGATGGAAAATGTCCTGAGCCCTCACAGCATGGTTCCACTATTTTGTCTTTATACTTTAAGGAACTTGTTGGGTCCATAACAGAGTGTTTCATCTACCAGATGGATTTAATTGTGAGGATTGTTAACCTGGACACCTCTATTAAATTCCACTTATAGAATGAGTAAAATAAAAAGGTCTTACTCTATAGCACAGGAAACTATATTCAATATCCTGGAGTGAACCATGATGGAAAAGTGTATGTAGATGTATAACTGAACCACTTTTACTGTGCACTGGAAATGAATACAACATTGTAAATCAACTGTACTTCATTTTTTAAAAGATTCAACTTAATAGAAATTTTTAAAATTTTTCAAAAATTAAAAATCCATTTAGAAAGTTCCAAACATAATACATATTTGTAAAAATTCAAACTTTTAAGAAAATGCATAGGATAGAAAAATTAGAATTAACCTCTCAAATCTGCAGTATCATTTGTCATTCCAGGATAATTATAGCTAAGACTTCCCTATTTATTTTTCCATTATTTTCCACACGCTATTCCATTTCCTTTGTCCGTGTCAGTAACACAGACCTGCCTCTATCAATAGACTCTATCAGCGATTGCAGAGTCTTCCCTAATGTGGGCAGATTATTTACACTTCATCCTATTGAGGGCTGTTTAGATGGTTGCCAATTTCTTGCTATTGCAATGAACTCTTCACACATCCGACTGTGTCACTCAAATGGTCTGTTTTGCTGAGTCAAGCTAGGAGTGCAGTCTCCATCTTTTTTTCAGCATACATTTTCTGACTACCTGCTGTGTGTCTGGCACTTTGCTTCCAGAGTTTTCCAGACCACACAAAGATAAATTAGACATTGACTGCGCTGTCAAGAAACGCATCACCTGGTGCGGAGAGCTGACTCTCCACAAGTAATTGTACACAGTGAATGGGAGCAGAGACTAGAGGGGCTTGTGAGGTGTGCGGTTCCCTGCATGGAGAACACTCGGACCTGCCAGTGGGTTTCAGGAAAGGCTTTGCCAAGAAAGGGCTGGGCTTTTAAATCAGGTGAAGGGGGTGGAGGTCTGGAGAAGGGCATTTTAGGACAAAGGATAAAACAGTGGTACAGTTGGGTTGTAGGGTGTTCGGGGGGAATCATGAGGGGATGGGGAAGAGGAGAACATGGGGGCTGAAGAGATGACCTGGGACCAAATCATAAGGGGTTTGGAGGAAACCTCTGAATCAGAAAGAGTTTGGAGGTTTTTTGAGCTTCTTTCTCATTCTACTGTATTCAATGCAAGTATGAAAGATGTTGCTGCATATTCAGATCCATATGTTTTAGAAAGTATGCTCAGCCGCTAAGTCGTGTCTGGCTCTTTGCGACCCTGTGGACTGGAGCCCACCAAGCTCCTCTGTCCATGGGATTTCCCAGGCAAGAATACTGGTGTGGGTCACCATTTCCTTCTCCAGGGGAGTATTCCTCATCCAGGAATCGAACCCACATCTCCTGCTTGGCAGGCAGATTCTTTACCACTGAGCTCCCAAGGAAGATCCCTTTTAGAAAATAGGTCCCCGCTATTTCAAAGAAGCCTTGCTAATATGCCAGTTCAGGAGTAGACTTGCTGTTACCGTGGGCACTGCTTTTCACTAGGACAGCCCTGGATTCTGGTAACCCTGTTGTCTCTCTTGCTCTTCCCCACTCCCTCCTTCCTCTCCATCTGCTTAGTCTGTGTGCGGAGAGGGCAAGCATCTTCTCTGGATCCTACACATAAATGGATAAGACTGGTCCCTGAGGATGTCAGCCTGCAACCTTTAGAGTGTGAAATCCATTTAAAAAGGATCAGGAAAAGAAAATCAGAAAGAATGGAGAAAGACTGTTTAGATGGAGTGGTTTATATACAATTAGTGGCCTTAATTTTTATTTCCTGGAAAGGGTTTGTGAGAAAGACATGAAAGTAAATTCTCCCGTGAAGTGCTTAGAGAATTGCCACTCTATCAGTAGGGAAAGCGCAGCCAGGGCAGAAGTACTGTGAATTTAAAGCACCCTTGGATTAAATTCCTCAGGTAAGCCCGCTAGTCATGTCTCCCCAGTGCATGTTTATCCAGATGTCCTTTTGGGATGCGACAGGACTGATTTTTAATGACTCCGAACTGCCTTCCCTAGGCTCCCAGAGGCTGCATTTTGCTGACTGTGGAGGCCCTTTGTGTGCGCTCCACGGCTGCTGTGCATGAGGAAGTTTCGGCATTCGTTCCCTGTCTGGAAGCCTGCCCTTGTCAGTTTCTCCATCTCTGAAATGGGGATTATAACCTCTCTCGTAGGTCCTTCTCTGCTGTAACAGATAATTTTCCTTTTATTAAGAAAAATAAAGATTTATGGTGTTAAAATATGCACGTCCAAAATAGCTTTCAGCACTGTTTGGCTGTCTTTGCCTGAATTTCACCATGTCTGTAAGTGAGATTCAGCATTTTCTGGTGGACTGTGAATGGATGCTACTAAATGAGCTTGTCAGTCTCTGCTAAAGATCCAAATGTCCTTGGATTCACCCCGCAATGCATTGCATTACATTGCATGCATATACCAGAGTGCTAGATACAGGATATGCCCAGTTTCAGTTTTTCCCTTGCAAGCAGCAGCTCCATAAGGGACCCTGGCAGACACAGCCACTATGCCTCAGAGCCCTGTAGAAGTCCTGGGGCCTTGGGCTCTGGCTTGGCTGCAGCCTTCCCCCATGTGTGTGAGTGCCTGGGCAAGGTGCTGCCCTAGGGCTCTCAGTATCTCCTCTGCAGAACCCTAGCTCCAGGACTCATCAAGAGGAACCCACCTGGTGCTACTCTCACTTCTCCCACATGTGGACAGATTTGGGGAGTTTTCCTTTGTTGTCCATGATTCATATTTCCAGACCTACTGGTGATTATACAAGAAGCAGCCGGAAGTCCGATCCAGATGGCTTTGGAGTACATCTTGTCATTCTGAGGACTTGGGTCTCTGGTGTGGAAGCTGGGCCAGTTGGGAAGTCTTCCTGAATTGAGGAGAGTACTTGGTGTCCCAAGGGGACTCCAGGGTGGGTTCATTCAGGGTCTCCGTGGGCTGCCTCCAGGGCTGAGAGGGGACAGAAAATGATGCCCCCCTAGGGTCCCCCGGCCCCTACTCTGCCATCTCAAACAAACGTTCTTGTTGCATATCTGATTTGCCTGCTGGTTATGGCCTATGATTTTAAGGTAAGGGTTCTGCTACTTTAAAAAATAGTGTTTAAAACCTCCAGTTTATGTACTCTGCGATTTTGTATCCTTGCACAACCTTGGCGCTGTCTTATCTCATTCTCCATGAAATTGGAAAATGCATTTGTCACCAGGGCCCAGCCCCCAGACTGAGTTGATATTTACAAAGTTGCCAGGATTCCTCAGATGGGTAGCCACTGACCTTGTTTAGTTGTATCAAAGTCTTTTGGTTTTGTATATAGCTTATTTTTAAAGCATTAGTATGTGTTATGAAAAGTTCTTTATTTCCAGAA
Organism: Bos indicus x Bos taurus; assembly: GCF_003369695.1. Classification (NCBI taxonomy): domain Eukaryota; kingdom Metazoa; phylum Chordata; class Mammalia; order Artiodactyla; family Bovidae; genus Bos; species Bos indicus x Bos taurus. The sequence continues at coordinate 42,882,698 of NC_040085.1, forward strand.
AATAAATCTTTTAAAAGGTAATGCCTTTAAAAAAAGACAGAGAGAGACAAATACTCTGAAAAGTATCTTTTGGGTAATAAATCCCTGTATTTAGTATCTGAAAAATTTCTGGAAACTGCCTTCTATGATCATCTCTGCACATCCTGGTCTTGCTGGCCCTTCAGACCATGTATAGCATTCTGCTACCCGAACCTTCTAGTTTCTCCCTGATGGAGCCAGCTCACTCCCACGCTTTAGACTGCTGGAAGCATTTTTCAAAAACAAGAGTCTTCCCAGAGATTCCCCTGATTACAGTTTTGCCCCCAAAGGGTATTCTGTCCATCTGTGTCCTGAATTCTCTGACTCATTCAGTAACCTTGATTGAGCATCCATGATGTTTCAGGCACTGCTAGACCCTCAAGAATCAAGGATGGTAGAGAAGGGGAAAAAAAAAAAGAGCCCTCATGGAGATGTAGTGCCTACTCCCTGGAATTCTCGTCTCTTTTCTGCTTGATGAAATGTGGGCTTTCCTTTTCATTAACCAGCTCAGATAGCAACTCTAGTGAATTCATCTCTTCACTTCGGCGAAACAGCTCCTCTTTCTCATTCCTGAGGTGCTTTGCATGTATGTCTCTTCTCAGTCTTCTACGTCACAGCTGTTGTAGATAGTTGTCTATTGGATGAATTACACCCCTCAAAGTGCAGCATGTGACTTATATGTGTTACTATAACCCCCGCATCTGGTCCAACTGGATACCTACTGGTTGTTCAAAGAATATTTCCCATTTCTTCCTGATCTTTCCTATCTAAGCTGAAAATAACTTATTTCTTCCCTTTATGACATGTATCTTTCCCCATGCTTACAAGTTATGTGTGTAACTGTTCTCTATTCCCTACTAAAATGTAAGCACCCAGAAGGCTGGTCACTTGTCTGATGCAGCATTGCATTCCTAATAGAGCCACACAAATAAGATGTGCTTGGTACATTTGTGGGTCTCATCACATCTTGTTGGAGAGAGCTGAGGCCGTCAACGAGGAACTCCCTTTCTGAGAGCATGAGCTGTCTTCCTTGGTTTGCCATCTAGCCAGAGGGTCATCACCTAGGGATGAGGCCTAGAAAAGCCTGGGCTCTGTACTGTTATCTATTCAAATAGACAAGGGAGTGAATGTTACATGGATTCTGCTTATACCTTGTAGTCACTTGATTAAATAGAGTGGGAGAGATTAAAATAGCACTCTAAGCTCAATTTGATGGTCTAGATCTTCCTGTGACTTGAAGGTGAATCTCTGCCACCTAAATTTAGAGATTTGTTTCTAGGGGCAAGAGTTCGCAGTACTTGGAGGTTTCCTTGAAAGATACAGAAATCTCAGCATTTTGGCTTACTCACCTAAGGGAAGAGTCACCCCTTCTTAGAGAAATGAAAGCCTCTTCATCCTCTGTCCTTAGGAGAAAAGGCTGGGTCTCTCCAGTGAGTATTGCACCTTGAACCTGCCAAGTTCAGTGTTAGGGTCTCTCCTGGGCTCAAGTACTACAACTGGGGCTTTGGTGAAGCCAAAGCCCTGGGCCATGTTGAGCTTTGGTGAAGATCTCAGGCCATCATGGGCCTCGTGGGATTGGCAGTGGAAACAGGTAAGTCTGTAGTTCACCCCCCTGCCCCTCACCCCCGCCCCAAAGTCATCTCTGTTCTCTTCTGGTCTATGAGTGTGATGGACATTGTTTTACTTTCATTCAGCTCTTACCCTGCTCAAACCCTGTTTCATGGAGCTCTAGACCTCTGTTAATGGTGAGTGATTGTTGACGGCACATAAGGCTACTTAGAGACCTCGTGGAGCAAGAGAGCAGTCATGCCTTGCACCTTCTTCCCCTTCTCAGTTTGTTAGCTTTGGAGATGGCTGTCAAGTTGTCAGTCATAATGAGGACAGCTTTGTGACAGCCACCCCCTGCCCCCAGGGGTTGATGTGAAATCTGCTTTCCTCAAGAAGAGCTACAACCTTGCATGTCCAGATGATCATTCTTGCCGTACCTGCAGTCACCACTCTACCAAGAAATGTATCATGGGTGGGCCATGCTCAGCTGCCTGTGAACCAACAGCTCAGCCATTGGTGGTGGAGATAGAACTGTGTTGCTTGGCCACATCTCCAGGCTTAGGGGATAATGCCCAGATAACCTGCTGTATGCCTTTGGCCTCACATCATTTGTTTGACTCATAGCCTTGATAGACCCATACCTGATGACCTCCTAGTGCTAGACCTTGCTCTGTGTCTTAGGGAAACTGAGTCCAGGATGGTCTCTAATAGCACCTAATGTATTCAAATTAAAAAGAACCCAGTAGGGCTTCCCTGGTGGTCCAGTGGTTAAGAGTTGGCCTTGTAATGCAGAGGACACTGGTTTAATCCCTTATCCAAGAAGATCCCAATGCCGAGGAGCAACTAAGCCCATGAGCCATAACTATGGAGCCCATGTGCTGCAACTGCTAAAGCCCATGCCCTGGAACCCTTGCTTCACAACAAGAGAAGCCACTGCAGTAAGAAATTGCACACTGAAACTAGACAGTAGCCACCGCGTGCTGCAGCTGGAGAAAGCCCACATGAGCAGTGGAGGCCCAGCACAGCCATAAACAAATAAATAACTAAAATTATAAAACAACAACAACAAAAGCCAGTCCTTTATTTTAAAAAAAGAAACCAAACAAACAGTCATAAGAAAGGAAGTTTTTCTTTCTAGTTAAGATTTAGAAAACTACTAAAGATGGAATATTGTCTTTTTGTTGTTGTTGTGGGATAATTGAGAAAATATTGTAACCTCAGTCACAGGAGAGAGCTATCAGATATCGGTCTGACCAGAGAGTCCAAGAAGATGAAAGTAATACTGCTTCAGGAAAGAAGTCCAGCAGCGCTAGGCAGCAGTGCTCACAGTGAGTAAAGACGGCAGCAGGAGACTGGTCTGGAGGTGGGGAGTGTTTAAAGGGCTAGAGGACTGGGGGTTAAAAGTCATAGGTCTGCACCTGCATCATCATTCCCCTACACAATTGCCTGGCTCCCTCTGGACTGTATCTGGAGAGAGGAGCTGGGGAGAGGCCCCTGAGTCTCTAGTTTGAACTCCCTTCGCACATTGCTTTGAAACCTCAGATGGTATCTGCCAACTGGAGGCAGAGAGATTCTGACTGTGGTTAGTACTCACCATTCCTTACACAATGCCAGCACCATCCAGAGCAGTTCAGAACATTTTAATTTCCTCCTAAAATGTGATTTTGTTTTGCACTGTGTAAGCCCATCAGATTGTAGAGATTTAAATAAGTGGAGAATGTTATTTAAGTGGAATCTCATGGAAGACACACCCAGGGATCATTCTCATTCATATTTTTCCATTTCTTTTGGCAGCAATGATGCGGTATTTCTAGTTTTCATTTTTATGTAGTGTTCTGGGGCATATCCTTTGTGGGTTTAGATTCCAGAGTAGCATATCTGATTTATACTTGATAAAGCAGTATTTGCCAAGTAATTTTGCTGAAAAGCAGCCACTTCAGTGAAAAGGAAAGAGCATGCTATAAAAAGAACAGAGCATGTTATGGAGCTGCAGTCAAGTTCATTGGAATCAAAAGACCTTGGTTACCAAGAAGTCTGGAGACTGATCATTTGTTTGATTAGATTTAAATTTCTGTTTTATTTCAGATTTTTTGGATAGTATGCCAGCCTTTAAGTAAACTGAATTCCATATTTGCTTATCACCAAGACCCTTAATCATTTCTTTCCTATAGGACTGATCACACCAAGCTAAACAATATAGGTGACTATACATCTGTTGTAACCATGGAAACAATAGTTGATGATTTATTAAACATTCTTTCTCCTAACCCCAAACAATACATTGTGTTGGCACAGGTTCCCTGGAGGATTGGGTTTTGCCTTATCTTACAGACCAACAGTAGCCTTATTTCTCTCTTGGTTTGTTTGGTTGTTTGACTATGGTGTTGACTTCTTGAAACGTAAAGGCCCATCCTTGGGATCACCAGGAAGTATTTAAAAGTGTTTCTAAAAAGTATTTCAAATATAATTTAACCTGTGCCCTTGTATTACAAATAGTGAAAAACTGAACCTTTTGTTTTCCCTTTGCTTCTGTTGGGTATGGAACCGTAGAAACAGTGCTTGTGGTTTTAATAATGGATGGATCAACAGTACCTAGCTAGGTACTCAGCAGAGGTGTGTTGACTCTGCTTTCCTTGAAGCAGTTCTCTTTATGTGAACTTGCATGTGGGTCAGTAGAGACCATCATGTGAATGCTCCCTAGAGTTAATCTGTTAGGCCTGTCAGACCACGGGGGCTGGGTGGGATCGATAACTCAGTCCCAGAACTCTCATCCCAGAGGGCTCTGTGGTGTCCTTTGTCTGGGCACCATCGCTGAGGCCTGCTTCTGGGAAGTAGGAGCCTGTGCGCCAAGCCCCAGAGCAGCCTGGGCTTCCTTCATTGAACAAGCTCTTGAATCACGCCCAGACAAGTGGCAGTTGTAGCAGCGCTGACGGACGCCCATTTTGATGGCAATTTGGCAGGAAGTCAAACTTTGGCCCTAAAGCAGAGGTGGTGCAATTAGACAGCTGAGATGCATTCTCTAAACACACACTTTTAATTGATTTCAGCTTGTTCAGTTCACAAAGATAGAGCTCTGACACATAGCAGCCTTCTTAGAGGGGCTTATTTTTACTTTTCCTTTATTCAGCAGCGTAATTCAACAGCAACAGAAGCAACAATAATACAGAGCTCTAAAGAGCGCGTATTTGGCATGGCTTGGATACAAAAAGTATTATTAAGAACTAATGAGTGAGATAGTTAGATGTTAACCGGAAAAGCATTAATGAGCAGAAGAGAATTCTGGCATAAACATCTGTTTCTGAAGCAGATGTTACCTTGTCAATCTGCTGAAGAAAAGCCTATGGAAATGGAACAGTGGATCATTTTAGGTACGAGGAGGGACAGAGCTATGTTGGAAGGCTTTCAGACGCTGGTTTTGGCTGTTCTGAAACTCACAAATGCTGGTGTGTGTTGAGGCAGTGAATTTTGGGGGTCGTTTTGGGAGTGACAGAAGGTATCAAACAGAGGCATGTTATGTATAGGGGTGGATGACAGCGAGTCGGAGGCCACTGATGCCTGCTTCACACTGAGAGATTGAGAATCCATGTTAATTCAGTAGCCTGTCTCCTGTTCCTTCTTGTGTATGTACCGCAGGCATTGTGATATACACATACTTGGACTTGTGGCTACTGTCGTCTTCCTGGGCTACAAATTTAAGACCTGTTCTGCCCCCCTTCCCCCTGCCGCCACCACCACAATTACCTAACTTTTGGCTGACTTGCTGGATAGCTTGCTTCTGTAAATGACTAAATGACTGATAATGGTCACACTTTCTGAGAGGAAGCAGTGAGTACATTTCAGCAGCTTTCAGTCTTTCATCCAAGAGTCACTAAATGGCAAGATTTTCAAGGATCCCCAGTCAAGGCCTGTTTTGTTTTTTGTTTTTTTTTCCCTCCCACTTTTTCCACCTTTAAATGACACTGAGTTGGCAACTGACTCATTCATATCCACCAAGAGTCAACTTGATTTGCGTTACTTTCACTTAGTATCCTGAACAAACTTAGAGCTGGCAGGGAGTTTTAGGATCATCTCTTGGTCCAAAGAGTTGAATAGAATAAAAAATAACAAAGGTCCTGAAGGTAATGCACTCAGCAGTACCCTAGTGAAAGAGTTAGTCCCCAGAACCCAGGCTCAGGTCTGAAGCTCTCCCCACTTCACCCCATTCTAGGGCAAAACTTCATCCTTTTCTTACCTATTGAAAGTCAAGAATGGGGAATCTTCTCTTGAGGGAAAAGTAAGTCTTTGGGGAGAAGACCCTGGACTGGCCCTGTCTGGTGCCCTGAACTGGGAAGTAGGGACCAGGGCTTGTGTGAATTCTGGCCTCTGGGCAATGTAATTAGAGGCTGCCTTTGCATGGTTCATTTGTTTATTTCGATCTGCCCTCAGAATGGTCATAGGCATGATAATTGGGGTTTTTTTTTTAAAGCAGTCCTCTTTGGGAAGCTGTGTTTACCACCAGAGTGACGAACTGTGGCTCCCCCAGTGGCATACTAGGAGCTTGCTACTTGTTATTGCTGGCGGGCTTCAGAGAAACCCCTCAAATCAATCCTGATTCTAGGGACCCAGAGTCTGCAGTGATGGTTTTTACTGCAGTTGGATGGGCCTTCCTTCCTTAAAAAAAAAAAAAAAAAAAGGGTCACTCTAAACCTTTGAAGGATAATTTGTCGATTAGGGGGATCTTCTCCATTTGTGGCTCTGCCACGGCTTTCCTCCTGGGCTCCACGGGCTTCTGCCTGGAGACTGCTTAGAAGGCGTCCCCAAGGATGGTCTGCGTATTTAGACATCCCTTCCATCGTGCATGATGTTTATAAAAGATAGAGGTCTCAACCCTGCAGACATGATGATTCATCCCCTTTTCTCCGTGTGTGTGTGTGTGCGTGCGTGCGTGTTGTTCATGCAAGAAAGAGCATGAACAAAGCCATAGCTGCAGGAGACAGGATGATTTCCCAAGTTAGCAAGGGCTGTATTCTTCTGCAGACTTCCCTCTCACACAGAATTAAGGAAGGCCTTGGTGAAGAGTAGCCGCTCATCTTTAATGTTTCCCCAGAGCACAGGCATTTACTCATCATCATTAGGGGCTTTTTAGTCTCCCTAAGAGAAACTGGCAAAGCTCATCTTAACTGAAAGTTCTAAATTACTACCCCCCCACTTTTTTTTAAATGCTTGAGGTGCTGATTCATTTGCTTGAAAGAACCTCTGCATCTGTCATGTAGCTCCTGGCGAGTCAGAAGTGGGCTTTATGTTACGTTGAGGGGAGGTTTCTTTCACGCCCCATCGGTGTTCATGCAGGGACAAGTACTGGGCACACAGTGGATGCACGTGGAGCTTGTGTTGGGTTAGGCGCTGGGAAGGTCCCCCTACGACGCTGCCATTTTAGAGGTGTCCCTTGTGTTCATGATTCAGCGTCTCCCTGATGGCCTTTCTTTCACCTGCCTGACAGTGACACAGGAAAACAGGAGATTCAAGCAATGTTGCCATGTCTTTGGTTTTTCTTTCTTAAATGACTCCTTCCGTCATTATTCGGTGTTGATGGAAGAAGCTATGGATGGAATTCTTAAAAAAAAAAAAAATTTTTCTTTCTTGCTTTACAGAGTGTGTGTATGTCCTCCCTGGTGGCTGTGTTGTTCTTTTACCAGTTTACTAGCCCATTTGCTCTCAGGACCCACCCATCACCTCCCTTGACCCTTATACCAACCCTCAGAGGTATATGTTACTAACCAGACTTTGAAGGTTATGGAAATTCTAGAAGTTACTCAAGGTCACACTGTTAGTGGGTGATGAAACTAGAGCTTGAACTAAGATCTTTTTCACTCTCAAGGCCATATTCTTCCCACATGACACAACTGTTTTCCCCTCAAACCCCTGCCACTTCATGCTACACCAGTGCTGAACGCCATGGATACTCTGAGCACGTCAGCATGGGTCTTGCACATGTGGTTTTGTTCCTGCCTTTTCTTTCATGAGTAACACTTGCACATGCATGCACACACACAGAGCTTTCTTTGTTTATGCTCCTGAAGCTGATCTCTCAAGTCTTGGCTCAGGCATGACCTCCTGTGAGCAATGTTGCACAGCTCTTGTCTTGGCCCCTGCTCTTGTCCATGCAGAGCCCCCGTGACACTCTGCCTCATTCTCTGGTGGTTACAGCACTTTCCATGCTGTGTATATTGCCTGTACCCAGCATTTGAGTGCCTTGTGGTCAGGAACCTTGTCTCAGGGCCTAGTCCAGGACCTGGTACATATGGGCCTTGCCAACTCAATGCAGATCTGAACTGAAGCAAGTTGATAATGGGAGATTGCAAACCTGTGTGGCATTGATAATTCAGATGGCCTGAACTTGCGGAGCTGACATAGGCTGCATCCTTGAGTGGGTCTGGAAATGCCCGCTAACAAAAGACATCTGTGTCTTTCTCCTTTTCAATCACTGTGACAATCTCCACAAGCAAAAGGTTTGAAGAACTATAACATTTATGGCTCCCTGGCCATAAATTCACTGCAGAACACATAAAAAATGCCATTCCCACAGGGTTATGGCAGAGATTCAGTATAGCAAACATCTGCATGTGAGCAGTAAACCTAACCTCTGGTGTGCGGCGCTCGACTCTTATCGACATATATTAACATTAGTGACAATCAAATGTGATTATCTGAGATGGCATTTTATCTGCCAAGTGCAGACTTATGGCTTTAAAAACCCAATTTGCCTTCCTTCTCGTATGTTGTTTTTATATGACTCGAATCACATGAAGAAATTCGTGTTGAGTGTGGCTGTGCTTTATTTTTTGGTGGATCTGGCATAAGAATAAATTTTCAGCCCTTAGATTGATTTAGGCTTTCAAAAGTTTGTTCAACAGCTGAGTGAATTTCAAAGCATGGTTACTTTACATTTGAAGACACTATTGGGAGTCAGGAAGAAGCTGTAGACTCTAATAATGGGTGATAGTTTTTTGATTGAACAGGTTTGTAATTAATTTATAAGATAGTTGGAGTATAAATTGCTGTCATTATTATTATTTTTTCTATTATTTGGAGCTGGCAGAATTTTTTCTGTAGACGGCTAAATAGTTAATATTTTAGGCTCTTCAGGTCGTTATGCTCTCTCAAAGTGTGCCTTGTACACTGACAGTAGACAATCCGTAAATAAGAGAATTTGTGTTCCAATAAAACTTGATTTACAAAAGTAGGCAGCAGGCTATAGCTAACCCCTGATTCAAACAAATACAGATTTTTCAAAATGCTTTTGGGTAATTATGGAAACCTTTTCAGACCTTTTGGGAATGGACCTCTTATCTGACTCCCATTCTACTTGGCAATTTCTAAAGTGGCCGAATCAAGTTACAGTGTTAAAAGGTAAATCAAATTTTTATTCTTTATCCTAGTGCCCTGGTTCTTTTTTTTCCCCCATGATTCTTAAGATTTATTTGATTTTAGTTCATCAGTTGCATAGGATGCATTCCTCATAACAGCTGCTCACTACAGCAAACAATTGAAGAGAGGAGAGGACAAACACTGATCTGGTGGCATTATCCTGAGTTCTTTTCTTTATGTTCTCTTTTAAAGTTTTGTCTTAGCATGAGCTCTTGTATTTGAATAAGTAGAGTTTCAGATGAGCAGAAATGTTGAGGCGTCTGAATGCAGGAGCTTAGAATCAGAATTCCTCTTAGACTTAATCCCAGCATCCCTGTGCAGTGCTTTCTCCATTTCACACCAGGCTACATAATTGTAAAAATGGGCATGCTCTAGCAGGATGTTACAGAGGCCTCATGGGTCATGGTTAGGTTGTGTACGGCAGAAAGGTTTCTGGTTTCACCATATGAAAAGGATTATAGAGCTAAGAGCAAGGTAAATATCTGAGAGTGTACCTTGTAACACTACTTTTTATATTGCTTTGGAGTTATTTTTTATGTGTTTCCAAACAGTGAGTAAGACCACTGCATTTGCAGTGTACCCTTCCAGGTGACTTATGCAGCTGGCAAAAAATATGACCCAGGATAACAGCTTGGCAAGTGGAGCCTATGCAATGTATTCTTATGCCTCCTCCTCTGCTCTTTTGTTTCCATCTTGTAATTTCACATGGTTTTCAAGTTGCCCTCCCAGGTGTAGTAGCTGCTGCCAGCTAAACGCTAAGCCAGTGGCACTCCTCACCCATGTCTTTGCTCCTTATCTTTGCAAATAAGTGATCAAAAGTTGGGACTAAGAGAAAAACGCTAAATGTGGAAGAGGCCTGTGACTTTCATCACAGGACCAAATATTCTGACTTTTCACGTGCCAGTGTGTGTGGTGACAGACCAGTAGAACATTTGGAAGATAGCTTGGGCCAGTGATTCCCAAAGTGTGGTCCTCAGACCTTCTAGAAAGCATGTTAGAAATGCAAAATCCCAGGCCCTATGGCCAAACTACTGACTTAGAACCTTTACATGTTGGCCAAGGAATCTGTCCTAATAAGGTCTCCAGCTGATTATTCAGCACGGTCAAGTTTGAGAAGTACTTGATTCACCAGTCAGCTCTGTCTAGTCTTTTTTTTTTTTTCAACTGTGCCACTTGGCATGCAGGATCTTAGTTCCCTGGTCAGGAATTGAATCTGTGCCCCCTGAAGTGGAAGCATGGAGTCTTAACCACTGGACCACCAAGGAGGTCCCATCTAGTCCATTCTTAATGTTTATGGAAATCAAGGGCAGGAAACGTGCCACCTTAAACCAGCTAGCTGGGCATGGGGAGCTGGTGATCTGATTTCTAGTCCAGCACTCTGTTCAGTAACAGTGCCAGTCTAGATGAACTATGAGGAGACCAAGGGCCTTAAAAAGAGTGATGATATGGGACCAACATTTATGCTATGGCGGAGGGGTGCTGGAGGCAGGAAGAAATGGGAGGATTTGTGACTGTGAGCTCTAGCTCTTCTCCTACCCTGGGCAGCCTCAGTCCACTTAAAAGCCTGGTGGCCCTGCTCTCAAACTTCATCTTGTAAATAAACAGCTCTCTGGAACATCCTCGCTGAGCTTAGCAACAAGGGAGGAGGGAGTGAGGTGGGGCGGGAGGAGCCTGGGCTCTCCTGTTACCATCATGTCAGTGCGATCACTGGGAATTACTGTTGAGGATTAAGAGTCACTTGGGGATAATTCAGCCAGGCTAGAGAGGGAAATACACACACCACACACACACACACACAACATAAACAGATTGCTAAAACTCATGGCAGAAAACAAACAGCATAGAGGAAAAAAAATGAGTGGAACTAAAAGGGCCTGAATTTTGAATAGGTGGTAGAGGCTCCCGAATGATCTGTTTCCTAAACACTTTGGGTGAAGTTGTATACACAGTGACTAGAGCGGAGCAGCTGCTTCCCCAACTCGGTGCATTGCTCTGTTGCAGAACTCCTAGCTTCCTTCTCCTCCAGGCATCTGTTACTGAGAACACTTGAAGGTTCTGCCAAGAGAACTCAAACTGGCAAGAGACTACTTGAAATTTAGAAAATCTCTCTCTCTCTCACGCGCGCGCACACGCACGCACGCACACACACACACACACACACACACACACACACTTCTAAAAAGATACAGCAAGTCCCAGAGAAAAGTGTGGGATGTTTCCCAATATCCAGACCTCTCTGCTGCTGCTGCTGCTAAGTCACTTCAGTCGTGTTCGACTCTGTGCGACCCCATAGACGGCAGCCCACCAGGCTCCCCTGTCCCTGGGATTCTCCAGGCAAGAACACTGGAGTGGGTTGCCATTTCCTTCTCCAATGCATGAAAGTGAAAACTGAAAGTAAAGTCGCTCAGTCGTATCCGACTCTTAGCGACCCCATGGACTGCAGCCTACCAGGCTCCTCCATCCATGGGATTTTCCAGGTAAGAGTACTGGAGTGGGGTGCCATTGCCTTCTCCCCAGACGTCTCTAAGAAAGGTCAAATACATTATCCTTCTCCTGTGATGACCCTTGCCCTTGAAGAAGGGACCTCAGCAGTCTGTGCGGTCCTTTTCCCAGAGGCTTTGTGATTTTTCTCTCACTTTTTGACTTTGGGTCTGTACGGTTGGTACCTAGAAGGTCTTGTCTTGCCACATGGGGTGAAACCAGCCTGATGGGCTTCTTGCAAGCATGGTTAATGGAGTCGAGAAGAATCTTGTGCTTTCCCAATGAACCTGAAAAGAGCTAAATAGATTACAGCATTCTAAAGTAGAGGAAGGAAATAATTTGTTTGCCTTTACTGAGAGTCTTAGCAGAAAATTCGAGTGGAGAAGTGGCCTAGACAATCCCTCTTGGGCCCCATCCGGGTGCAAGAGCTCCCTGAACCCTTGGGTGCCCCTCATTTTAGGTGGCCACAGGAAATCATCTCTGTGGTGGAAAGCCTCTTGCCCACTTCCATCCAGCTGAGTTCCTGGTCTTGAACACTAGTAAAACCAGGAAAGGGCTTTCTGTACAGGGGTAACTTGGGAGGCTTGTGCTGTTAATATCACTCTGAGCCAAGCAGAAATGACTCTTGAATTATCCTGTCGTTTTGTGTTCTTTATTATTCAGCTTTTGGATTTGATCTAGAGGTCTGTGTCCTCCATCTTCTCTGTGTCCTGTTTGTTGAGGCTGATGCATTTTATTTCCTGGGGGAGAGCAATCTCCATAAGGGAGAATATGCTTGGTGGGGGTGGGGGGACTTGGCCAAGGTGTCTTTCCTTTTTTCTCCCAGTTTCCCTGTCAGCATTTGAGTGCTATAGATTCCTTTTCCAGATGAACAGACACTGTAACAGATGTGCCGTCCACAGCATTTGGGGGTTATTTGGGTCTGTTCAAATCGGGCTTTTCCCGCACTAGAGGATTTTGTGAAATGCATGGGGTTTTTGAACACAGAGAGATTTCCAGCCTCAGGCTTAGAGAGGCTAAGAAATGAACTACCCCATTCCAGAATGTCCATGAGTGTGCACAGCTGTGTTTTGGGGAACAGCTTCAGGCCCAAGTGAAGATGAGGAACAGAGCTCCTCTTTTATCTGGTACCTTCTGGAACTAGACATTTCATAATCTGGATCTTTCCCTTTGGATTCTGCCTGGGATTTATTTTTCTTTTTTAATTGGAGGAAAATTCTTTACCACGTTGTGTTGGTTTCTGCCGTACAACGAGGCAAATCAGCCATAATTGTACGTATAGCCCCTCCCTTTTGAGCCTCCCTCCCCCCCCAGCCCACCCGTCTAGGTCATGACGGAGCGCCTGGCTGGGCTCTCTGTGTTATATACCAACTTGTCAGCAGCTGTCTGTTTTACACACGATAGTGTGTATATGTCGATGCTGCTACTTCTGTCTGTCCCACTCTCTCCTTCCCCCGCTGTGTCCACAAGTCCATCTCTACATCTGTGTCTCCCTTCCTTCCCAGAAAATAGGTTCATCAATACCATGTTTCTAGATTCCGTATATATGCATTAACATACAACATTTGTTTTTCTCTGACTTACTTCACTCTGTATAACAGGCTCTAGGTTCATACACCTCACTGACACAAGTTCATATTTTTTTTTTTTTTATGAAAGCCACCTAGATGTCCATCTGGAGAAGGCAATGGCACCCCATTCCAGTACTCTTGCCTGGAAAATCCCATGGATGGAGGGGCCTGGTGGGCTGCAGTCCATGGGGTCGCTAGGAGTTGGACACAACTGAGCGACTTCACTTTCACTTTTCACTTTCATGCATTGGAGAAGGAAATGGCAACCCACTCCAGTGTTGTTGCCTGGAGAATCCCAGGGACGGGGGAGCCTGGTGGGCTGCCGTCTATGGGGTCGCACAGAGTTGGACACGACTGAAGCGACTTAGAAGCAGCAGCAGCAGATGTCCATCTACAGATGAATGGATAAAGAAGATGTGGCACATATATACAATGGAATATTACTCTGCCTGGGATTTTGATAACATGGTCACTGTGGTTGAAGCTGATTTGACCCACTGAGATATGGAGGGGATGGGGAGAGAAGCCAGGTCAGGCTTCAGGGAGGGGGTGTGAGTCCTGTCTGCCCTTTGTGGACATATAGAGAAAGGATCCCACAGTGAGCCTTTGGGTATGATCTGCAACCTTTAGACTCGGCTTTCACAGCGATTCCACACCTTTTTGAGAGGGCTGCTTTTGTGGCCTCAGATGCTGGCTTCATGTGGAAAGCTGAAACGGAAGGTTTTGTTTAGTGTGGAGCACTGAAGATGGGTCACGCTGCAGGAGTCAGGAGCCCTCCCGTCTAAACCTGGCTCCATGATTGTCTGTGTCATCTTGGGGAATTTATTCAGCCTCCCTTCACCTCCCTTTCCATGATAGTCAAATGAAGAGGTTGGATTAGAATTAGTTGTTTTCTAAACTTCTTCTAATGATAATACTTTCTAACTCTTTGAGCCAGTATTAAACTGACCAAGTCAATGATTTGTGTTGTATCATTTCCCTTAGGATTCTAGAATGTCCTAGCCAAAAGAAACCTAAAGAAACCATTGATGGAGATTTATTTATAAATACAATTTAACATTTTCAAAAAATACCTAACTGTAACTTTCTCTGAAAGAGCAACCCCATTGACATTTGCCCTTCAATCATGATGAGGAACTGGAAAGATCTCCGTTACTACTGAGACATACAGCACTTTACAAAATTCTGTTACGTCTGATTATCACAGAGCTCTGTGAAGGGACTGTTTGTTATGCCCATATTTTGGGAATGATTAGGAGGTGGTAAAGCTGAAATCTAAATATGGATCTTCTGGCTCCCACTTCTCTAGAATTTTAGTTATTATTCCCCAGGCTAATTCTAACTAATTACGGATTATAAATTCTGGCTACTCTGTTCATCAAGTCGGTTTTCAGCACCTGCTATGGGCCCCACTCAGTTTTCTCTGGAAAGTAAAATATAACCAACAAAGGTATGGTACACTGAGAAATGATGAAACAAATCAGTTCATCGTATTCAATATCTGCAAATATATATGTATTTTCCATCCCAAATTTGTAAATAATTTGAAAAATGACTCACCTTCCTGCCTTTTTTTTTTTTTTTATAAGCTGTATCTAGTTCATTTCCTTTTTCCAAATATAAATCCCTAAAGGTTAAGAGTATTCTTATTTTTAAGGCAATATGGAACAGACAAAGTTAGCCTTTTCAGGTATTTTCATGTAGTCAGGGAAGCTCACCAAGGGAGTGGGGATAAGATGGCCCAGTGCCCTTGGGCCTTTAAAAAACATCTCATGGGGGGTAAATGCTTTGATTCCCAGCAGAGCAGGAGGTAACAAATGTGAGGCTCTCCATGGTGCTTGCCAGAAATATGTATGTTCTGTGGGACAGAACAAGGTACTTTGAAGATTGGAGAATTCATCGGCCCTGTGTTCACTTTATTGCTTTCTTCCTGTGCAGAATGTCTCTGGACCCAGAGGGAGAGGCATCGTCCAGACAGTGAGGCAAATGACAAGTTGACAAAATGGTTGTAATTCTAGAAGCTGCAGCCCTCTCCCGGTCTCTCTATGTAGGGGTGGGGATGCAGCCGAAATCTGAAACAGCTCCCAGGAGAGCAAGAAGATACTGTTACTAATGGTTGGACTGACCTGAATTCTTTCCACGTTTATTTGTGCCCGACGTTGGCATAAACATCTTAACTGCATCCACATGAACACCTCTGTTGACCAATGGTGAACTGACTAGGAGAAAGTTGGCCAAATCTCATAACTCTGCCCACCATGTGCAGGAAAAGCAGCTGATGTCGTATTAGAAAGGCCTCAGATTGACACCATAAGTGTTTCTACTTATCCAGAGATGTAATGACACCAGGTGCGAGACAGGACAGCAGAATTCGATGCCGCACTTGAGCCATGTACTTTTTATTACAGGTTTAGACATGGTATCTATTTGCGTTCATTCATGTGTCTTCTAAACAAATGGTTACCGAGCACCTGCTACTGTCCATTATCAAATGAGGAGCTGGCAGAGAGCCCCGGGCGTGTGGTCCTGCCTTCCAGTTTCATACACTCTGGTAGGGGATGTAGGCAGGCACACAGGGACTCTGAGTGATCACTGCTGAGTTACCGGTGAGCTTAGGTGCTTGGAGAGCATCAGGGGTGACTCATGCCTCTTGTGAGGGAGTGGGAGTTTCAGTGAGAAATGGAAAGGGAGGTTCAGGTTGGGCTGAAGGATGAATACAGGTTAACCAAGTGAAGTTTGCATGAGGTTCAGGGATAGGGAAGTGGGAGTTGAAACCAAGCTAAAGAGTTCCAACCCCTGCCTGGAGAAGTAAGAGAGGGAAGCTTTCAGGAACTAAGTGGCTTCCTGAGCTACCTGCAATGGGACAGGACCAGCCAGCTCCCTTCTTGCCAACTTTGTGCTGCCCTTAACTTTAATAGTCCTGGCCATGTGCTGGTCATGTGCTGACCTCTTTCTACAGGACTGGCTTCCTCCTTCCTGCCCTGTTATAAGTACTGTCATCTCCATTTACAAATATGGACACAGAGTCTGCAGGAGTTGAAGCAACTTGCTCACAGATGCACAGGAAAGAAAGCACCAGAGCCAGGTTTTAGACCAAGTCTAACTCAGAACATGAGCTCTTTAGCACCTCCCACCAGAAGTGCCCCAGCCAGAAAGAGGGAAGCCCATGAAACCCAATAACCCATATTGTGTTGTCTGAGCATCTCCCCACTCCAGCTCTGAGCCAGCTCTTTGAGGATGAGAAGCAGTGATTCTTTAGGTAGCCCTCCCATGCCTAGGATGGAGCAGGCATATTATACCTTCTCAATCAATGCTTGCCAACTGAGGGGCTGCTCTATCTCTTAACCCCCTTTCTGTCCTTCTTGTATGAGTTTGGAAGGAATTCAACAATGACATTTACACTTGGGCCTTTTCTACATAGCTTTTCTGAGACTGAGTACGTGACTCAGTAGTAGATGAACGAGTGAATGTATGAGAAATTTAGCCACTGTTAAGAGACCCTTGAAATCTTCGTATGCTACTTCGTTATGCAAGTGGCATTATAATTGCTTGAGAGGGAGAGAGTGTATCCTGCCACCAGGGAATTAAAGTCAGGCTTATGTCAGGAAAAAAGTTAGACAAACTAGATGAACAATGTAGAACTACATCTGAGATCTGGTAATGAAATAAGTGACTTACGTCTCTTTAATTGATCTATTAATACATTTCCATTTTATTGCTTTTTTAAAAGGTGAGTACCTTTTATATGAAAATTTGAAGACACCATCTAAATGAATTGGTGGCATCATTTTTGATGTGTAGAATTCAGAAGATCCTTCAAGGTTATTGTCTTAAAATAGTCCTGGATTATAGTTAGTATTTTTTTTTTTTTTGTACTTGTCAGGAGGATGATGGTAATACATATGCTGTGAGTTAATAAAGCACATGGGATTTTTAATTTCACGTCCTGTCCCTACCACCAGAGAAACTTAGGTGAGTTATTGTCATGTGGACTCAGGGTTTTCTTGTTTGCTAAATGAGGATAAAACAGCTCACCTTTTAGAATTGTGAAGTGTACAAGTAATATGTAAAGGGCATCAAGTTCTTTGCCCAACATGTAGTAGATATGTAAGTGTTTGACTCCATGAGATAGGTGAGAACACATACCCTCCAGATGGTCAGCTTGTCCCAGTGCGGCATGTGCCCCATTTACGGTCATAAATAGATTATAAAAGCTTGGACGCTGAACTCAAAGATGTGGATTCACATCATGAGATGACAGCTATCACTATGACTTCTGTAACTTATTTACTCTCTCTGTGCATCCATTTTCTTCTCTTTAAAATGGAGATCATGGTTGGAGAGTTATTTTTGGGACTGACTGAGAGAAAGTGTTTAAAGCCCTTAATATGGACTCCATGCATAGTAAGTAAGCAATGCCAATTTTTATCACCTACTCTTCTGATTATCCAGGGGTTGCTTTACTAGGAAGTCAGTATCACTCATTTGCTCTCACCACTGAGGCTTATTTGCAAACAGGGTTCTACTTGAGTGTTAGGAGGATGTGACCTAGCTACTCTGTGCAGAGCAGGAGTGGGGGCCCTCCCTCTAACCTCCCCCAGTGCAGGGCATGTAGGTGCGGTGAGTGGGCCGGTTTCCATGGAAGGGTAGAGGAATGGAGGAGCTACCCAGCAGGGGGTGCAAAAGGCCTTTATGGAAAAAAGAGATCTCTGGATGGAGTGGGATGAGAGGCTTCAGAGAAGTATTAGGCATTACTTTTTATTTAAGAGGCCTAACGGCACAGAGAATTTAGAAAAGCACATTTTGGAAAAGGAGATTTCCTTGGAAGGTCCGCTTTCTTCCTAGATGAGCATGTAGGCATGTAGTTGGCAGTAGGTTTCTCAGTTGCTGGCGCTCCTTTCCTAGTCCCTGTTGCCATGACCTTGAGTGGAATGGCTGGCAAACTGGACAGTATGGGCAGAGAGTTGCTGCCTAAGTCCATAACCCTTTCTAGGCTGATGCATTCCAGAGGAAGGAAATGATTCAGACTCCTTCAGATGTCATGTATACCTGGGATGTGGGTGTAAAGAGATAGGTAAATAGTAAACAACTGAATTCAGAAATCAGTTTCCTTAAACAGTGTCATCTTCTTTAGGAATCTGAATTTGCTAGGTCATCTGCAATGGGATATCCTTCTAATACGACTTCTATTCCATTTTCTTCCCTCTCTTTATCTCTCTCGCCCCCTCTCCACTTAAAAAAATACATTTGCCTTGACCACACTGGTATCATCTATAATGAAAGATGGCTTTGACTGCTGACCATATATATACCAAGCTGTTCTCAATTCTACCTAGCAGTGTCCTGTGTGTGGCGAGCTCTCTGCAGCGTTTTCTGTGTTTAAGACATCACCTCAACAAAATCCGTTTTAGACTTTTCCTTGCCTCTCGGCTGAATTACAGTCACAGTCAATGGCCCACTTGTGTGTAGTTCAAGAAGCAATTAAGGGCTCTTTTCTTTGAACAAGCGAGGGAGGGGGTAGAGAAAAATGATCATTATTCTGATGATTCCTCTGTGTAGCTCAACAGTTCACAGATCTTTGATGCCACGAGTCTCAGCATTTAAACCCATTTCTATCACTGCCTTCTGCAGCCACTTCTGCCTGTCAGAGCGACTCCATGGAGGCCAAGGACTCGCATGTCAGTAGGTCAGAGCCACTCAATATGACGGTAGGATTGTGATTAAACACAGCTGTAACAGCTGCTTAATGATCTTCGGGATCATGATGGTATCACTGAAAATTAGAAAGCACAGTCTTTGGAGACCCCCCCAAGGAAACGTGAGGTTGCCACTGTAAGCCTTTTGTTTTATTCTGGGAGAGTTATCATAATCAGAATACGGCAGTATTTCTAGGCCTCTCCACATGAATTTTGTCCGTATCTAGCTTCTATGTTTCTAAAAGGCAGAGACTTTTATCTAACTTCTATTGCATTGGGTCTAAAACAAAGCTGAAGAGAGAAGCCACTTAAATGATTTTGTTAAGATGATCAGTGAATGCCCTCCTGGACGTGTCTCAAGAAGCATTTGGTGTGTGTGGACCAATAAACCAGGCCCTTGGGAGAGACAACTCACTATATAATCAGTGGTTCTCAGAGTGGTCCTTCGACCAACAGCCTCTGCATCACTTGGGAACAGGTTAGATGCACATGCTTCTGCCCTACCCTGGAAAACTCTGGGGCTCGGGCCCAGCAACCTGTGTACTAACAAGCTTTCCTGTAGTTCTGATGCATGCTCATGTATGAGAAGCACAGGTCTACATCCTTCCTGGCCCTTAAATGTCTCTGCAGAGGCCTCTCCTTTCTTCTGTGGAAAGGAGACTTGTAATACCAGCAAGACTAGAAGGGTGAGGACTGAACTTCCTAGAGATGAGGACAAACTTTGACATAGCCTTCCAGGGTGTCAACATGATGACTTCTGCCTTTGGATGTTTTAGGGCTGCCTGGAAGCCCAGTAGAGTTCCACAGAACCATATGGGTGAACCTGGATGTTTCTTGCCTTGAAGAGAATGTCTTCTTGCTTCTCCACTGGGTATGCATGTTGAGGAAGAGAAGGGCACTGATTTCTTGTTCAAAACCAAGGCAGCAGTGGCATGAAGAGAGAGAGCTTTAGATGTGGAAGACTTGGGTCAAGGAACTGCCCTGCTCTGGGAGCTTGGGGAGTCTGGGAAAATCCATTAACCTCACTAAATTCAGGTGGACCTGAGTTTGCTCATCTCAAAGCCAGAGCTAATTATATTTGCCCTATCTGTTTCATAGGACGTTCTGCTCAATTGAGAGACAGGTCAAGATGGGATTTTGCCCAAACTCACTCACTTCACTCAAATAGACTCCAAGATGAAGGTGCCCTACCAGCAAAAATCAGAGCTCAGTGGGGATAGAGCACTTTGTTAGTTTCTTATACAGATATATTTACATATACACATACACACACTGTAGGGCTTTTCTGGTAAGGGGTGATAAAGACAAGGCTGAATCATGTTAATCTAAGTGAGTGCTCCCATCTCCATTTTGTGGTCAGACTCCCCATCCCAATACCTACCCACCCAGCCCAGGTATGAGCAGCTGGAACCCCAAGCCTGTGACCAATGTCAGGGTGTGAAGACCAGATAAAGGCAGGAACCTGAGTTGAGTCTTCTCCATAGATGCCAGTAAAAGAGAGGGAGGTGAGCCTAGGAGGCTGTGTGAGAGGACAACAATTTTGCCATTGTGATTGTGTCCAGTGACAGCCAGGCTCTAACCCATCACATTGGGCATGCCCCCATTACAGAACCAAATTTGCATCTGCTTCTCCAACATGCAACAAAGCCAAGCTACTGTTGCCACGTTGTAGTGAAGGAGAATATACTATTTATTAGAGGGCACCAAGCAAGGAGAATGGGCAGCTCATCCTCAAAAGACCTAAACTCCCTGATGGAAGGGTTTTTAATGAAAAAGAATATGTGTGTTTATATATATATATGTGTGTGTGTGTGTGTGTGTATATATTTATATATATTACATGCCAGGCACATAACATGTTTGAAGACCATCTTAAGACTTCCTCTAACTACGATTCCACAGGCCCATCTTTTTTTACTAAATCAGAAGTGACATGTTACACAGTGATAATCTATTAAGTCTCTCTTAGAACCTCCTTTCAAGGTGACTTTGAAGAGTAGAGACACTATTAAGCCTGCTTTCTGAGGTTGTTGAGATATGATGGAGAGAACCCCCACCCCCACCCCCAACCCGCTGCCCAATTCCTAAGGTTCTCAAACATTCTCAGCTCATGGTGTCTTTGTGTCTCAGTAATTTTTTCACTCCCTAGACCAAGAGAAATAGCAACAGTTCCATATATTAATAGTTTCAACTTACTAGTAGCAGTGTCTGCTACTGACAGAGACTGTGCTACCCTTGACTTTTTAAAATATCCCATGGCTTTCCTGTGAGTTAGTTGCAGTCCCACAGCTTGGGAACCATAGCCTCTACCTCACCTGAAGCAAAGGAGAAGGGACTTCAACACTGAGAAGGACCCTACCACCTTCATGACATTTATCTGAAATAGTCCAGTAGATAATGAGAATTTTTACCCATTCCTCATGGGAAGAAAGTTAGTTTGGTGGAAAGGGGATTTTGATAAATTGTAAGCAACTGGTAGACACGATCTGTTTCTTTAAAGATATTTCAATATCAGAATCAATTCCAGGTCAAGAATTCCTTTGGACCCATTTGTAAATGTGCTGCCTTTAGTTTAGTTTAGAAGCAGTGGTTTCTTTCTAGAGTAACAGAATAATTGCCTGTATCTCATGTCTATTTCCATGTCTCTATCATTCAGTGAACCTTTGACTACTTCAGGGCAGAGTCTGGAAAGAGTAGGTGCTCAATGTGTATTTTCAAATTACATTACTCTTTTTATGAATGGCTTTTAGATCAAAGTGTGTTGGCATGACTGTGGAGGTCCTGGTGGAGCCTGCTTTGCTTCCCATGATAATACCAAGCAAAGGGAATGTGGAGTCTTAGCCACTGGACCACCAGGTCTGGTGTGAAGCCACTCAGTCGTGTCTGACTGTTTGTGACCCCATGGACTGTAGCCCGCCAGGCTCTTCTATCCATGGAATTCTCCAGGCAATAATACTTCAGTGGGTTACCATTCCTTTCTCCAAGTCCCTTAATATTTGCTTTAAGTTGGATACCTGACAAATAGAGATGAGAGCTTTTCTTGGGGCTCTCCACTCATCTATTTCCCTTTATCCCCTAGGCCCAGTATCCTTTAAACTCTGTTGGGTTAAGGGAAGTTAATAGCCCTACAAGATAAACAGTGGTGCCATGGGTAGGCAGTTCATGCCATTTGAGAAATTTGAAGCACTGAGCTGTGCCTAACAGTGCTACAAGGTGGTGGGCCTAGACAACATTTTAATATCCATTCCAACCCTGAGAGCATCTAGGCATCTGAGGTGTGAGCTGTTCATAATCCTACAGGGTCAGTGAGTATCTTGGTTTTAAATAACAGGAGCAGTAAGGAAGCTTGTTGTGGTAAATGGTGCACCTGCACAGTGCCTTCAAACTTGCCTTAGAATCAAACAAGAGTCTTTTAGCATATGAATCTCAGAAAGCTGTTCAGAGGGCCATTTATAGCATAGAAGCAATGGGGAAGACGCCATTTCCAGGTCTCTGCCAGTTGTAGTTCAGAGCACAGGTGAACTGCCTGCTCGGTTTCAACTCCTTTTCTGCAATGAGTCAGGAAAAGATGCCTTCGATGGTGGAGAGAAGTGGATCGGAAGCCATACCTTTAAAAAAGTCTTCCATTCATTTGCTGCAGAACCACTTTGGGCCTGCCCAGGTGTAGATTCCTGGAACTCCAGTGGAGTGGAAACACTGAACATGTAACGTTATTCCAAGACTTTTACTATGGTCCATAACCTGTTTTGAGGACTTTATGTGTATTAACTCATTTAATCCTGAAAATAGTATTAGAACCAAAAAGAAAGATGCTGCTTCTGTGGTCTCTCAGTCCTCTCTAAGGTCATATGGTAGCCTGAGGTAGATACATAAGTTGACCCTATGTTAGTTCACAAAAATACTATTTCCAGGAGCAGAGCTCACATTATAAAGTAGATACTATTGATAAGAAAGTAAAAACAATATCACTTTTTATTAATCTAAATGTGCAGAGAAAAGACCCCATTTTGTACAAAACTTCATTCAGGTTCTTTTAAGATTCAGTTCTAAATGTTAAAAGATCAGCCTTTTAGGAGGGATTTATTTGAAGGTCCTAGATGTATGTAGTTCTTGGGACGGATGATCTCTTTGTCCAGCACTTAAAGTTAAAATCTTTCTATTGCAATGATTCGTAGAGTAGTTTGAAATATGGAAATGTGAGTGATTTTGCTCCTATCACTGTGGGTATTACCCTGTGTTCTAAAATCATATCATAAAAACATAAACTTACTACTCTAATCTTGTAGGGTTATCCATGCCAGTGTCCAGTGAGGGAACTGAGAGAAGGCGGCATGATCCAGGTAATGATGTTTTTTCATGAAAAGCAAGAAATGGAAATGTTCTGGCTTTTTTTCAATAACATGTAATTTGTAATGTTCTTCCCCTCATTTATAATCCTATCTGTGTATAAACAATAATTTGCTCTTATAAACATGTACTGTAGTAAGAGTTCTGTGGGGAGCAGTTGGTGTTCGTTATCTGTGACATCACGAGCATTTAAAAAACAATAATTATAAATATCCTCTAGAGTGAAAAAAAATAGTGGAAAGAATTGGAGAGTCTGTCTAGAGACTTTCTTATTGCTCTATTTTTGTCCTGCCTCCACCCCAATTACTTTTTTGGACTTGCTTAAGTCCTACAAAACCCAGTGTAGGTGTTACCTACTGCAAAGCTTGGAGAATGTTATGGTTTGAAGAACAGTATTTAGTAACATGACTTCTTTATATCTGAAATAAGTTGCTGTTGTTAATGTTGGCCTTCCAATTCTGAAATCCAAAGAATAAGCCGAGGTTCCTTTGCCTGACAGTAAATTGTGGTTTGTTTGCTTTCCTTTGTTTTTTAAATCCAAGGATATACCAATGGAATGAAGGTTTGTATTTCTCTGAAAGGTCTGAGTTACAGAGAAAAAGTGAATTCTAGTAGTAGAGATTAGTCTATGAAACACAAGCAAAAGGATCCGTGTATCAAAGGCATACTTCAGTTTCATAAAATTTACAGAGTGGCATTTCAACAGGAGACCATTAGATTACTAATGGGATACTTAGAAAGGAAAAGAGCAAAATTAGAGTGTAATCTGAATATATGAACTGCTTATGTCCTTAAAGTCCTATTTGTACCGTTTTTTGTAACTTGGAATGCATTCCCCTGTAGGAACTATATTTTGCTTGCTTTGGGGGCTCCCTATCTAGCTTATGAAAATCTATGTTAAGCATAATGTAGTAACATGGTTTTTTAGAAAGAGAACTGAATTAGATATCAGGTGGCTTTGGGTTTGAGTCCAGACTGGAGCACAATCTCTTTGTATGGCCTTAGGCAGGTCACCCAGGTCACTAAAACTTTCAGTGCTTTTGCACATATATAAAAAGTGAATGCTGAAACCCAGTATTGGGTATAGAGTAAACATTCAACAAATGTTTGCTGAATGAGTGAACAAATGAGTAAGCCTATATTTTATTTCTGTGGGCAGAAAAAAAAATCCATCCAAAGGATGTCAGACTTTTACAGCTTCTATGGTATCACTGTGGAGATTGCAGACCAAGTACAAAACTGGAACTTCTTAAGGCCTTTCATAGCCATGTATGTAGTGTCCAGGTCACCTCTGTGTGCCTGGTGGCTGGATAGCTAACCCTGCTGTCTCCAGAGGCAAGGCGAAAGCTTCGTGAAAACCTTAACAGGCGCCCATACAAGGAGAGGAGGCGTGGCAGGGCTGTGGGGGCCGTTTGTATATTCGACTCAAGAACAAGCTGCATGTTTGCAAATCAAGGACTTTGTGTTTACTTCTCCCTTTGTGAAATGTGACAGAAGTATTAAAAATGTCTTGATTAGAAAATATATTAAATATATATTTTGATGGGAGCAATGCATTTAAGATAATGAGAAGGAAGAAAAGCACTTAAGAAAAATGAAATGCGTAGTGTTATACCCAAAAAGGAGCAAAAAGACACAAGGTATTCTAGACTTGGAGGCAGCTCATTCTGATTTTGGGAATGGACTTTCGGTTTATTTTAATGTAACCCCTGCTTTTCTAATTATAGTCGTTTGTTCTCAAACAGGCACTGGTAGAAGCGGTTTTAAATCTATATTCTATTTCAGTAGGCATACCTTCTGAAAAACCCCTAAAATTTCAAGAGGAGCTTTTTCTTCCTTTCTTTTTCTTAAGCAATTGCTGTTTTGTGTGTGTGTGTGTGTGTGTGTGTGTGTTTTGAGCTCCAAGGGCTGACAGCTGTTCTAGTCTTGCTTGGGGATTTTTTCACAATGTGGATTAATCAATGTTATGAACTGGGTCCGTGGGGTTTTGGGAATGTAATTGGTTTCAGATGACACTTTGCTAGTCAATCTGTGAAACAGCCGAATGTTGACACAGCTGAACAATTCCAGCTGTTTCCACTCGCCCCTTCCTCTTTGCTTGGACGCTGCATCCTCTGCCTTTATTTGTGTCTGCCCTCGCTCATTGTGACTTTGCTAAACTAATTTGTTATCCTTTCTGAAATTTCTTTTTGCTTTTCTCTTCTTTGGGATATCAGGGCTCCCCCTTTATTATAGCCTCCACTCAATTTTATTTTGCAAAACTTCTTTCTTGGCTTGCATAGTTTTTTAAGGAAATAGTAGTTTTACCACTTAAGTTCCCTTTTATTTGTGGTGATCCCCTAGTTTGTTTATTTAAAGGTGCAGAGCACCAATTTAGGCTTTGCACAAGTGCTTGGATTCTGTGAATATTTGGTTTCACAGTTGCTTGATCAACCTTTATTTTTAATTACAAGAGACATTTCCATTGAATAAACAATACAAACCATTAGCTTCATTCAATGCATAGTTATGTTTGCTACCATATATCCTTCTGAAACTATGAGAAAAGATTCAGGTGTCAGTATTGCTGCTAGAAAGATGCATGATTAGAAGGGAGGAATCCAAAAAGGACCGACCCTGAATTATGTACATTATATTAACAGTTTATATACTGTCAGGGGAAATGGTTTGTAAATTGCTTTCAGTGGTTTTTCATTATCAGACTAATTTCTCTTTGTTTTTTCAAGAGTACTTGTTTCTGCATCTTAGTCAGTAGGGGAAAGGCTTTAACTGTTTGGGTGTCCAATATAATTTTGTTGCTTTATAGGGTGATGGGCTGTAAATCCAGGGCTAAGTGAGCTACACTGAAGAACTGGACTGCACAGATAGGTACATACTTGAGTGTGGTCGTTCCCAAAAGCTAAGACTCTTGATGTGGGTGAGGTAATCTCATTTTTCCCAGAAAGGTCTGTATTGACTGAATGAATGACTCAGGCTTACAGGACAATGGGCAGCACTTACTCAGCCTTGCTTGCAGACTTAAATGCACAGCACAATTAAATACTCGGTAAGCCGGAGTCAAGGCTAAGATGTCAAAGAACCTGGAACAATTGAGCAATTGTCATGAGAATTTGGTGAATAAATGCAATTGACATAGCACATTTTTCCAGATATGTCCTCCTCCTACAATTGTTAATGAACATGGTATCAGAGGAAACAGTCTCAAGGGTGGAGATTATCTCAGAGACAGGAAACAATGGGTAGATAGACAATGTCATTTCTTTGAATGAAGATTATAAACAGTACAGGCCTCTAGACGCTGGTCCATTTGTTCGCTTTTATGTAATCTTGTGTGTAGTGAAACTTCTGGATGTAATAGTGAAATACTGATCTGACATGAGCCATGTGTGCAGAAAAGAAGCCAAAGAGCATCTGTATAAACAAAGCACATGGAAAAGATAACTCAAATTGCACTTGGAGGTGAGCAGCCAGAATTATAGGTGATAACCCAGTAAATGGGTTTACATGTTACTGTGGACGGTTCTCTGAAGACTGACCAAATTGTGGTTATGGTCCAAAAGGCAGGCTGGGTGTAATTGTGGAGGGTGTTGGGATCAAAATCAAAAACATGTCTCTGGCCATTTATACTAGATCTGTAGCTGGACCAATATACCTTAGGAACAACCTAACGAAGCCAAGGAAGGTTTGGGAAGGGATAAAGGAGCTAAGGGATTTTAAATATTTTGCAAGAGCAAATAGATGTATCTGATACCCTTCATCTAAGAAGTTGAGAATGGATGGGATGAAGGTTTCGAAAATGATAAAGAGGTTCAGGCAGTGCTCCCAAGTTGTTTTAAATCTTGGAAATTTGTACAGTTCCACTTCTATGCCAGGAAAGGAGATGGACAGATGGTGTTTTAGTTTTTCTTGCTACCTGATGGTGAGGTGAAGTGCACAAGTCTCAGTTTCGGTGGTGATGGTTGCTCAGCCACTTACATGGTCTCCCCAAAGCTACTCAAAATGAGTCTTAGAGTGCTTTTTGCAGAGGCATCACTCATGTCGAGAATCTGGGGAGGCTGTGAAAATGGCACATCACTGGGCTCCACAGTAGACCTGAAGAATCAGTATGGAGGGAGAGGGTCTGCATTTTTAACAAGCTCCCTAGGTGAATCTTACATACTCCAAAGTTTAAAAACCGTAAAGTTTGCACTAGGATTTTAGGCTAAGCAGGAGGTACCAGGTTACAGCACAGGTATAATGGGCTATAGCTCTCCAGTTTAATATAAAGCCAATAAGAACGGGCCATGTAAATGTGCCCTTTGTATTACCAGGTATTACAAAAATAAAGAGCTGTTCAAATATTTGGTGCTAAGAAGGTGCAGACTCAAATTACCTGGACAGCATTCCTAGGTGGAAACTGTGGCTCCAAGGAATGAGAGTTGTTTTTCTTTGTGATTTGATGTGCCTTAGTGCCTTTCCTTTCGGAATGTGATTGCATAATTGTACACAGGCACTCCCTCCCTTGAGGCAGAAGGCTAATTACATAACACAGCCAATAGGCCCCATCACACTGTCCTCTAATTATGGTTTATGAAATGTACTGAGTTGACCTTTGCCATCACAGCTGCCCTGAAGGTTGACTCCAGGATGTTATGGCTGGAAGGGGTTTGAGGCATTATCCCGCAGTAATTCTACCAAAGCTTATTCTGAACCTAGTGGAAGGCCCAATACAGAAAGGTAGTTCAGGACCAGGACTAAAGTTGACTTTCCCAGTGTTTTCCATAGTTTAACATGTAGGCCAACATGTTCTGACTTTATTTTGCAATTTCGTTGTTGTTTTGTTGTTGTTTAGGCACTAAATTGTGTCCAACTCTTTTGCCATCCCATGGACTGTGGCCCACCAGGCTCCTCTGTCCATGGGATTTCCCAGGCAAGAATACTGCAGTGGGTTGCCATTTCCTTCTCCAGGGGATTTTCACAGACCAGGGATCGAACCTACGTCTCCTGAATTGGCAGGTGTATTCTTTACCACTGAGCAACCAAAGAAGCAATACTGGCTTATTTTTTTACTGTTCTCATAGGAAACTCAGTTTGGAATCACCTAGGATTCTTAAGTTGAAAAGGTATCGTTTAATGTTCCTACTCTTTTATACTCATAATAGTTAATATTTATTGATCGCATGCCATGTGCCAGACAGTGCATTAAACACTTGGTATACATTAACCGTCTCAGCCTCTCAGCAGGCCTGTGAGGGTGAAGATCCCCATTTTAAAGATGAGGCTTTTGAAACACTGAAGATTTTCCAAGGACATACAACTAGTAAATAGGAGACCGAAGATTTCAATTAGGCCAATCTGATTCCAGGTTATTCTTTTATTTTACCAAACTATTAGTTGACTATGTTGATGTACAAAAATTCTCTTTTGTACAAATACAAGGCCAGGGAACATTATCTGAATTACTCTTTACATTTATATAATACAATATAAAGTGTGCTCAACATTTACACCAGGTTCTGAATGACACAACTTTTGCATTATCAGGTTACACTGATAGAGTGTAAATACTCTATAGTATTGTCTCATGGGGCTGTGGCTGTCTTCTCCCTGTCTCCTTCCATGCCCATCTTTCTTAACAAGCTTCTTTTTTGTGAAATAAGATAACCCATGATGAAGGGAATCTCTTTTTCTGTGGAACTTGAATTTTTATTTAGGGACAATAGCAGCTCCACACATGAAGGCATTGGATACTATACTCGTTGGTCTCTAAGGGGAGCTTTGTTGTCAGCAGCGCCATTGAATGGTGTGTCATGATTGCTGGGCTTTGCGTGGCCACCCTGGTGCTCACAGATGTGTCCTGCAGGTCAGCAAGCACACCGGTGAACGTGTCTGATCTGAGTGCCCACTCCTGACCTTTTTACATTACGGTCTGTTTGTGGATCTTTGTCTTGGGTAAGATACCCAAGCTTTGTAAATTCTGTTGCTTTCAGACGATTGTGTTAAATTAGAAGAGTCCAGTATGGAAGGAGAACTCACCTGAAGTGGGATACCTTGTTTTACTTTATCACAGGCTTTTTGAAGGGAGCGTGTCCTCGGACCTTGGTAGTAAGAGTAGAAACACTCATCCTCAAGGATGGAGACTATTTCCCTGTAGACACAGAACTCCTATCCCTGCCCTACATATGAAGGAGATAAAAGGGGATGCCACTGCCATCACTCCAGGTAGCAATGCCATGCGGCCACCAAATGCACAAATACACACGTGAAATGCACCTACTGCCTGCAAATGGCTGAAGGCTGCTCATCGAAGAAGCAGTGGTCACAAACGTGCAGAGCCTTTATCCAGGCTGTTCCCTCTGCCTGAAGTGCCCTCTTGGATCTTCTCTACTGGGTTCACTCCTCCTTTTTTCAACATTCTGCTCCAGGTCTCGTCCTCTGAGACCTCTTCCCTGCCTCCATCCCGGCCAGCACAGTCCCTCCCCACTGCTCTCTGCTGACCTTGTAAGCTTTTGCAGGATGCTGGTTTAGAGTGGTTCATATTCTTAAACAGACCTGATTTTCAGGACCCCCAGAGGCCTCTCCAGGGGAACACCAGTCCAGAGAAATGCCCCTTTCCAACCAAGGGAGCAGAAGTAATGACTTTTCTTTCTTTCACTGGTATCTGGGCCACTCGGTTGGGTATAGAGATGGGGATCATCAGCATGACTGGCTGGAAGCCACTGCATGGCTCTCCTGAGGCTTTATCACCCAAACCTCACACCTTTTCTCAGAAAGTAAAAGGGGTGCTTATTCTGATTTTAAATTCCACATGAGGTGAATCAACTGTGCAGCGCTGTCGAGAAGCGGGAAGTCCCTAAGAACAGGAGGCCTTAGGGAAATAGAACTGGATCTTGAGGAGAGGATTGAGAAAGACTCAAGAAGTGGGAAGCATTGCCCAAGGTTTGGCCAAACACAACAACAGCAGTGTTGTGTGGGCAAGTGACTTTGTCCCTGTTGTTGCCATGGCGTTACTCTGGTGCCATCTCAGGATTTAGGAACTAAGACCTAGTAAAGAGGGGACAGTGCCCTTGGTGCAGGGTGCTGGCTTCACTTCTAGTATTTCTATTTAACTCATTAACATTTATTCATTTAGTGTTGGGCTTCCCTTATAGCTCAGTTGGTAAAGAATCTGCCTGTAGTGCAGGAGACCTGGCTTCGATTCCTGGGTCGGGAAGATCCCCTGGAGAAGGAAATGGCAACTCACTCCAGTATTCTTGCCTGGATAATCCCATGGACAGAGGAGCCTGGTGGACTACAGTCCATGGAGTGACAAGAGTCAGACACGACTTAGCGACTGAACCACCACCACCACCACCATTTATTGAGTACCAAGGTGCTGATGCACTGATGCATAATGCCTTACTCTTTGCAGTCCCTTTCTGCCCAGCAGCTAAAGCAGTAGCTTAAATTTCCTTTAAACTCTTGAAATTTAGAGAAAGGCTATGTAAATTTGAATTATTTTCAATATAAGTGGGATGAATAAATCATAAAGGGCTTATGCATAGGAAGGAACCTTAGAGAATGATACCTTAGAGTGAGGAATGAGACAAGAAGGCTGTGTACCAGGTGCCAACCACACCCAATAACATCAACCATGCTGCCTATCCTCACACATGAGAGATATGCCTGCTACCCGCACCTTGACTTCACTTCTTGCCTTGTCCTTCAATGCCAAATTCTGGGTTGGGGGCGGAAAATAGCACCTCGTGCCTCATAAAGACTTCAGGGATACCTGCCTTTAGATTCAGGCTGGATATTGAAATTATCTAGGATGCTGGATTTTAGCCATTTTACTTGTTTTAATAAAAAGAATTTAGGTGATATGACCACTGATGCATCCTGTTTCTCCCACAGGCTGTTGGGATGGAAAAGTGGAAACCCCAGAGACAGAGTCCCCACTTTCCCTGAGCAGCTGAGCAGTATGACCAAGGGAGGTGATGGCAACTGGGGATGGGATTTCCTCATTTCCTCCCCTCCTGTGGGTCTCAGGGTCTCCACACTGCCTCCTGTCCTGAGGTGGAGGGGAAGGCCCTTGTCAAGTACCTGCTGTTAGGGTGGGTTGTCATGGCAGCCACTTGGGACAGGGCCAGGGAGAAGGGGCTCCTACAGTGCATTGACGTAGACAGAGCACCATGGGGAGGGGAAGTGGGCCAGGAGAACAGTGAGACAGGGGTGTGGATGCCAGAGGACCAGCATGATTATCACGTGCTCACTTGACACAGCGTGATGCCAGCTATGGTGGGGGGAGAGCCTGGGAAAGGTGAAATTTGCCTCTCTCTGCAAGGAATTAGTTTACAGTCTCTTCAATCACCAAGTAGTAATGGGGTACCTCTCTGGAGCTATACTCTGCAATAGGTGATTCGGATTAATCAGATAATAATACAGATATCTGCCTCCATGGAACTAATCATTGGGTGGCACTTATCAGAAGGGCATTGTTGTTTTTTTTCAAATGCAGAAGGGTTTTTGATCCATCTTTTATATTTTATGGACTGGTTTATTGAATGTAACCAAATCCCCTTCTCTTGATTAGAGTTATTGGCTGCTCAAACGAGAGCTTTGTGTCTACTTTAATTTTTCTCTTCGATACCATCTGTCCTTGGCTCAGCTTTTCGACTGATCCCTATTAAGTTAAGTGAAAATCGCTCAGTCTTGTCTGACTCTTTGCGACCCTGTGGACTATACAGTCCATGGAATTCTCCAGGCCAGATTACTGGAGTGGGTAGCCTTTCCCTTCTCTAGAGGATCTTCCTAACTTAGGGATCGAACCCAGGTCTCCCGCATTGCAGGTGGATTCTTTAGCAGCTGAGCCACAAGGGAAGCCCTATTAGGGGACAGGTAAAGAAAATTGCGATGAAGAATCTTTTATTATATGCCATAGGTAGTAGGTGGAGAAGGCAATGGCACCCCACTCCAGTATTCTTGCCTGGAGAATCCCAGGGATAGGGGGAGCCTGGTGGGCTGCCGTCTATGGGGTCGCACAGAGTCGGACACGACTGAAGTGACTTAGCAGCAGCAGCAGCAGCATAGGTAGTAGGAAATCCTGAGCTCTGATTTTCCTATGAAGGAAAGGTTTCTGTTGATAGAAATCAGAATAACATATCTCAAAGCAGATATTGAATGGAGTAAGGAAGGTAACTGCAAACTTCCGTTCCTCCAGACACAAACATGCAATTGCTCATACAATGGTCTTGTAGTAAATAGGCACATTTGAATAACTCTTTGGTGGGTTTCTGTGGTAGCTCAGTGGTAAAGAATCCGCCTGCCTATGCAGGAGTCATAGGTTCAGTTTCTGATCTGGGAAGATTCCACATGCTGAGGAAAAACTAAGCCTGTGAACCACAACTACTGAGCCTGTGCTGTAGAGCCCGGGAGCCACAACTACTGAGCCCACACGCTGCCCTCGAGCCTGTGCTCTGCAACAGGAGAAGCCACCACGATGAGAAGCCCACACACGACTAGAGAATAGCCGCCTGCTTGCTGCAACTAGAGAAAAGCCTGCACGGCAATGAAGGCCCACCACAGCCAAAAATAAATAAATTAATAAAAATGAATAACTCTTTGGTAGGCAGGGAATCAGAAAGTGAACTAGCCTTCAAAGCCATGAGAAATAGGATTTATAGCTGAGTAAGCATCACTCTGAGGTATGCAGTGAGCATCTTCTGAGGTCCAGTGGTTCAGGTGGTCAGCATTTTAAGTGTTTCCTTCCATAGGCATGAATCTTGGTTGTTCTGAGTTCCTTAAAACAACTAGATTATCTTTCTCTTCCTGCTGCCAAGATGCAGGCACCCTTGAGGTTCAGTTACTGGCTTTTTCATCTCTTCTGTGTTCTTCCAGGAGAAGGGTGTGTCCTGATAGCCAGAATATTCATCTGCACCTTAGAAAACAAAGGATGCCCCTGATAGACATTAGGAGGGAAGATGCAGGAGTAACTGGATATTTCTAGTCAGGAGAAGGCCCATAGTTATGAAAGAAGTCAGAGACAGCCTCTCTATCCCCAATGTCACCATTAGTCATGGCTAGGGAAATGCTTCGTCACTACAAACTCACCTGATTTTTGACAACTTCATCATTCTCCAAAACAGAGTCTCCTGTACTTGCTAGTATTTTTTGAACATCTGAACTCTTTTGTGACAGATATCGTGCTTCCAAAACTTGGAACAGATGAAGGCAAGTAAGATGCAGGCTTTGTCCTTGTCTAGATTATTGTCTAATGGACAACACTGACTAATGATAATGCAAGGTGTTTTATCTGGTTAAAATACAAAGTGATAGACCTGGAAGCCAGGGCCCAGTGACCATGAACTCTGTGTTTCGATGCTGTCATTATTCTTCTGGTCTCCTCGGTGTAATCACCCAGTTACCCACAATTTTGTCCTCTCTTCCCAGTCTCACCCTTTGATATTCTATTCGTCTGCAACCTTCCTGACTTTCCTAAAATCATCCACCTGGCTCTCTTCTGCCACTGCCTGAAACAGGGCCTTTCTCCCACTTACCTACATCACGTTCCCTGTTTCCTGCCCATGGACCAACTCCGTTCACATCCATCCCAGACCTGGCAGCAAGAGTAATGTGCCTTCAGACATGTCCTTCCTCCTGAACTTGCGTCTCCTGCACATTTAGCCATTCAGCAAACAGTTAAGAGGTGCTGAGAAGCCCTGGAAGCGCCCTGTGGCTTTGGGAATGAACTCTGAACCTTAGCCCAACCTCCTGTCTGGTTCACGTGCCTGTCTGACCTTCATCTCCCCTCTCTAAACATGGACCCTCCAGGTAATGCTTTCTCCTTCCTCATACCTTGTCCTCTCCTCTGTTCTTGCTGTTTCCTACCAGGGCGCCAGATCCACGCCCCCACTCCCCCCCCCAACCACAGCCTACCCACCGCCCCAGCCATGGTCCAGTTGAAGTTCTCCTCTGTGAGGCCTCCCTGACTGCTCTAGCCATAAGGGGGCAGAATTGAAAAACAGGAAACACACTATCCAGTCAGGAACAAACCACACTCATGGAAGAAGTGCCCTTGAAACCCTTAATACCTAAATCTGTGACTGAATCTCTCCTTAAACTTTGTTCAGAACTAATCAAGCATCCTTCAAGTTTCCCCATCCATGGTGGTCTATTTTAACTAGTGTTTTGGTTTGATCCATGAATGAAGAGAGAAATTCTCAGAACTGTAGAGTCCCAAATGTCTATTATTAGCCTAATGACTGCTCTGTCAGTGATGGATCCTGAAGGTGACCTTGTACAAAGATCAATATCTTGTGTGTGGTTTCTTCTCCTGTGTTTCTGGTATCAAGGAAAGTGACAGGGGAGAGAAACTGGAGGTTTCTACACGTGTGTGTAGAAAAGTTTTAGAACTTTTTTTGGTTTTAGAAAAGGCAGAGGAACCAGAGATCAAATTGCCAACATCCATTGGATCATGGAAAAAGCAAGAGAGTTCCAAAAAAACATCTATTTCTGCTTTATTGACTATGCCAAAGCCTTTGACTGTGTGGATCACAATAAGCTGTGGAAAATTCTGAAAGAGATGGGAATACCAGACCACCTGACCTGCCTCTTGAGAAATCTGTATGCAGGTCAGGAAGCAACAGTTAGAACTGGACATGGAACAACAGACTGGTTCCAAATAGGAAAAGGAGTACGTCAAGGCTGTATATTGTCACCCTGCTTATTTAACTTATATACAGAGTACATCATGAGAAACGCTGGGCTGGAAGAAACACAAGCTGGAATCAAGATTGCTGGGAGAAATATCAATAACCTCAGATATGCAGATGACATCACCACCACCCGTATGGCAGAAAGTGAAGAGGAACTAAAAAGACTCTTGATGAAAGTGAAAGTAGAGAGTGAAATAGTTGGCTCAAAGCTCAACATTCAGAAAACGAAGATCATGGCATCCGGTCCCATCACTTCATGGGAAATAGATGGGGAAACAGTGGAAACAGTGTCAGACTTTATTTTTTTGGTCTCCAAAATCACTGCAGATCGTGACTGCAGCCATGAAATTAAAAGACGCTTGCTCCTTGGAAGGAAAGTTATGACCAACCTAGATAGCATATTCAAAAGCAGAGACATTACTTTGCCAACAAAGGTTCATCTAGTCAAGGCTATGGTTTTTCCTGTGGTCATGTATGGATGTGAGAGTTGGACTGTGAAGAAGGCTGAGCCCCGAAGCATTGATGCTTTTGAACTGTGGTGTTGGAGAAGACTCTTGAGAGTCCCTTGGACTGCAAGGAGATCCAACCAGTCCATTCTGAAGGAGATCAGCCCTAGGATTTCTTTGGAGGGAATGATGCTAAAGCTGAAACTCCAGTACTTTGGCCACCTCGTGTGAAGAGCTGACTCATTGGAAAAGACTCTGATGCTGGGAGGGATTGGGGGCAGGAGGAGAAGGGGATGCCAGAGGATGAGATGGCTGGATGGCATCACTGACTCGATGGACTTGAGTCTGAGTGAACTCCAGGAGTTGGTGATGGACAGGGAGGCCTGGCGTGCTGTGATTCATGGGGTCGCAAAGAGTCGGACACGACTGAGCGACTGAACTGAACTGAACACGTGTGTGACTCACTGTGGCCCTTAGACGCTAACTATGGGGATGCAAGAACATGGGCATCTTAGAGATGAGCATAATTATTTGTTCTTTCATTATTATATGACAGTGTTATGAGCTGATTCCGGATTTCATGTGCTTTCAGTTTTAAAATGCTTCCTGACATCTGAAGAAATGCTGAAGGCACTTGCCTTCCCAACAGAAAATACTAAACATGATCATTCTGAAAACTGCCAGCAGAAAGATTAAGGTGGAGTGTGTAGGGGTTTGAAGTCACGTGTCCATGTATTTCTGCATTTGGGGGCTTGGCAGTCAGAAATAATGTTTTTTGTCTTTCATCCTGTCTTTCCCTTTTTTACCTAAATATTAAAAAGCCAGGCATAATGAAGTGCATAAGATTGAAGTAGAAGTGGGTTGAAATACCTTCCTTTTGTGTGGAGGATCCGGTGAACTTGCTTAGGCTTCCTTCCTCTCTGCTTTGCGCCTGTCGAGACTAAGGAGACGTGGCAGCCAGAGATACCCTTGGGTGTTCAGGGAGATGGTTGGAGGCGGGCGCCTTTGATGTGCTCACCTACCAAAAATGTCACATCACCACTGCTTCTGTTGTTTCACATTCAATGTGAAAGATTTCACTAAAAGGTTAATTTCCAGTCTTGTCAAGTATAGATTATTAAAGGCATTGTTGCTTTTTTGTGACATACCTGGAAAAGTCAGGGGGCACAAGGGAAGGCAGATGGAAAGGTGGAGCAGGCCAAGTACTGTCAGAAGCCCTCTGGATGCCCACGTCAGGGGACCTTTATCTCCACACAGCAGAAGTAGTGATTGATGACTCTCTTGCAGAAGGAAACTGGAGGGGTGACTGCCTTTCTTCATGGTTGTTGTTCGTTGTTCAATCACTAAGTCCTGTCCAACTCTTTGCAGTCCTGTGGACTGCAGCACACTGGTCTTCCCAATCCTTCACTATCTCCTGGAGTTTGTTCAAACTCATGTCCATTGAAGCGGTGATGTCATCTCACCATCTCATCCTCTGTCGCCCCCTTCTCCTCCTGCCCTTAATCTTTCCTAGCTTCAGGGTCTTTTCCAGTGAGTCAGCTCTTTGCATCTGGTGGCCAAAATATTGGAGCTTCAGCATCAGTCCTTTCAATGAGTATTCAGGATTGGTTTCCTTTTGGATTAACTGGTTTGATTGCCTTGCTGTCCAAGGGACTCTCAAAAGTCTTCTGCTGCTGCTGCTTCTAAGTTGCTTCAGTCGTGTCCGACTCTGTGCGACCCCATCGATGGCAGCCCGCCAGGCTCCCCTGTCCCTGGGATTCTCCAGGCAAGAATACTGGAGTGGGTTGCCATTTCTTTCTCCAATGCGTGAAAGTGAAGTTGCTCAGTCGTGTCCGACTCTTAGTGACCCCATGGACTGCAGCCCACCAGGGTCCTCCATCCATGGGATTTTCCAGGCAAGAGTACTGGAGTGGAGTGCCATTGCCTTCTCTGAAAGTCTTCTCCAGCACCACAATTCAAAAGCACTGATTCTTCAGCATTCAGCCTTCTTTATGGTCCAACTCTCACATTTGTAAATGACTACTGGAAAAACCATAGCTTGACTAGACAGACCTTTGCTGGAAAAGTGATGTCTCTGCTTTTTAATACACTGTCTAGGTTCATCATAGATTTAGGCCTAATCTCTTATAGGACTGGTTTTGGTAACTGTTTGTCATTCTTTGTCTTTACTCTGGGGGACAGATTGCCCATATTTAAAAAAAAAAAAAAGATTTTTATGTTTCTATTTGTTTTGATTTCTAGGACCATGTTTAAATGACAAAAACACCAGATTGAAAGACGGTCCATCTGGTATCTTTGGCTTTCAGAAAAGCCAGTCTGAATCACATCATAGTTGATCCAATGGCTGGAAAACACATATTTACTCAAAATATGGTTAATTCAATGTCTCTGAGTAATCCTAGATTTTGTTGTCTTGGATGGATCAGGCTTTAATTTCTCCCCTTCTTGTCTCCAGTTTGAGAGTCATTGTGAATGAAGAAAGGAACATGGGATTCAGAGACACCCAGATAGAAGTTCTGGCTTTTCTATGTGAGACCTTTTGCCCTTGGGCAAGACACTTAGTCTCTCTGAACCTTGTTTTCTTCATTTGATACAAGGTTGTTGATACCTACTATAGTATTTAGGCTAAATCAGAAAACTCAGATAAAAGTGTCTAATGTAGGAGCCAGCCACTTAGTAGTTTACTGTCCAAAACTGGCCTCCGTTTTCTTGATTAGTTCTTTTATTTTTCTGCTTTCCTTCTTAGTATTTTTCTTTTCCTTTACTTTTTTTCCAAAGATAGTAGTAGTACATGAATCTTTTAATGCAATTAAGTTGGTAACATTAATTGAATATTTGTTGTTATAAACAGAATGATTTTCTGAAACATTGTATTTGAAGTACACTTTTTAATAATAGTGCAGTTACCTTGAACTTGAAGTTTGGAGTTAGGGCTTCCATAAAGGAATACTCCCTGTCAAGAGGTATTTACTTTACTAGACACAGAAGGGAGGAAGAATGCCCTGATGTTAATTATTTAAAGCCACTTTTTCTAAAAAACATTTCCCAAACCCAAATGATTCTATTTGTTGCCTATAGACATTAGCAGTGCTGTTCTACACTGTCATTGACATGGTTCTAAAAATACAGGAGGGGACATTTTGATGGGTGGTGGTATTTCAGGATGATCAAACTTTTCTGCCTGTGTACTTTATTTAAATTTTGTTTTTAAACACCAGCTAGAACCTTTGAGGCAGCCTTTTTCTTTCTGAATTTATTTTTTTGTGGTGGACCTAATAATGGCCTAGCAGATGACCTGAATATCTGAAAACACCTGAAGAAGCTGAAACACCTGCACAAATTGCCCTGGACGAGGTAGGGGAGTAAGCAGACAAAAACACGTGCTTCGGGAAATGAAGCGATTTTCTGCTGAATAGCATTAGGTGCTCTATAAACAGAAGCTGCAAAATAAATATGAATCCTCACAGTGGCCCTGGCCACTCAGGGAAGCCATGCTTGCTTCAGGAACTGCTCTCAGGAACGATGAAGGAAAATCTGAATGAAAACCAACCCAGAAAACATACTAAAACCCACCATATTAAACTTCACTACAGAAAGGGTAAATTCAGGTTCCCAATATTTAATTTTTTTTGCTTTTTTTTAAATTAATTTTTATTGGATTACAGTTGCTTTTACAACATTGTGTTAGTTTCTGCTATACAGCAAAATGAATCAGCTGTCTGTATACATATATCCACTCTTTTTTGACTTTCGAGTTTTTAAAAAGAGAACTGGGAAGGAGCAGAGAAAGCTTAGGATGATCAGGGTGGCATAGCCAACTGA
Source organism: Bos indicus x Bos taurus (assembly GCF_003369695.1). NCBI lineage: Eukaryota > Metazoa > Chordata > Mammalia > Artiodactyla > Bovidae > Bos > Bos indicus x Bos taurus. The sequence continues at coordinate 42,921,706 of NC_040085.1, forward strand.
ATGAACTCAGACAAAGTGCAAGACCATGAAGACTGTGTCTTTTGTGTGTATGTGTGTGTTTTCAAAATTGAAGTATAGTTGATTTCTCAAAGAGCTGGACACAACTGGAGTAACTTAGCACAATGCACATAGTTGACTTACAGTGCTTCACATATACAACAAAGTTTTTACAAGATATGGACTATATAGTTCCCGGTACTAAGGACCACAACTTATATGGAAGAAAGTTCATGGGAAAGTCAATCATTACTTTAACAGTACAGCCCAGAGACTTTGGCCTTTTTCATAAACAGTGCGTTGTTTGATGGTATCATTTTCCCATACTTCAAGTTTCTCAAAAATAGAGTATTTAAAATAATTACTGATAAATATATTAACACTCAGTGGAGGGACTTTATTGGAACACTGAGTATTGATTGGAGCCTAATTCAGAAGGGCAGCTGTTTGTTTCTTTGTTTTTAAGACTTGATTGAACTTGTTACAGTGTCGCTTTTGTTTTGTTTCAGTTTTTTGGCCATGAAGCATGTGGGCTCTTAGCTTCCTGATGGGGTATGGAATCCATACCCTCTGCACTGGAAGGCTAAGTCTTGACCACTAGACCACTAGGGAAGTCCCAGGGCAGCTGTTTCTTAAGTCTTGGTGGGATGAGAAAGACAAGGTCTGGGGGTTCTCATCGTGATCCTGGGGCCCTAGCCTTGTCCACATTACCCTTCATTTCCGTCTCTGTGAGGAGATGCTAGATATCGTTTGAGGCATTTCAGAAATAGAATATGGTCGTGCCAGATGATGAAGGTAGACTCTTCTGTGTCTAAGGGAGGATAGTTGTTTAGAAAGCAGAAGTTCTTTTCAGTTGTTTTCAGGGACTCCAAGAGACAACCCACTCCAGTATTCTTGTTTGGAAAATTCCATGGGCAGAGGAGCCTGGTAGGCTCAGTCCATAGGGTCGCAAAGAGTCGTGCACAACTCAGCACACACGTGTGCACACACAAGGAGACAGCATAGCTGGTGGCTGTTCTTTGCTTCCTGCATTGCTCTTTCTGTTCCTCACCTGATAATAATACATGTCCTCTTGTCTTCAGGGGAAACTATATACATGTAAAAGCAACAATTAACTATGAGGATGCTAAGTCCGTCCTAAACCTTGCCATTTGTTCATCACCACCCCTTTTGCTTTTTTTGCCTTCATGCTCAACCCAAGCAGGTTTGCTTGCAACAAAACTGCAGATTTCCAAGTCACACCTACCACCCAGCAGCTTTGGGATAAAAATGTCATGTAGTCTATTTTACTTTGAAAGGATTCCTTTTAAAGAAATAATTTTGCAGGAAACAGAACAACTCAAGTAGGATGTTCCCTACTCTCCCTTTTCTATAATTTTGTAGAAGGAAATCTTCCCCAAGGATGCAAGGTATATTATGCTTTGGGAGTGTTGAGGGCACAAATGGGATTTAAGCACGCTCCACTGTCGTGCAGACTGAGGAGTGCCTTGAAGGAGCACATTTGTCTGAACACATGCCTGACTCTTATTCTACTTGTTTTCTGGCTACAAAAATAACCATCAGCTGTGTTGTCTCCCCATAGCCCTTCCAGAAGGGAGAAGCAAGAATTTTGTTTCCGAGAGCCATTCTCAAAGGCGGTACATCCAGCTTTGTTGAAGGGGCTCTTCCCCAGACACAAACTTCAGAGCCAACTGTGATGGGAGATCCAGGACAGCCGTCCATGGGTCTGTCCATGTGTAACTGCTCCGAGTCTGCGTGGTGGCTGTCATGAAGCTGTGTTCCCAGCGATGATGCCTCTCCCTGAGCTTTCTCTGAAGCAGAGGGGTCACCTGTGCACAGGGAATCTGTGTCCTTTTTGTCAGCGTGAGTCGGTAGGCCACCGTCGAGTCTTGGGGGGAAAGGGGGCAAAAGCCAGATTTTTGTGTCCAAAAAAGAATGTTTTCACAGCTGACAGCTGTATGCAGAGAGTAACAGTCCACTTCGATGAGCATTTTAAAACTATGAGGATTTGAGATTATTGGCTTTGGATGAAAAGCAAGTGATCGAGTAGTTCTAATTGCATGTCCCTTCCTGACCACGCAGGTATGATGATTCCAAGGAAGTGACCGAGTAGTTCTAATTGCATGTCTCTTCCTGACCACACAGGTATGATGATTCCAAGGAAGTGATCGAGTAGTTCTAATTGCATGTCCCTTCCTGACCACACAGGTATGATGATTCCAAGGAAGTGACCGAGTAGTTCTAATTGCATGTCCCTTCCTGACCACACAGGTATGATGATTCCAAGGAAGTGACCGAGTAGTTCTAATTGCATGTCCCTTCCTGACCACACAGGTATGATGATTCCAAGGAAGTGACCGAGTAGTTCTAATTGCATGTCTCTTCCTGACCACACAGGTATGATGATTCCAAGGCAGTGACCGAGTAGTTCTAATTGCATGTCCCTTCCTGACCACACAGGTATGATGACTCCAAGGAAGTGACCGAGTAGTTCTAATTGCATGTCCCTTCCTGACCACACAGGTATGATGATTCCAAGGAAGTGACCGAGTAGTTCTAATTGCATGTCCCTTCCTGACCACACAGGTATGATGATTCCAAGGAAGTGACCGAGTAGTTCTAATTGCATGTCCCTTCCTGACCACACAGGTATGATGATTCCAAGGAAGTGACCGAGTAGTTCTAATTGCATGTCCCTTCCTGACCACACAGGTATGATGATTCCAAGGAAGTGACCGAGTAGTTCTAATTGCATGTCCCTTCCTGACCACACAGGTATGATGATTCCAAGGAAGTGACCGAGTAGTTCTAATTGCATGTCTCTTCCTGACCACACAGGTATGATGATTCCAAGGCAGTGACCGAGTAGTTCTAATTGCATGTCCCTTCCTGACCACACAGGTATGATGACTCCAAGGAAGTGACCGAGTAGTTCTAATTGCATGTCCCTTCCTGACCACACAGGTATGATGATTCCAAGGAAGTGACCGAGTAGTTCTAATTGCATGTCCCTTCCTGACCACACAGGTATGATGACTCCAAGGCAGTGACCGAGTAGTTCTAATTGCATGTCCCTTCCTGACCACACAGGTATGATGACTCCAAGGACAAAAGCGGGGGTGATAGGCCTGGTCACACCTTTGATCATATGAAGGAAATGAGTGGGCATGAACATGAGATTGATTTTTCTTTAGGATGCTTTATTTATACCATGCTACCATTTATTCCCCAAAAGACACTTAAGAAGGAGAATTAGGCAAAAAGACGTCCCTTCTGGAATCCTGTACCAGGTTCACAAGTGGGTAAGTGGGATACAAACTGGACATTTTCGTGCCAGGCACAGCATGACCAGCACCCATGGCATGCTGCCTGGAGCTTTCATCTCTCTTCCCTGTTGAGCTGTATGTTCATCTTTTGTGCTTTTGTGTTGATGAACTGTACAGAGACCATCAAGAATGTCCCAGAGTAGAAACAATCAGAAGGAGAATCAGCTACCCTGTCTCAAAACACACACTTAGAGTGTCTGGGATGGTTCCCACAGAATTGATGATGATGTGTAGAAATGGGCTGTCTTTGATCTAGTGAAGCAAATCTGTTTTCAGGAACTGCAATCTGATAAATGTCATTCATCCTCCATTTCTCTCCTGGACTGATGTTTTCCTTCCGGATGGAAAACACACAGTCATAGCTTATTATCTCAGCATCGTATGATACTAGAACCACTATTTGAAAGCTGTGTTAGTGCTACTGCTGCAGTTTACTGTATTTTGCAGGATGAAAAGCATGCATGAAGCTTGGCCATCCAGATTCTAGCTGTGTGGTAGACTTCTTACAAGGAATCCGAAATGAAAGGGAGAGAAAAAGTATGATTTGGCCAGAGTTTCTCCTAAACCTTGGTGAGGCTCAAGAGATCTTCCCCTCTGCCACTAGGTTTGGTGGAGGACTGGTCTCATTTTATGAAAACACTGATACTTCTCTGCGTGTGTAAGCTACATCCACATGGAACTAATAGCCAGGACCTCTGACGCTTGCCAGTCTGGGATGGTGGACAAATCCGCACCACTGACCCTGTGTCTCTTCTGTTTCTGACTGTATTAGCATAGACAATAGCATTTTTGTGTAGTTTAGAAAGCCAGTGCTGTATACAGAAGACTTTGAGGCTGTACAATCAGGAAAACAGGATATTGCACCCAAATTCATATACAGGAGAAGATGTATCATCCTTCTCTGTTGAAGGGCAGGATGGGAGTGTGTATGTGTGTGCTGTCAATTCCTTGGTAATCTGTGCTGCAAAACTGGGCTTCTCCCTGTTAGCAAGAAGTCAATCATATCCTCTGAGCTTTGCGGGGAATGGCTAATGCAGCCACAAGGAATGTTTCAAAGTCAAGATGAGGCTTCGGACTCCTTTGCATGTGGAAGTGTTGGCCAGAAATAGCAAATGCCAGCCCTCCCAGAAGCCTTTCCAGCTCTCTTCGGGATAAGAACAGTACATGCAGGCATCACTAGGTGGCATAACTGCCCTGGTGTATTATTCTCGTGGAGCCTAGCTTGTAACTGCGGTGGGATGCTTTGATGCTATACCTGACAGGATACCTATCCAGAGGCACCAATACAATTCATTCGGGTCTAGCAGAAGATTCCGTTAGCAGTGGATCGCTGGATTGACTCCAAGTCAAAGAGAAGCTATGGTTTAGGAATCCTGAGTGTAAACCTCTGCACACCACCATTCATCCTGCTCAGGCTGCTGCTGAAACACAGTTGCTGCTAGAGCTTAGGCTTTCAAGTTCATGATCAATGTGCCCCACAAGACTGTGTCTCTGCTTCCTCCTTACCAGCTCATACCTGACCCCCACACATACAATATGTATACATTCATACGTATATCCTCCACCTTGAAGTGATCAGGGAGATTTTAGGAAAACCTACCATATCTACATACACACGTATACACACGTGGGCTTCCCTGGTGACTCAGACAGTAAAGAGTCCACCTGCAGTGCAAGAGACACAGGTTCAATCCCAGAGTTGGGAAGATCCCCTGCAGAAGGGAGTGGCAACCCACTCCAGTGTTCTTGCCTGGGAAATATTGTGGACAGAGGAGCCTGGTGGGCTACAGTCCGTGGGGTTGCAAAGAGTCGGACACAGCTAAGTGAAACTAACACTTTCATTTCACATGTGTGCATGCAGGTGTGTTTACGTATGGTAATGAGCATTATGACATTAAAAGACTCAAATCAGTATACAACAAACCCATTTGATTTGACCACTAACCCATTTCCCTGAACCACACTTTTTACCATCCTTATAGTTGGGGTCAGAAAACCACCACCACCCATGAGACAAACCTGGCCACTGCCTGTTAAGTTGTACTGGAACAGAGCCAGCCTCATGATTTTGTTCATTGTCAGTGGCTACTTTCACAGAAGAGCAGAGCAGAGCTGAGCACTGACACAGGCACACATGATTCATAAAGCCTAAAATATTTTCTCTCTGGTCCTTGACTGAAAGCATAGCTAACTCCTGCCCTCTAAACAGTTTGGGAAACCCACTTCATTCCTAGGATCAATATTTCTAACAAATTTCTCAAGTCAAAGTTGAGACACTTCCCATGGCTAGTAAAATTTAATTGTAAATAACCTCCTTGTTGACAATGTAAGCATTTTGTCAATAACATGGGAAGGCACTAGGCCGTTGTATATGGTCTCTGCCCTTAAGGAGCTCGCACACTAGGTTGGAGGGCATATATGTGAGAAAGAGCACAAGGCACAGACCAGTGGGTGCCAGTGGGTGTTCTCAATAGTACGAGGAAGCAACCTGGCAGAGTGGAGAGAATGCAGGCGGGTGAATCAGGGAAATGATCACGGAATTTAAGCCAAAAGGTTTGAGTTTAGTTTGAGCTGTAACACTTTAGCCTGTGATAACAATAAAACCTACTTTTTATCAAGCACTTACTATGTGCCAGGAACTCTCCAACTGTTTGACATTGTTTAAATTTCCTTTAATATTTACCACAATGGTATAGTGATCCCAGGTTATCATTGAGGAAACAAGGTTTCAGGTTAACTAGCTTATGAAAATGGCACCCCACTCCAGTACTCTTGCCTGGAAAACCCCATGGATGGAGGAGCCTGGTAGGCTCTAGTCCATGGGGTTGCTAAGAGTCGGCCACGCCTGAGCGACTTCTCTTTCACTTTTCACTTTCACGCATTGGAGAAGGAAATGGAAACCCACTCCAGTGCTCTTGCCTGGAGAATCTGAGGCACAGGGAGCCTGATGGGCTTCCGTCTATGGGGTCGCACAGAGTCGGACACGACTGAAGCGACTTAGCAGCAGCAGCAGCAGCTTATGAAAACAAAGTGTATTCCTAGGAAGTGATGAACAAGGACCAAATCAGGAATGTGTGACAAGTGACCACTCTGTTAGAGTGGTTCTCCCATACGGATATTACTTAACCTCAGCACTTCCCTGAGGTGGCAAGTTGTCCCAACACACCTTGCTCACAGACTTGCTGCAGCATTTCATGTGCTTAAAGCTCTGACACTCTGCTCTGAACAACCACGAGCCATACACCATGGCACCTCAGGGGGTAGGAAGGTTACTGAGCAGTAAATGCAGATGGACTGCCTCTGAGTTGGGTATTAAAGGATAAGGAAGGAAGGGAGGAATGAGGTATTTAGGGTGGATAGAAAGTGATGGTGCCATGTGACCAACTTTGAAGGCATTAGGAAGGTTTGGGGGAAAAAACAATACGTATTAGAAGTATTAAGCTACATACACACAGTATATACATATATACACTGATTCGAGCCTCTTAAACTTCACAACACCTAGTATATGTTAAGAGCTCTGAGAAGTCCTGCAGTTAAACACTATTCACCTTGTTAACCTCCAGCTTCCCTTCTTCTGTGAGCACAGAATGCCTTTTTCATAGGATGTCACTTAATTAACCTCTTACCTACCAGTATGTCCTGCATGACCAGTTGGAAATGTTGGATTTCTTGGTGTTGACTCACTACAGTCAAACCCACTGTATCTTTTATTGGTAGAGTATTTGCCTTTACAGAAGTGTTACTTTCACTGGAGGCCATGGACCTGTATGATGACTGATTTCTACAGTTCTGTATTTGTCCACCAAAAGAAGTTAGCATCTTATCCAAGATGGGCCTGATGCACTAAATCCGAATGGGAGGGTGCTGGAGCAGGGGATATGGCTGTGCACTCCCTGTGTTGAGCTCCAGCATTAAGTGGGAGTTCTTAGAAGCTGTGTGGTTTAATACATCTGTCTCCTTGGCTGCTATGCCAGCTTTTCATGACAGTGCTCTTCATCATCTGAAACATGTAATTGCTTTTGACTACAACAAGAGAATTGTGGCAAGAGAACTCTCCACAGTCTCCAAAAACACCGCATTGCCAGTGTTTCAGGTCCGGTCAACTTCAGCAGATGTGATGTTAGGATGTGGTGTTTCAGACCCAAAGGAGTATGCAGGGGGCCACCTCGGAGTGGCTGCCTCCATGGGCGTCTTTTTTTCCAAGTAAGGATTTGTAAATGCAGATTGATCCACCATACAAAAACATAATGGAGACCGGAAGGGGAAGTTGATGTGAAGAAAGGGATTCAAAGGTGATTCTGTGTTTTGCAGCAGATGACTCTTGGCTGCACCTGCAGCCAGAAGCGGGTCTTGTCTCCCATTAAGCTTCAGGATACGGTGTGTGCTCTGAGTCATAAGTAGAAGAAACTGTAAATAGTAAGGCCAAAACCCAACTCTCACCACCAGCCACTATTTAAAACCTCCGTTAGGCCTCCCACACAGATGAGAAATTGTTTGAGGGGACTGTATGGGTTTTGCTGGAATTGACGTCAAAATATCCTTGTGTCCTGAGCTGATGAAATTTCTAAAACTGTGCATGCCGGCAGATTGTCTCTGTTGAGGAGAATAACCAGAAACAGGCAGGCTGCTCAGCACTGATGCTCACTGGGCTTTGGGGCAAAGGCCACTACGAGGTCTGGGGTGTGGGCAAGAGGGGAGCAGCTCCCCCAAAGAAAGGGATCTCATCCTCCTCTCCATGTGACCCTTCACAGAAGGCGGAGACCCTGTGTCAGAAGACGTCTCTGCCTTCCTCTGTTCCCAGGTCTGGCTGAGCCAGTGACCTCCCTGGAGGCCTGGCTGATGGGAAGGAGGAAACCAGGATTAAGTCTTCAGCTCTCATTTGCTAGGGGAACATGTACACTCAGATCAATGGAACTGGGTGACTTCGGCACAAGTTCTCACAGTCTTATGGATGAGAACAAGCTGAACAGACCTGCATATGATTTAACCAGTGATACCATCATAATCCGACTTTAAAGTGCTCTTGGTGCTGTTCATTTTTTAATGCAGTTTACAAGGAAGACTTCATGAAGGATGCTGATTTAAAATGCACTATGTCAGATGAAGCTCAGCTCCATTTTGAACACATGGATCGCACATTCTGTTTGGATGCTGGTATCCCCTTTTAGGCCAGTGCTCATTTCCAAAGCCATGTCTAAATCTCTGATTACATAAACACACGCATCACTTCCACTGCTTGGAGAATTTTAAAGTCCTTCATTTTGTTACCATGAGAATAAGCATTTTGGTTAAGATGGTCCATCCTGGCAAATGGGTCTGCAAGAAATCCCAAATTAATGACTCTGTTCTCTTTTTATAGTTGGGGAAACCACAGCAAAAAGTTGTGGCCAACTTTACTTTTCTTTCCAAGTCCATTCAGGATGTGAAGAGTTATGGGGCAACAATGGAGTGGGATATTTTGTGTACTATCAGACATACAAAAAAGGAAAAATATAACACTGTCATTCTTGGCAAGGAGCAATGCAGTGAAAGGAAAGTGATGCCTGTGAATTTTTCACTGGATTTTTCCTTGACCAATTTGAACACCCGCATTCTGATTTATTTCTCAAGGAGACAGTGAGAAACACTCCACGGAGAAGTTCCAGCTGCCCTTTGGAGAAGGTGGGATTCTGGTGGTGTGTGCATATGTATGTGTGCTCAGTCATGTCCTTCCTTTGCAATCCTATGGACTGTAGCCCATCAGGCTTCTCTGTCCATGGAATTTTCCAGGCAAGAATGCTGGAGTGAGTCACCTAAACTGAGCCCATCTGACTGCCCTAGCACTCTCATCAGACCCAGATACCGTTTGAAGTAAAAGATGCTCTCAAAGAAGAGAGGTCCTTGAGCTTGAAAATGCCAACTCCACCTTGATAAGATGTGCTGTCTGGCAAGAAGCTGGCTGTGAATGCCCCAGAGGGTCTTTGTTTTTCATCAGAGCAGCCTCGAAGTCAGAGGAACCCAGAGGCGTTCACACTGATGAGGCCGTTCCTTCCTTCCCTGCTCGGAGTTCACGGATCCTGTTGGAGTCCTTGCTAGGAGCAATTCTGGCTCCTTTTCTCCAGTGCCAATACTGGAGCCTGGTGCATAATACTGCACCCAGGCCAAGTAGGATTGGTTGGCTTTCTTAAAAAGATATTGAAACATGAAACACAATTGGCAAAGGAGCCCTGCTACTTGGTGTTGGGAGGTGGGGAACACCTTCCATTCACCATGAACACCTTGGCAGCACTTCTCTGGCTTCCTCTGGCTCTGGCAGGCTGAACTCCAAGCTGCCCTAGTGTGGTGGCAGGCAAGTTGGCTATGATGTACGTCTGTGTGCCCAAGTCCACCTTCCCCCTCACACGAGGCTTATCTCTAATAGAAACCTACAGGCTGTATCCCACCACTTGCCTGGGGAGCCCATCCCCTAGGACAATTGTCAGAGCTGAGAAAGAGCAGATGATGCTTTACAGGAAAGGAGGGGAAGAAAGGTGGGACTGTAGGCGCGCCAGCCCTGTTTGTGTGCCCCTGGCCACACATGGACTGCTCTTCCTCCTCTTGCTCACTAACAGGGAGACTTTTTAAAAGACACTGCTTTATATTGCCCCACTCCCATTTCCTCTGTATCTCCCCACCATCTATTTGCAGCTTCTGATGGCATTTTCAGGACTTCATTTTTTTTCCTCTCAAGGTCTCTTTTTCTTCATCTTTTGCCTTGTTCCCCGATTTCTTAGCCTCCGCTATTTTTTCTGTCTATCCACCACCTGCCCCAAACCTCTGTTTTTCTGGCCTTAGGGTGGCTGGGTGGGGAGTTGCGGATGTCTGGGAGTGAATGCCAGGAGACAGAGACAATAGTTGTGACTTTTGTTCTCCACAGGCCATGACGTCCCTTTCCCTGAGCATTTGCTTCTGATTTAGAAAAATCAGCTTTACGAGTGTATGTTTTTATAGCTAACGTGATCAGACATTCCAGCTGTGTCGAGGATTTTAGGTCTAGAAAAGGAATGAAGTGCAGAGTTGGGATGCAGAGCAATCCTTTGTCAGTTCTCTGGTTGGCCAAACACGGTCGTGCGCCCTGTGCCGCAGGGCCTGCCTTGCCCTGTCCTCCTGCTCTGCTCCACCTCCCCTGTCTAAGGCCTCTCCTCTGTGCTTCCCCTTGGATGCTCTGGGTACCTTGAGAGGCCCGGAGAAGCAACCTGCACAGTTTGGTTCCTTTAAGTCCTCCTCTTCTGATCTCTGCTTTCTTGCTTCTGTGAAGTTATTGAGAGCCGGCCCTTAGCTTCTCAGTACTGTGATTATCATTTACCTAGGAGGTCTATTTACAGTCTTGCTGCCAAACCAGAGAGTCTGGTGAGAGATCCAGGATCCTTAATTTCTGACCAGCTCCTAGGACCTAGGGATGTAGAGACCACAGTTTTTCTTAAGACCTGATACTATGTGCCTGCTAAAAAAAAAAAAAAAAAAAAAAAAGGTGATTAATCTGACAAGGGTATCAATATTAATGAGCTAAAGAGAAAGCCAGGAGAGGACCTTCCCTTCTCCCCCAAGTGTTCTCTGTGCAGCTACTTCCTAGAGATAGCTCATTTCCTCATTTAACAAATATTTCCCAAGTGCCTACTGAGTTCCAAGCAATATTCTAGGCCCTAGGGCACTGCTTCTCAAACTCTAAAGTTCATGCAAATTACCTGGGGAATCTTGTTAAAATGCAGATTCTGATTCAGTAGGTCAGTTGTTGTTGTTCTGTTGCTCAATCATGTCTTACTCTTTGAGACCCCATGGACTGCAGCACACCAGGCTTCCCTGTCTTTCATCCAGAGATTGTTCAAACTCATGTCCATTGAGTTGGTGATATCATCCAACCATCTAGTCCTCTGTCATCACATGGATCACAGCCTTGTCTAACTCATGAGCCATGCCGTATAGGGCCACCCAAGATGAATGCGTCATAGTGGAGAGTTCTGGCAAAACGTGGTCCACTGGAGAAGGGAAAGGCAAACCACTTCAGCATTCTTGCCTGGAGAACCCCATGGAGTACGAAAAGGCAGTAGATCAAGAGGTGGGGCTGAACATTCTTTGTTTCTAACAAGCTCCCAGTTGATGATGGTGTTTCTGTTCCATGGAGCACATCACAGCTGATAAGGGTCTAGACCAGTGCTTTTCATAGGAAACATAGCCTGAGCTACAAATATTAGCCACAGGTTGTTGTTTAGTAGCTAAGTTGTGTCCAACTCTTCACCCCGTGAAGTGTAGCCTGCCAGGTTCCTGTGTCCATGGGATTTCCCAGGCAAGAATACTGGAGGGGGTTGCCATTTCCTTTTCCAGAGGATCTTCCTGACTCAGGGATCAAACCCATGTCCTACCTTGCAAGTGAATTCTTTCCTGCTGAGCCCCCAGGGAGGCCTGATTAGCCACAGAGGCAACTTTAAATGTTTTCATGGCCATGTTAAAAAAAAAAAAAAAAAAGTGAAATGGATTTTGAAGGACTGTGTTGCTTAACCCAGTGTGTTCAAAATACCGTCATTTCAGCAAGTAATCAACATAAACGTTGAGAGACACACTTGAAGTCTTCAAACGCAGGTGTGGGTTTTGCACATCTTGAGCACATTTCAGGTGGGAGTAGCCACATTCCGAGTACTCAAGTTCACGTGCAGCATTTGGCTCTTGTGTGCCCCAGGGTAGGTCCAGGCACTCCCCTTATCCCTGGGGAGCGCAGCACAGTGACTCAGAAATGCAGATGGTGCTACCATTGGGCCAGAACTCCAGTTGTAGGGCTATGTGATCTCCTTTCATGAGGAGCAGCCTCAGTGATACGAATCGTAGACCAGCTTGTTTCCCATCCCCATGTGAATAAGTGAAATAGAAATCCCAGTGCACAAGCCCATTGTCCTCCAATCAGAGAATGCTCGCTGTTTGTGGGTGGGTGGGATTTCCTTCCCTCTTACCTGGTAAGCCCATCCTGCTCCATTAAAATGGACTCTTCTCAAACTGCTGCTGAGTTAAGGGGACAGGAGAAGCCAGGGCCGCATTCTGACTCTGTCCAGGTTTGTGTCTGATGTCCAGTTTTTTAAAATTTATTATAATTATTTTTTATTTGGGTGTGTTGGGTCTTAGTTGCAGCACATGGGATCTTCGTTGCATTGGGCAGGATCTTTCACTGCAGTGCATGGAGTCTCTAGTTGTGATAAATAGGCTCAGTAGTTGTGGCTCGTGGGCTTAGTTGCTCCCTGGCATGTGGAGTCTTAGTTCCCTGATTAGGGACTGAACCTATGTACCCTGCGTTGCAAAGCAGATTCTTAACCACTGGACCACCAGGGAAGTCCCTGCTGTCCAATTTTTTGAAGAGAGCTTTACTCTGGGTACCATACCTTGTGCAGCATTGTAGGTTGTCTTGACACCCTGGCCAGCGTGGTAAAAACGTGAGCTGAGAGCACAATGCATGGTGCTTATGAGTCCCCGCTCCACCTCCTGGTTCCACCAGTCAGAGCAAAGGGACCAGGTTGGAGGACATTTAAACAGAATCTTTACCTTGCTCACCTGCTCTCTTTTCTATTCCCCGTCCCCCGTGCTCTGCTTCTATAGTGTTTTGAAGGGACTTTATCCTTGGTGACAATGCCCGGGGTGTGGCCAGTATGGCTGCTCTGGGAGACCTGTGTTATAGGCGCGAACCTAGAACATGATGCATTTCCAAGGTTAGGTCGAGTTTTCTCAGGCCCTGTGCCTGGTGCTTGACTTTAAATGCCTCTATTTGATTAAAATGAATTCTGAAATCAGGTTTCAGGGCTGATGCAATGATAGCAATTAGCGTTTATATAGCACTTTTTGATTTATGTAACTTTTTAAACTTCTCTCATTTTTACAAAGTTCATGACAGGTAAGTGTATACCTTGATTATGTGTGTTAAGTCACTTCAGTCGTGCCCGACTCTTTGTGACTCTATGGACTGTAAGCCGCCAGCTCGTCTGTCCATGGGATTCTCTAGGCAAGAATACTCGAATGGGTTGCCATTTCCTTCTCCAATATCTTGATTATAGTCGTAAATAGCATGAAAGAGAAGAAAGGTCTATGTAACCTTGCTCTTGCTTAGTTCTATGTTTTCCTGCTCATTATGCACACCAACTGCTTGGTTCTTTCTTGCATTGTTTTAGAAAGGGAGAATCTGGGTGTCTTCACAGGTATTTTCATTTTTAAAATGGTCCATGAGAAAATTGAAAACTACATATCAGAATTCATTCAGGCAGACAACAATGAGGTAGTAAAGGGCTTGGCTGATAACTTCCACAGAGGCAGGCTTGCGAGGGATGGTGTGAAGGGTGAAGAGCTGGTGGGAAGGCTTCTAAAGAGCAGCCTCAGGTCCGTGTGCCAGCACCATCCGCTATTGAGTTATCACGGCGTCTGCTCAGCCAGCTAAGTACAAATTAATCTCTCGTGGCTGACCAATTACGCACAGCCTTTTGTGAGCAAACAAGTTAAAAGAAACGCATTAGGTAAAGCAAGGGCTAGCAGCTCTTGGAGTGAGAGAATGGGTGGGCCTGCAGTGTCAGAAGGCATTTGACTTCACAGTTGTCATCCAGCTAAGCTTATCAGAAGGTCTGAAATTGACTATATCACATCGCATGTGTGGACACATTCATTACTTGGGTAAACACACTCTCTTGGGCACCTGGGATGGTGCCAGGTTACATCTGTAGTCCTTGGATAATTATTAATAGCACGCCCTTTCACTCTCAGATGAGTCTTGGATTGGACAATGAATTATACGGTTCCTTAATTACAAGCACATAGGATGTCTCTATGTATAATAAAGAACGCATGATTTATGATATTGGCGGAGTCTTAATGGGGCTCTGGTTAAGGTATGCCTTTTGTTTGTTTGTTTTCTCCAGAAATATGAATCAACATTGTATCCTGGAAAAAATCTGGCCTTTGGAAAAAGCCAACCTATTATAGAGACTGATGGGGTCTGGTAGTTAAGGCACAGGGTCCAAAGCTGACCATCTGGGTTCCAATCCCAGCTCTGCCACTTACCAGCTGTGACTACTTGGGCAAGTTACTTAATCTCTCTGTATTTATTCTCTGACCTGTAAAAAGGATATCGAGGTACCTACCTTATACGGTTGAAGTGAGGATCAGAGGAGTTAATAATTAATGCACATGAAACAATGACTGATGTTAACTAAGCCCTTAGTAAATATTTGCTATTATTTTAGTCTCAGCTTTACTGTTCTTCATCAGTTTGGCCACTGGGATGGAGCTCGCTGAACCATGGTTCCCTGTAAAGTGAGCATACTGATTTCTACCTCTTGGAAACACAGTAAGCATCCATTGGGATAGGGTGTGTGAAGAGTTTAACGTGGTACCTAGTTGTCAATGAGGTCTCAACCAGTGTTGAGACATTGTTTTCCTTAATGGGATGAGAAGAATCTCTGATATCTCATGGAGCTCATTTCTCCTCTAGTGTGCTTGTTTCTTGCAAAATCTAAAGTTGTTTTCAGTCAGGCTGTGAAGCCCATAAGTAACTTTCCTAAGGGTTGTCTCTGTCATTTGAAGGATGTAGAGAGAGCATGAGCCTGGGAGCAATTGCAATGGAGGTAGTAAAGAGAGTTTTGAAAGTTACCTGAATTTTTACAGGCTTTTTAGATCACCAACTGCTAAATACCCTGAAAGTATTAATTGCTTTGTAACCCCCTGGACTGTAGCCCACCAGGCTCCTCTGTCCAAGAAATTCTCTAGGCAAGAATACTGGAGTGGGTTGCCATTCCCTTCTCCAGGGAATCTTCCCCACCCACGGATCGAACCTGGGTTCTCCTGCATTGCAGGCAGATTCTTTACCATATGAGCCACCAGGGAAGCTAGATAACGTTGTGAAGGTTTTGTTTTTGTTTGTTTTAATCTTTCCATCCCCCTTCCTAATTGCCCTTTACTCCTCCAGTATCTACAATTAATTTCAGCTTCTAATAATGTTTCTATTTCAGTCAGTTCAGTTCAGGCACTCAGTCCTGTCTGCCTCTTTGCGACTCCATGGACTGCAGCACACCAGGTTCCCCTGTCCATCACCAACTCCCGGAGCTTTTACTCAAACTCATATCCATTGAGTTGGTGATGCCATCAACCATCTCATCCTGTCATTCACTTTTCCTCCAGCCTTCGATCTTTTCCAGCATCAGGGTCTTTTCCAGTGAGTCAGTTCTTCCCATCAGGTGGCCAAAGTATTAGAGTTTCAGCTTTAGCATCAGTCCTTTCAATGAATATTCAGGACTGATTTCCTTTAGGATGGACTGGTTGGATCTCCTTGCAGTCCAAGGGACTCTCAAGAGTCTTCTCCAACACCACAGTTCAAAAGCATCAATTCTTCGGTGCTCAGCTTTCTTCACAGTCCAACTCTCACATCCATTCATGACTACTGGAAAGACCATAGCTTTGACTAGATAGATATTTGTTGGCAAAGTAGTGTCTCTGCTTTTTAATGTGCTATCTAGATTGGTCATAACTTTTCTTCCAAAGAGGAGGCACCTTTTAATTTCCTGGCTGCAATCACCATCTGCAGTGATTTTTGAACTGAAGAAAATAGAGTCTGTCACTGTTTCCACTGTTTTCCCCATCTGTTTGCCATGAAGTGATGGGACCAGATGCCATGATCTTAGTTTTCTGAATGTTGAGTTTTAAGCCAACTTTTTCACTCTCCTCTTTGAGTTTCTTCAAGAGGCTCTTTAGTTCTTCTTTGCTTTCTACCATAAGGGTGGTGTCATCTGCATCTCTGAGGTTATTGATATTTCTCCCCACAATCTTGATTCCAGCTTGTGCTTCATCCAGCCCAGCATTTCTCATGATGTACTCTGCATGTAAGTTAAATAAGCAGGGTGGCAATATACAGCCTTGACATACTCCTTTTCCTATTTGGAACAGTCTGTTGTTCCATATCCAGTTCTAACTGTTGCTTCTTGACCTGCATACAGATTTCTCAGGAGGCAGGCAAGGTGGTCTGGTATTCCCATCTCTTTAAGACTTTTCCAGAGTTTATTGTGATCCACACAGTCAAAGGCTTTGGCATAGTCAATAAAGCAAAAGTAAATGTTTTTCTGAAACTCTCTTGCTTTTTCGATGATCCGATTTGATATCTGACAATTTGATCTCTGGTTCCTCTGCCTTTTCTAAATCCAGCAACATCTGGAAGTTCATGGTTCACATACTGTTGAAACCTGGCTTAGAGAATTTTAAGCATTACTTTACTAACGTATGAGATGAGTGCAATTGCGCGTTAGTTTGAACATTCTTTGGCATTGCCTTTCTTTGGGATTGGAATGAAAACTGACCTTTTCCAGTCCTGTGGTCACTGATGAGTTTTCCAAATTTGCTGGCATATTGAGTGCAGCACTTTCACAGCATCATCTTTCAGGATTTGAAAGAGCTCAACTGGAATTCCATCACCTCCACTAGCTTTGTTCGTAGTGATGCTTTCTAAGCCCCACTTGACTTCACATTCCAGGATGTCTGGCTCTAGGTGAGTGATCACATCATCATGGTTATCAGGATCATGAAGATCTTTTTTGTACAGTTCTTCTGTGTATTCTTGCCACCTCTTCTTAATATCTTCTGCTTCTGTTATGTCCATACCCTTTCTGTCGTTTATTGTGCCCATCTTTGCATGAAATGTTCCCTTGGTATCTCTGATTTTCTTGAAGAGATCTCTAGTCTTTCCCATTCTGTTGCTTTCCTCTATTTCTTTGCACTGATCACTGAGAAAGGTTTTCTTACCTCTCCTTGCTATTCTTTGAAACTCTGCATTCTAATGGGTATATCTTTCTTTTTCTCCTTTGCTTTTCACTTCTCTTCTTTTCACAGCTATTTGTAAGGCTTCTTCAGACAACCATTTTGCCTTTTTTTTCTTGGGGATAGTCTTGATCACTGCCTCCTGTACAATGTTACGAACCTCCATCCATAGTTCTTCAGGCACTCTATCAGATCTAATCCCTTGAATCTATTTGTCACTTCCACTGTATAATTGTAAGGGATTTGATTTAGGTCATATCTGAATAGTCTAGTGGTTTTCTCTACTTTCTTCAATTTCAGTCTGAATTTGGCAATGAGGAGTTCATGATCTGAGCCACACTCAGCTCCCGATCTTGTTTTTGCTGACTGTATAGAGCTTCTCCATATTTGACTGCAAAGAATATAATCAGTCTGATTTTTGTATTGACCATCTGGTGATGTCCACCTGTAGAGTCTTCTCTTGTGTTGTTGAAAGAGGGTGTTTGCTATGACCAGTGCATTCTCTTGGCAAAACTCTGTTAGCCCCTGCCCTGCTTCATTCTGTACTCCAAGGCCAAATTTGCCTGTTACTCCATGAATTTCTTGGGTTCCTTGCATTCCAGTCCCCCATAATGAAAAGGACATCTTTTTTTGATGTTAGTTCTAGAAGGTCTTGTAGCTCTTCATAGAACCGTTCAACTTCAGCTTCTTCAGCATTACTGGTTGGGGCATAGACTTGGATTACTGTGATATTGAATGGTTTGCCTTGGAAACAAACAAAGATCATTCTGTTGTTTTTGAGATTGCATCCAAGCACTGCATTTTGGACTCTCTTATTGACTATGATGGCTACTCCATTTCTTCAAATGGATTCTTGCCCACAGTAGTAGATATAATGGTCTTCTGAGTTTAATTCATCCATTTTAGTCTGCTGTTTCCTAAAAGGTTGATGTTCACTCTGGCTGTCTCCTGTTGACCACTTCCAATTTGCCTTGATTCACGGACCTAACATTACAGGTTCTATGCAATATTGCTCTTTACAGCATCAGAATTTACTTCCTTCACTGGTCACATCCACAACTGGATGTTGTTTTTGCTTTGGCTCTGTCTCTTCACTCTTTCTGGAGTTATTTCTCCACTGATCTCCAGTAGCTTATTGGGCACCTACTGACCTGGGGAGTTCATCTTTTCAGTGTCCTATCTTTTTGCCTTTTCACATTGTTCATGGGGTTCTCAAGGATAAGACTACTAAAGTGGTTACCATTCCCTTCTCTAGTGGACCAAGTTTTGTCAGGACTTTCCACCATGACCTGTCTTGGGTAGCCCTACAGGGTATGGCTCATAGTTTTATCGCCTTAGCCAAGGCTGTGGTCCATGTGATCAGATTGGTTAATTTTCTGTGATTGTGGTTTCCATTCTATCCTCCTTCTGATGGAGAAGGATAAGAGGCTTATGGAAGCTTCCTGATGGGAGAGACTGACTGAGGGGGAAACTGGGTCTTGTTCTGATGGGCAGGGCCATGCTCAGTAAGTCTTTAATGAGCGGGGCTCATTTTCTGTTGATGGGCGGGGCTGTGTTCTCTTCCTGTTATTTGACCTGAGGCCAAAAATGGTGGAGGTAATGAAGATAATGGTGACCTCCTTCAAAAGGTACCATGCATGCACTACTACACTTAGTCCCCCAACCCTGCAGCAGGCCACCACTGACCCACACGTCTGCCAGAGACTCCTGGACACTCACGGGCATATCTGGGTCAGTCTCTTGTGGGGTCACTGGACCTTTCTTCTGAGTCCTGGTGTGCACAAGGTTTTCTTCGTGCCCTCAGAGTCTGTTTCCCAGTCCTGTGTAAGTTCTGGTGGCTCTATGGTGGTGTTAATGGCGACCTCCTCCAAGAGGACTTATGCCATACCCAGGTTAACTGCACCCAGAGTCCCTGCCCCTGCAGCAGTCCAGTGCTGACCCATACCTCCACAGGAGACACTCAAACATAGTTGCTGCCACTGCTAAGTCACTTCAGTCGTGTACGACTCTGTGCGACCCCATAGACGGCAGCCTACCAGGCTCCCCCGTCCCTGGGATTCTCCAGGCAACAACACTGGAGTGGGTTGCCATTTCCTTCTCCAATGCATGAAAGTGAAAAGTCAAAGTGAAGTCGCTCAGTCTTGTCTGACTCTTTGTGACCCCATGGACTGCAGCCCACCAGGCTCCTCCGTCCCTGGGATTTTCCAGGCAAGAGTACTGGAGTGGGGTGCCATTGCCTTCTCCATCAAGACAGCCGCTGGTGCTGCTGCTGATGAAACAAGCTCAAGACTGCAAAGAAAAATCTATATGATAGATTGCATTATGAAGGAGGGCATGTTTAAAACATTGCCTTGCCTTTTGGTTTCTGTGAGATAAACAGCACCTAACTAAGAGTTTCATCAGTAAGAGCAACCTTTGAGAAAATGAGTAGTCATTGATTAATATGATAAACTTGACTTTTAAAACTAGCTCTCTTCACTCAATATCCAGACAAGTGAGTTTTTACTTACTGCGTATCATCCAATCATCTTTAGTTTGATTTATTTATTCAACATAGACTTACTGAGTGTTTACTCTGTGCCAGGCAGTCTCCCATGTTCAGAGGGTGCAAGTGTGAAAAAAAGCTGTGTCTGTCCTCACGGGGTGTACCATCTACCTAGTGTACACACAACATACTTGTTATTGGCACACACTCCTGAAACATGAACTGTCTTAAAACACACAAGTGAAAGACAAAGACTGAACTAAGAAGGAAATTCAGGCAAGGAATCAGTATTACTGATCCAGAAATAAGCAAAAACCTTATATCCGTTTTGCAAGAAGATAAAGCAGGAATTTTGAGACCAGATCAGGCAAACAGACTGGAGAAATCCAACAGCCATTTCATGTTAAAGTTGCCACATGACTGTTGTTCTAATTAATGGTTTCATATCTAGCCTGAACCCATATCTGTGTTGCTTTTCCACCTCATTTGACTTAGACAGATTTTGATGGGATGAATTAGTGCCTTGTATACCATCTACCTGTTTAAGAGAATGCCTGTGTGTGTGTGTGTGTGTGTGTGTGTGTGTGTGCGCGCGCGTGCGCTCAGTCACTCAGTCATGTGAGACTCTTTGTGACACCACAGACAATAGCCTGCCAGGCTCCTCTGTCCATGGGATTTTCCCAGCAAGAATAGTGGAGTGGGTTGCCATTTCCTCCTCCAGGGGCTCTTCCCAACCCAGGGATTGTACCCACATCTCCTGCATTGCAGACAGATTCTTTACCGTCTGAGCCACCAGGGAAGCCCAAGATAATGCCTACTTACAACAAATAGAAAATGGTTATAGATGTATAAAAGCTTGTGATCAGAGGCCGTTAAAATTGTGTTCTTCTGATACAAGTGATGAAGTTGAAAATGTCTGGGGAGAAATGTGCATGAAAAGTCATCAACAAAATAATCATCCAAATCTGCTGCCAGATATCATTAGTTACTGACATTTTCCAGGATGGTTGAAGAGGAAGTTCATTGGTATTACCTGGCCCCTTGATGAAAAGGTGGTTCCTGGGCCCAGCACCCTCCCCCTCCAACTAAATGAGGATTTCTAGAGGAAGGGTCTGGGGATCTTCAGTTTTAACAACTTTGGTGGATTCCCATGCATACTGAAGCTTGAGAACCATTAAGTTAATCCATTTTACCAAGAAATAATGTAAGCATAAACCTCAGAAAATTGTCTCCCTGTGGAATGGGCACATCAATAATACAGTAGGAAAGAAAAAAAAAGAAAACTAATAAAGCATCTCTTTGAGAAAATACAGAGGAATCTTGGAATATTTGAGATTTTCATGATGAAATCTGTATTTACAAAGAATCGCTGAACCAAATGCCTTGCAGGTTTTTGAGAAGTCCGAGATAACTTTGCTAATGTTTGAGGTTGAGAAGAGCCCAAATATATTTGCCAGGAGCAGACTGCCCCCTCAAATTTAACCCAGCATCTTTAAGGAAATGCAACCAATGTGTTCATGATAGTCCTGCCTGAAATTCATCAAAGTGTAATTTTTGTAACAATGATTTGGTAGCCCTGTAGTATTTAAACGTCTTTTGTTCCCCGTTTAGAAACTGGAAGTTGCCTTTGGTCAAGGACTAACTAACCCCAAACAGAGAGACTTGAGATGATTCTAAAACACAAGCCCCACAAGTATCCTGTGAGTCTCCTGCAGGCTCTGGGCACTCTATTTAGAGCTGGAACCTCACCTTCAAATATCCCACTTGCCTTACAAAAAAAGAAGGCATTTAATAACAGCAGTCTGACATCCTGAAAGAGCATTGGGCTGGGAGAAAGCACATGTTTTCTCTCGGGTTTTCCACTGTGTGGCTTTGGGCAGGTATTTTAACCTCTCTGATCCTCTGGTTTTTTTAGGTTTAAATGAGAGGATTAAACTCTATGACCTTTGGGGCTAAAGTACTTTTCTATGTAAAGTATTGTAACCATTACTGCAACTGCTGCCTAGAAGCTCCCACGATCAGTGTATTTTGGTTGCCCTATCTGTTTATTGCCTTTGCGAACACAATGCATCGCTGTGTCTTGGGCTTCCTGCCAGGGGAGACAAGCCAATTTGATCGTGTTGCTCCTGGATGTCAAAACATTCTCGTCTGACCACGCCACAGAAGAAGTTTGTTGAAAGTGTGATTGACTGACATGATGACTGATTGGCTGATAACGGCGGCTGACAGTGATTGATCGAGTGTAAAATTATCTGCTCTCATTACTTCTGAAATTGAATTCAGATTGGTTCTATTGGAGGGTTTCCATGGAGACCGTAACCTGCTTTAGCAGTTGTTTGTGGATGTGGTGGCTTATTGTGATCAATACCTGTTTCCTGTGCTGGTCTGAAGAAATTATTAGTGATTGTAGTCAAGTAGAAAGAAGCAGCCATCTATAAGGGGGAAAAAAAAAACCCTCAGGTTTTATTGCTACATAAAATGCGGGCTTTGTTCAGGGTTATGCTTTGGCCAACTAGTAGGTGATACCTTCACTAATTCACTGCTCTTGAATTGTTATTAGAGGATTTGCTTTTGAAAAAGAATTATAGGATTTTTTTTCTTTTTGAAGAAGATGGAATAGTAGATAAATGTTCATATTCATTTTTTAAAATGTGATGTAGTAACAACAAACATTTAATCAAATCACACTCATGTGACTGCAGAGACAGGACTGGTCCCTCAGGCTTTTCCTGGGTTGTTTCTGTGAATGAAAAAGTCATTAAACTGTTTCGCAGACTTGCCTTATTGATCTCTTAGAATGGCATGCTACCTCTGCTCTTAAGGAAAGCCTTTCCTAACTGCCCCCATTAGAGTTAATTACTGCTTCCTCTCTGCTCACGTGGCATTCTTCCATCTTGTGTTACAGTGTTCATCCACAACTACATCCCCTTCACACTCTAGATTATGATGTCCTTGAGGACAGGTTCATTTTCTTTTTTTCTCTTTATATCATCCTCAGCATCTCGTGGAGTTCCTGATCATCACAGGGGCTCAATAAATGCTAGTTGAACTGAATGCACTGGGTTTGCATTGCAAGCTCATCTCTTTGGAGACCAGTGTTTAACAGGATTCCCATACAGTGAGGTGGTGGAACCTGTGCTTGGAGGTTCAGTGGCTTTGTTTCCTGGCCCATAGCTGTGTCTGTGCCAGAGAAGGTTGCTAGGAAATCTTGTGTTATAAGAGGTTCATGTTATATCTAAAGCTTTCCATATACATGAGTATTTTGGGGGGGGCTGTGTTAAGTCTTAGTTACAGCGTGTGGGCTTCTATCTAGTGGCACATGGCCTCCAGAATGCAGTCTCTGTAGTTGGGGCCTGCAGACTTAGTTGCCTGAGATGTATGGGATCTTAGTTCCACAACTAGGGATAGAACCTGTGTCCCCTGCATGGGAAGGCAGGTTCTTAACCAGTGGACCACAAGGGAAGTTCCCATGAATAATTTAATGATTTCCTACAGCTTGTAGAACAGCACTGACCATACTGAGATGATAATGGGAGGATACCTAATAAGGACCAAATTTTATGCTTAGCCACATTTGTTTATTTTTTCTACTGGACTCTGCTTCGACTTACCCTCTCCCCCCACATCTGGCTCATTAGCTGAATGCACCTTTGGAGGAATCCACTATTAAGAGCAACTAAGATATTGGAACGTTTACCTCGTGCCTGGTGTTACGCTTAGTCCTATATTTTTCATTTCTTTCTCACAGCTATCGTTGTCCCATTTTGAAGAGAAAAGAACTAAAACACAGAATGATTAAGTCATTTTTCTAAGGTTACACAGCCTGGAAGTGGTAAAGCCTAGGGTCTGGCTCCAAACCCTGCTCTTGAAATTTACCATGTTGTGTCTTGGTAATGGAGCTTCAACATTTAGTTTCTCAACCGCCTGCTTCAAAATATGCAGAATCACATAGAGTAATCCTACCAAAGTCAAAATCACCTCCCATGTTTGTGAAAAATACAGATAAGTCCAGATCTGCTGATTCACTCTTTTGACTAAGGCCAGTGAATCTGCACGAAGATGTTTTATTCTGTTCTGAGCTTCAGGAGCTTTGATACTAGTTTGTGTTCTTGTTTTGAGAGGAGAAGGGACAAGAGATTTCAATACCACAACTTTATAATCTCTGCTCTAAGGTAAATACACTCCTTGAGACTTGGAAATGAAAGACAAGACTCTAGGGTTTTTTGTTTCTTCGTACTGCTTAACTCTAGAAATAACCATCAGTGATAACATGAAAACAATTTTAAAGAGAGTTACCAGACTTTTCTGATAAAATGAGTGTTTAATGGAACAGTCTGAGAACTCATTCAAGGCATTCATTAAAAGTCATGTCCTAGTTAAGACTTGACTAGTTAAGGACTAGGTAAAGACTTGTCCTAGTTAAGGGCTCGGCCAGTGGTGTTAGCACTGCAGGGAGTATTGAGGGGCACATTCCACAAGAATCCTTAGGCAACCTGTCCATGGCTTACCCTTGAACTTGATGGCCTTCCCCTAGATCTTCCTGAAGTACACTTCCAGCTTTGTACTCTTTCTTTCACTGTAGTAAATGCAAATGGAGAAGGAAATGGCAATCCACTCCAGTATTCTTGCCTGGAGAATCCCAGGGACAGAGGAGCCTGATGGGCTGCCATCTATGAGGTTGCACAGAGCCAGACAGGACTGAGCGACTCAGCAGCAGCAGTAAATGCAAACCAGTGGCAGTATGCCACATCCAGTAGTAGCAAGACAAAGCTCTACCTCCTCTAGAGGGCTCTTGATCTTTGCTTTATTTTTGCTGATGCTCTTCTGTGTCTCATTCATGTCAAGCCATCTTTCCTATCTTTCTAGCAGAGTTTTGCCCTCTTAGCAAGAATTCTCCCTGCCAGGTGCTGCATCCAAGGAGAAATTCCCTACGTGAAAGTTTTAAGAGGCTTATATCTCTGGGATTAATTCAGTCCTTGCTTTCTGTTGCTAGTTACCTTTCTGTGCCTGGTTTCATAAACTACTCTGAAGGGCAGAGACTGTTTCAAGTTCTTCTATTTTTCACCCTGTCCCTCACTCCAGGAACAGGCACTGCCATCACCACATGCCAAGGCTGCCATTATCTCTTGTTTATTTCTTTCTCCCATGCCCCTGTTTTATTGAGATATAAGTGACACACAACATTGTATAAGTTTAAGGTATACAACTTAATGATTTGAGATCTCTCTCTCTCTCTCTCTCTCTCTCTCTCTGAAGGAAATGGCAACCCATTCCAGTATTCTTGCCTGGGAAATGCTAGAGGAGCCTGGAGGGCTATAGTCCATGGGTTGCAAAGAGTTGGCCATGACTCAGTGACTGAGCACACATATATTGCTGAATGATCACCACAGTAGGTTTAGTTGACATCCATTACCTCACATACTTAGTAGCACTTACTTTTTTTTTGCAGATTGGAGGTATTTTCTGCCTTCTACTATTAGAATATTTATAAGACAAATGAATGCTTATAGGTTGATGGATTTTCCCCATCTCTCCTTCCCCAACTTTGTGTCCCCGGTCTCTTAGAAATGCTTGTGTTCTTGTATGTGTAGCCGCCTTCTGTGGGTAGAGTCATAATCCTATCTTGCTGCAATCAGTATTGGAATTTTGTATGTTATCTAAACTATTTTTTAATGATGTCTTCTAGTGATTCGGACAGCTGTCATTCAGCTTACCTTCCGTGGCCTTCCAAGGTGACCAGGAGACCTCTGTTTTGTTCCAGAAGCTAGTCATAGTTGAAAGCCTCCAGGTGCTTGGCCACAGGGGTCCAGCGACCTCCTCGTTGTCCAGGGAGGCTTCTGGCAACCTCAGCTGTGTGGTTCAGGCCGGATTCTTAGGACTCTTAAGTGAAACTGTCAGAAAATGACTTAATGTATTTTGCCACATGAAGCACATTTAACTGCCACTTTATTCTTTGTACTCTTTGGCTTAAGAACTCGCCTACCATTGTGTGGGGAAGTAAAAAATTCTTTTTAATTTTATTCAGTTAAAAAAAAAAAAAAGGAAAGGAGAGAAAAAAGTCTAGGCATTGTCAAAATATTTGCTTAATCTTGCAGATTTGGGAAGTTGTGTAGCTGCTTGCTCTGACAGACCAGAACAATGGTCATTAAATGAAAAGCAGATGCAATAAAGTGCGCAGTAAAAGCCTTCTATTACGGGCTGTAAGGGGAAAAAAGAGTTGTTAACAGAACACAGTAAGCGTTATGGAATAAATCAGAACAAAACCATTCCCAATTACTGTACGAAGATAATTAAAGTCTACAACGCTAATTAAGGTCTGTTTATATCTATTTCTGTTTGTGTACAAACATATGCACATAGTTAAATATTTTCGATTGTTTTTTATGCGATACTAACTTCAGAATTGAATCTCTCTGAATTTAACTTTTGTTTTCATATCACCAGGAAGTAGTCTCCAGAAATTGAAACTCCAGCTTTCCCTCCTTGATTTTACTTTATTTTTCTTGGCTAACTTAAGAAAATTCTTCAAATATATAACACTACTTCCTTGAGCGTGTTTTTTTGGGTCTGCTGTGTTTTAGGTGGGATCAGCTAGGTTTCCCCACCACTATCACCACCATTTTTCAAAGAAAATGAATTTTTCTTTGAACTTGACCCATATGCCAAATTATATTCACACGTTAGCGTTCCATAGGATTACAAAATATCCTTTGGATATGAATCTCAAGAAGACTCAAACTTGAAGAATGAGAAATTGATAAATAATCCTCCCTACTGGCAGTTCCCCAGGGTTTTCTTCACAGGCTATAAATATCACATAAATATTCCCTGAACTGTAAGCTGTAATTTTTTGGATGGATGTCAATGCTTTTTAAGAGGGAACAACAATGAGCTATAATTATCATTCAAAAGTGATCAGCTAAACAATTGGAAAGGCAGTAGCTTTCAACGAAGGTCCAGGAATAGCCTCTGTATATACTGCACTTGACTCAACCTTGGGAATTAGGAAGAAACTTAATTCCAACTGGATGTTGATACTCTTTTGAAAATCACTTGATACCAACCAACAGATCACCAATCATGTTTTTCAAAGAAAACAATTTCTTCTCCCCTCTCTCTTTCCCCTTCTTTCACTCCTTACAAATTCACCTACTTGATGTTTTTTCCCCCTAAGTTGCAGTCCACCCAAGACTTAATATAGTTGCAGTTCTTCCTTTTAAGACTAAACAAAACAAGAAGGACTTGTCTGTGTTTCAGAACTGTAGCAGTCTTTAAAGAGCAGTGGTCAGCCTTCATTCTCGACCAAAACTGTCCAACAGAATTATTATACAAGTGGCATAGATAACTTTACACTTTCTAGTAGTCATATTTTAAGAAAGCAAAAAGAAGCAGGAAATTAAATTTGATAATATGTTTTAACAATATATCTTACTTTTTTTTTCATACTTAGTCTTTGAAGTCCAGTGTGTATTTCACAGTTGGAGCACATCTCAGTTTGGACTTGCCTCATCTCACATGTTTATTAGCTCTATGGATTAATGGTGAGCACATTGAACAGCACAACTGTAAGTGATGCCTGGAGAGGACCTGCTGTTAAATTCACAGACTCTGGAACGTTGAGTGTCTTGTTTACATGGAGCTACTTCTTTAGGTCAGTTTGAAGATAATGGAAGAATCAACCCCTGCTTCTCCCTTGGCTGACGATGGAGTTGGAGAAAAGTATATGTCAGGAGGTCTTATAGATTTAGAGGGTCCAACTGGTAGCATAACTTGTTTTTGTTGGAGCATAAAACTACCCATTTGGGGCTCTAAACTTCTACTTGTATGAGAGTCCTCTCTTATTGGGCTTATGTTCTGATTAGGAATGAGCTAGGTCTTAACTAGAAGGATCACGTTGGGAAGAATTACTTCTCTCCAAACAATCTGCTGGCTCAGAGGTTAAAGCGTCTGCCTCCAATGCAGTAGACCTGGGTTCAATCCCTGGGTCAGGAAGATCCCCTGGAGAAGGAAATGGTAACCCACTCCAGTATTCTTACCTGGAGAATCCCATGGACAGAGAAACCTGGTAGGCTACAGTCCACGGGGTTGCAAAGAGTTGGACACGACTGAAAGAATTCACCTTCACCTTCAAACAATCTCAGAACAGAAGGAAGGTGAGAATTACAGGAAAGTTCAGCACCGCTGTCTCCTATTTACCTGAGGCTACTCCTGCTGTATCAAAGAAGCTGGTTGCCTTGTCGTGTACCCATAGCCTAGAGCCTAAACCTATTCCCACACAGAGTCCTTGGGGTGGTGCCAAGAGAGTGTGGACTTGGAAAATTGAAGAGTCCTCTGTTTGAACAGCTGGGTGACTTGAAGCAAATCGCAGATCTGAATCTGTTTCCAACTCTATAAAACAGCAAAGGTAGTGCCTACCTTGCAGAGTTGTTTGAGGAGTAAATACTACAAAGTGTATAAAGCATCTGGCTGAGTGTCGGACACATAGTAGGCAGTCAATAAATGATAGCCATCATTGCACAATATTGTATAACTCTGAAGTGTGTGTGTGGACATAATAAATGGTCCCATATTGAGTTACTGTCCCAAGCTGCCACTGTGACCCTGTGCAGGAAGATTTCTTGTATGGCTCTATAGTCCATGAATGAAAACTAGGTTCTCTAGTTTATGATC
The DNA here is from genome assembly GCF_003369695.1 of Bos indicus x Bos taurus. Classification (NCBI taxonomy): domain Eukaryota; kingdom Metazoa; phylum Chordata; class Mammalia; order Artiodactyla; family Bovidae; genus Bos; species Bos indicus x Bos taurus. Next base: position 42,949,972 of record NC_040085.1, read on the forward strand.
TGTATGAAGCTACTTCTTGCTGAAGCTAGGGCAGGAATCTGTAGATATCTGGACTATGTTATAAAACTAAGTGTTAAACTCCTCTCTCTCTCCATTTTTTCAGAATGATTTCAAACTGTGAATGTAAAATGTCTTAAACATGTATACTTGGTCCAGCCTGAGTGTATTACTTTGTGATTAAACTCCTTGTGGTCGTCATCGGAAAAGATAGGACAGGCATGCTTTGGTCTACTCTTGTTTACCAAATATAGATGAAATTCTGGGTTTTTACTTTTTAGGGGCTTGGGGTTTACTTGGAAACCAACTTTTTATTTTTTGTGTTCTCTAAAGGTTGCAAGTTAGCAAAATATTCCACAGACTCCTCCTCTGGGCTGGAGAGACATGATTTGCAGGATTCTGTTTCATTTGCTGGGAGAGGGAGATGAGGGTCTTTATCATTCTGATCAAAACTCTTTTCTTTAGATGACTTTGGGGCTACATTTTATAGCTTCTTTTATGATCCATAAAAGTGGTGACCGCAATTGAGTAAATGTGATGTGAGCCACTTGGAAAGCTTCTCTCTGTGATTCCACCAGCTTCAAGTGCCCTGCATATAATTTTGAAGACCAGTCAATTTATTGAAGTGTTCTTCGTGGGCAGAGCATATGCTAAATTTGACGAACATCACTTACGTAAAATGTAATCCCTTTCATGGTGTACTTCTCTTGTGACACAAAAAGACACTGTTTCAAAGGCAAACCTTTTCTGATAATTGGTGATAAAATGACTGTTCTTGGCAGGATGAATGGGAGGGACAAATATCCTTGAACTCTTCAGAAAGGATGGCACTGATATTGAGAACAAAATTGTGAACATCTTCATCTGTTATACAGAAACATCTGTATGTAATACTTTACATAAGAAGGTGCTATAGCCATTTCTGTGGTTCCACCCTCATGCTCTCGCACCCTGGATCATGATGGAACAGCCATAGTAGACTGTTGTCTAAACCTTTTTCTCCTTGCTGACGTACATGGACATATGCGTGGATATAACTTATGGGGTATCTCTGGGAATTTTTTTGATATGGAAATAAAATCATACTACACATATTTTTTATTTTTTCAATTTCATAGTACATCATGTACACACCTAAAATTCAGTAGATCCAGTTCTAATTCTGTCCTTTACCTCTAATTTGTTAAGATCTTTAACAATCTCCTATATGGAAATTTAAAACATACAACTTCATTATGTTCCCAGTCTTGATAGTAGTTCAGGGGGTTGCTAACTTCAACTCAAGTATTAGTTCAAAAAATGCATTGAAGCTAAAACAAAAAGGGTATTTCCATTCTGTAGACCAGAAAGGAAATAACTGAAATAAACTAATGGGATGCATTGTGTTTTGCGAACATGATAGATTGTAGGTGAAGATGCGTCAAAGTAAAGTTACACTTTACCTGAAGGATAGTGAGATCTGGAGAAGGAAGAATATAAATTACACTTTGTAACCATCTCATTTCAATGAATTGGATATTTAGAGAAAATTTATTTATATCATAGTTTCAACTGACTAAACAACTTGGGATTTCATGTTTTTATGCAACTGTTTCTCTTGCCCATTCTTTCCCATTGCCCAAAAACTATCAAGAGATTAATAATTGGTAAATAGACCTGGTTTGGTTTAGAAACTATTTATTGAATAGTTACTAAATCAAACAGTTTTGGTTTTGAAGTATTTGGATAATGTTTTACACAACCTGTGGAATAATTTGTTAAAATGAAATACATGTATGTAACATGAATACATACATATGTATATACTCTTATTGAATTTTACTGCTTTGTGACTTTTAAACTATCTTTCCTAACATCTTTTACAATTGTTAGAGTTTCCCTCAAAACTGAAGAAGACACAGCTTAAAATATAGTTTGTTGTTAGAAATAAATGTGTTTTCTAAGTTGTATATACATATCACTTAAGGCAGGGATCCCCGAACTCTGGGATCTAATGCCTGCTGATCTGAGGTGGAGCTGATGTAATAATAATAGAAATAAAGTGCAAATAAATGTAACGTGCTTGAATCATCCCGAAACCTTCCCCCAACACCCCACCACCACCCACTGCTCTTGTTCATGGAAAAATTGTCTTCCATGAAACTGGTCCCTGGTGCCAAAAAAGGTTGGGGACCATTAGCTTAAGGAATCAGTTTAAAATGATTTCTTTTCAGAGTCCTTGAATGTGGTTCAAAGGTATGTTGCTTTGTCCATAATCACCATTTGGATTACGAGCCCAAACCTGCCTAGCAGTCTCATTCTCCTGCTTATCAAGTCTTCTCAAACTTCCTTCTCAGGTCCATACACCACTGGTTGTCCTTTCTCTTCTGTAATCTTGTGTCAAATGCATCGTGCCCGCTGGCATACAGGAAAGTAGCAAGACTAGTACAAAGAACTTAATTTTCCTTTGAATCATTTGAGAAGTTTCCAACCTCTTGCCCTACTACCCTGGAATACTTTAGTATATATAATCCCTGTATTACAAGGGACTGTATATCTATGATAATAACTATCAAAACCAGGAAATTAGCACTGATACATTGCAATCTTCAAGTCCATCAACCCCTTTAAGTCTCACCAGTTATCCCAATTCTTTTCCTATATGTACATATGTGTGCATATGTAAATAAAATATAAATAGTATAATAAATTGTCTCTCTATAGCAAAAGTTTCCACTACCTAATCATTTATTACATTTAGTTGTTATATGTCTCTGGTTCCCTTTCGTGTGGGACAGTTTCTCAATCTTTCTTGACTTTCATGACCTTAATGCAGTTGGAGATTATAGGTTGGTTGGGGCTTCCCTGGTAGTTCAGTTGGTAAGGAATCCGCCTGCAATGCAGGAGACCTGGGTTCAATCCCTGGGTTGGGAAGATCCCCTGGAGAAGGGAAAGGCTACTCACTCCAATATTCTGGCCTGGAGAATTCCATGGACTGTATAGTCTATGGGATCGCAAAGGGTTGGACACAACTGAGTGACTTTACAAAAGAGATTTACAAAAAAGATCTTCATGACCAGATAACCACGATGGTGTGATCACTCACCTAGAGCCAGACATCCTGGAATGTGAAGTCAAGTGGGCCTTAGGAAGAACCACTATGAACAAAGCTAGAGGAGGTGATGGAATTCCAGTTGAGCTATTTCAAATCCTAAAAGATGATGCTGTGAAAGTGCTGCACTCAATATTCCAGCAAATTTGGACAACTCAGCAGTGGCCACAGGACTGGAAAAGGTCAGTTTTCATTCCAATCCCAAAGAAAGGCAATGCCGAAGAATCTTCAAACTACTGCACAGTTGCACTCATCTCACACTCTAGCAAAGTAATGCTCAAAATTCTCAAAGGCAGCCTTCAACAGTATGTGAACCATGAACTTGTAGATGTTCAAGCTGGATTTAGAAAAGGCAGAGGAACCAGAGATTAAATTGTCAACATCCATTGGATCATCAAAAAAGCAAGAGAGTTCTAGAAAAACATCTACTTCTGCTTTATTGACTATGCCAAAGCCTTTGACTATGTGGGTCACAACAAACTCTGGAAAAGTCTTAAAGAGATGGGAATACCAGACCACCTTACCTAACTCCTGAGAAATCTGTTTGCAAGTCAAGAAGCAACAGTTAGAACTGGACTTGGAACAACAGACTGGTTCCAAATTGGGAAAGGAGTACGTCAAGGCTGTATGTTGTAACCCCGCTTATTTAACTTACATGCAGAGTACATCATGAGAAATGCTGGACTAGATGAAACACAAGCTGGAATCATGATTAACGGGATAAATATCAATAACCTCAGATAAGCAGATGATACCACCCTCATGGCAGAAAGCGAAGAAGAACTAAAGAGCCTCTTGATGAAAGTGAAAGAGAGTGAAAAAGTTGGCTTAAAACTCAACATTCAGAAAACGAGGATCACGGCATCTGGTCCCATCACTTCATGGCAAATAGATGGGTAAACAATGGAAACAGTGACAAACTTTATTTTTTTGGACTCCAAAATCACTGCAGATGGTAACTACAGCCATGATGCTTGCTCTTTGGAAGAAAAGTTATGACCAATCTAGACAGCATATTAAAAAGCAGAGACATTACTTTACCAACTAAGGTCTGTCTAAGTCAAACCTATGGTTTTTCCAGTACTCATGTATGGATGTGAGAGTTGGACTATAAAGAAAGCTGAGCGCCGAAGAATGGATGCTTTTGAACTGTGGTTTTGGAGAAGACTCTTGAGAGACCCTTGGACTGCAAGGAGATCCAACCAGTCCATCCTAAAGGAAATCAATCCTGAATATTCATTTGAAGAACTGATGCTGAAGCTGAAACTCCAATACTTTGGCCACCTGATAGGAAGAACTGACTCACTGGAAAAGATCCTGATGCTGGGAAAGATTGAAGGCGGGAGGAGAAGGGGATGACAGAGGATGAGATAGTTGAATGGACTCAACTGACTCAATGGACATGAGTTTGAGTAAACTCTAGTTGGTGATGGAGTGGAAGTCTGGTGTGCTGCAGTCCATGGGGTCACAAACTGGACTGAACTGAACTGGACTGAGCAACTGAACTGAACTAAGCGACTTTCACTTCACTTACTTCACTGGTTCATAGAATGACACTTATTTGTGTTAACAATTAGATTCCAGTTATGTGGGAAGTATCAGCCTATTAAGTGTTGAAATTCCTCAAAGCTCAGTTTCAGGCCTTCTTATCTTTTCCCTGAGCCATGTTCATACACATGCATTGTTCTACTTATCCCTCTCTTATGTTGCTCACAAATTCACATCTCAGGCTTAACATTCTCCAGTGAGTTGTGGACTCTTAGAACCACTCTCTCCCTACTTTCTTCTCTTGGTTACTAAATACCAATCTACCACCTTGTTCTTTTGATTGACTGTCTTAAACATCTTGCTAAGCTGTTCATTGCATCCTTCAGTACCCCCTCCAATTGCCATGGACGGTTAACAGCCTCTTAATTGGTTTGTGTGTATGTATACGACAGAGGATGAGATGGCTGGAGGGCAGCACTGACTCGATGGACGTGAGTCTCAGTGAACTCCAGGAGTTGGTGATGGACAGGGAGGCCTGGCGTGCTGCAATTCATGGGGTAGCAAAGAGTCAGACACGACTGAGCGACTGATCTGATCTGATTTGATCATACTTACTCCTTTCTGGCCCCCTGCAGTGTATTCTCCTTATTTTAGCATGAGTGATCTTTTAAGAATGTGAATTCTCTGTTTAAAACATTTTAATGGTATCCCACTGTGCTTAGGACAGACTAAGATGAACTTGGCCGATGGATCCTGTGTGGACTGATTATGTCTGACCTTCCCTGCTCTGGCCACACTGGCCTTCTTCCTGTTTTTCTTACCATGCTTTCCATGCTTCCACGAAGTGCAGCCCCTTTGCTTCCCCACTCATTATCTTCTCAGCCTTCCAATATTTTAAAATAGCTTTATTGAGATAAAATTCACATACTATACAACACACGCACTTAAAGTGTAAAATTCGGTGTCTTTTTAGTATATTCTCAGAGTTCTACAGGAGAAGGCAATGGCAACCCACTCCAGTACTCTTGCCTGGAGAATCCCATGGATGGAGGAGCCTGTTAGGCTACAGTCCATGGGGTCGCTAAGAGTCAGACATGACTGACGAGACTTAGCAGCCGCAGAGTTCTGCAACCATCACCACTATCTAATTTCAGAATATTTTCATCACTCTCCAAAATAAATCTTATACCTGTTAGTAAGTACTCCTTCATACCCACTCACACTGACTCTTTACCCTGCCCACTGATCTATTTTTTGTCACTTTAGATGTTCCATTCTGGACATTTGAATTAAGTGGAATTCTACAGCACATTATGTTTTATGACTGGCCTCTTTCACTTAGTATAAAGTCCATCCATGTTGTAGTGTGAAGCACTTTTTTATTCCTTCATACAATTGAATAATATTCTACTAGGTGGTGCTTTTCTGGTGGCTCAACATTAAAGAATCCACCGTCAATTCAGGGAACTTGGGTTCGATCCATGGGTCAGGAAGATCCCCTGGAGAAGAAAATGGCAACCCACTCCAGTATTTTTGCCTGAAAAATTGTATGGACAGGGGGGCCTGACTGCCTACAATCCATGGGATTGCAAAGAGTCTAACATTTTTTATCCATCAATTGATGGACACTGGGGCCATTCCTCAAATCTTGAATTGAGCATCCCTTTTTCAGAGAATTTCCCTGATCTGTGGAAGCAGGCTGATCATGCTGGATTGAATTTCACTGCACTGTTTCTCTCTTCTTGCTGATGTCTCTCATAGCTCCAGCTTTACATTTGTTTGCACACTTCTTGGCCTAATGCGATGCTGGTCTTTTCACTATAAACTCGAGGAGCTAGGGATCATATCTGTTCAGGCTCACCAAGGTTTCCCAACTGCTCACACAGGGCTGTGCACACAGTAGGAGCTCATTAGATACTTGTTCAATGAATAAATCCTAATTCTGCTCATTGAAACAAGATTGCATCTGGCAGTGGAGATATTTGAGCCATTTGTATGAATTTCCCTGGCATGGCCTGTATTGTGCTTTAGATGAGAAGGGCCCGCCATAAACCATTCTGTTCTTCTTCTTGCCTCCAGCAGGCCTTTACTCAATTGTATTTCTTAATAGAATTCAGCATTTATTGTATGTATTTATTTGAATTAAGTTGCAAAAATATGGAAGTAACCATGACAGGCAGAAGCAGAGAAGCGTGCAGAAGTTAATGCATTGCTAGGCTCTCACAGAGCTGGAGTGGCCTAGGTAACTAGCAGATGGGAAGAGAAAAGAAATTATTACTGGGGCAGCCTTCTGTCAGTTGTCTGGGGATTTTTTTTTTTTTTTTTTTTTAGTGAGTCTCCTCTTTGTCAGTAGAGTGTGGGAAATAGTTTATGGTCAACGTTTTGCTTGAATGGCATTTTGCTGGAATGACAGTAGCTACCTCCTTTCCCAAATTGCTTCCTGAATTACTGGGTTAGGTGCTATGCTTTGAGCTTCAGGTGTGAATGTTAATTTCATTGTCTCAACCACCTTGTGAGACAGGCACTACAGTTAACCATTTTACAGATGAGTAAACTGAGGCTTTGAGAGAAAAAATAACTTGGGCTTTATCCCACAGTTCTTCTGATATCAAATCTCATGTAAACTTACACAAGTTTAGACACTGCCTGTTCATTTTGGCAGATCTGGGGTCTCCTTTTAACTACAGCTTTTCAAGTAGAGAATTAAAGTTGAATATTGAAAAGTATTAAGGATTATGTGTTAGTCGCTCATTCGCGTTTGACTCTGTGGTCTGATGCCATCTGAAGTCCACCAGGTTCTTCTGTCCATGGGATTCTCTGGGCAAGAATAATGGAGTGGGTTGCCATTTCCTTCTCCAGGGGATCTTCCAGTCCCAGGGATCAAACCTGGGTCTCCTGCATTGCAGGCAAATTCTTTGCTGTCTGAGTTACCAGGGAAGTCCCATTAAGGATTATGGCTGAATTTAAAAACCTTTGTTGTAACAGACTGGAGGAAATAGCTTGCATTCTGGAGTTACATGGACCTGGATTTAACTTCCACTTCTACCCTTTTTTAGTTGAACATGACATTTACTTTCCCTGAACCCCAGTTTCCTAATTTTAAAACTGAGAATAATTATTATCAATTGCAATAGGATACTTAGGGATTAAACAAAACAAACAAAACTCCAACCCAATGCCTGACACAAAGTAGGTGCTTAAAAAGAAAAAGAAAAAAAGGCCACTTCTTTTATTTCTTTTACTATTTCTATATTTTCATGCAAATGAATTCCTTTAGCATAAAATTTTCCCAGCCCTTCCAGTTAATACTTTTTCATGCCAAGACAGGAAAGAAATTATCTGCTGAACAGTTAATATGTTTATTAGAAACTTGCATTCTCATCTGAAGTATTTCTTCTCATTCATTTTACCCTGAATATCAATTCAACTAATGCTATTTGAGCACAGAAGTGCGTGTGGTAGTAATGGTGCTTTGCCCACACTGGACTCGTATTCCAACAAAGAACACACACACACACACACACACGGCGTTTATAGTTTAACCAAATACAGCTCACTTACTATGACAAATGCCATCGAAGCTGCATGGAGATATTTGACAACAGTTCCCCTGTGGCTTAGACGGTGAAGAATCTGCCTACAATGCAGGAGACCTGGGTTCGATTCCTGGGTCAGGAAAATTCCCTGGAGAAGGGAATGGCAACCCACTCCGGTATTCTTGCCTGGAGAATCCCATGGACAGAGGATCCTGGGGGGCTACCATCCATGGGGTCACAAAGAGTTGGACTCAACTGAGCAACTAACACTTTGTAGGCCAGAAGGCTTTCTAAGCTTACTTCTGATGGAGTTAAAACTCAAAGGCCTCTGGGAGCCAGTAAAAATCCTTACCTCTTACTTAAATGTAATTTCAAGGGAGAGGTAGTGCAACGTGTTTTGTGAGGCCAAGTCTTTATTGGGTGTAAAGGACAGCGTTGCTCAGATGTACTCCCTAGCAATTCCTATAGGAACACAAGGTCATCAGCCATAGGTACTTCCTGTGTCTGGTTTTTAAGAGTTGAAAACAGAAATAGACTAGGACAAACTTGGAGGCCAGCTAGAAAAGTTTAATTCTATTGATAGACATTTCTCACTACTTTGTTGTGAAATAGAATTTGCAAGGCTGGCAACTGACTTATTTCATGAATTATTTCACTCTTCATAAGGCAAGCATATTAAATATGACATAAACCAACTGGCTTCATGGATGGTAACTCATGGAATAGTGTCAAATATTGAGGGCGAGAGAGTCAGGGAGATGAAGTATACTCGATTTTCTTGGGAGTCAGTTTGCTCTTAAATACCCAAATACCCAAAGCGTAAACACATTTTCACAATTCCTTTGTATAAAAATCTAACAGAATGGCTACTGTTGTAATTGTGCTGCTTCTAGCAATTCGCCAGCAGAGTACATCCCAAAATAGCAGATACACAATGCAGTGTATGCTTTAGTGAATCTCATAATCTCATGAACTCCTTCGCTGCTGGGTTGGTAAATGACACAGCTTTCATGGTGAACTTTATAAAATTTGGAGCCTCATGAATCAGACGGGAAAAAAAAACAAAAGTGGACACTTTGAACAATGATGGATGAGTTGCTAGGGAGTAAAATTAAATGGTTGATAATAATTGTGGTAGCTCACAAAGACTGATGTTATTTACAAAAGCTACATTTTGCATGTAATCAGATGTCTATTCCCATGAGCTGGGTCATAATTCATATTCCACTTTAATGTTCGTGGAAAATGTGCTTCTCTCTGTGTATGTATTATTTTTAGGATGTTATGTTTCCTTGGTGCATACACAATGAGCCTGAAATCCTTTAGGAATGTGTTTAATTTGAAAGTTTTATCCTCTGGGTCTGGTTAATTCAAATACACGGCAAGGAGCATTACTGTGGGGCCTGAAAGAACGTGGGCATGGTGAATTGTGTGCACAAAGACAGCCCCATCCAGCGTTGCTGCCGCTCGGCTGGTAAAAGGCGATCCCCCTCCCGTGCTGCCCACACTCCTTTGGTAAAAGGTAGTAGGGAGAGTTTTTTCCCTCAAACTTTTTTCTTCATCTATTCATTTAATTTTTCTGCACTGATTCTTTATCCTAATAAGCTTCATTTACGCTGGACCAGATTTCTCTGCTTTTAAGCTCAGAACCGTTCTCTGGTGGCTCTTTTGAGTTTAAAACGTTCAGCCCAGGGACTTCTCATAAATGTGTGTCTTCTGCTCCATAGCTCTGGGCTGTCCTGTGGTCTCCGTTATATGCTTTAGTCACAGAGATGATGTAAACCACATTTTCCTCTCTAGAAGTTGTGAAAAATGCTAAGACTCAAGGGCTGTCGCTCTCAGAAATGAGCAGGGCTTGCCCCACCACCTCAGAGATGATGAGCCTGTGTCGTGTCACCACAGAGCTGTGTGATCTGGGAATCTGGCCTGGCTGCCCTTCAAGAGGATGAGTGGCTCTCTGGGAGCTGAAAGGTCTCTCAGGCGAGACATTTCCACAGGGCTCAGTAATACCCTGTCTGACATATGGACAGAGATGAGTCTTATGAGAAGTCTGAGGAGAAACCAGGTCTTGTGCTGCTATGCTGAGGAAGTGATTAGAACATTCCAGAGTAACCACAGTCCAGCATGGGCTCGTCATCTTGTACACGATGGGGCTTTAGCATCACAGCAACCTGGGTCTGAGTCCTGGCTGCTGGAATTATGAGATGGGTGATCTGGGCCTGGACCAAGTTGCAAAAACATGGAATGTGAAAAAGCAAAACAAAACAAAAAAGTTCAACCAGAATCTATCAGGAAATGAAGCAGATTTCTGCTTTCGCCCAAGATGATTGCCACTTGAACGATTTTTTTCAGATTATGAAGTTATTTTCCCCCAAATTTTGCCTGTGCCTCTGCTAGGCTGGTGTCCTCAACTGGGATCCCAACATGTGGGGTTAATGCCTTCCTCTCTAGGGGTTGTGTGTATTGAAAAATCAGGAGTATGTTATGAACCTCATACAGCGCCAGGCACGCACACAATCGATTTTCCTTCTCGTGCCTCTACCGTTTTTCCCATAAACTCTTTAGAGACCAGTTTAGTGGGCCCAGTGCAGTGTAACTGGGCCTTGAACTGAGCTTGGGTAGGAGAGTGCCATGATTGTACACATCAGTGTATTCACATTGGCTACTTTCATTTTCTTCATTTTCTTCCCCAGCGCCTGGGAGTTACCTACTGATGAAGATAAGTGTGGTGATCTCTCCCACCCTGTGTACAGTCTTGAAACTTCCCTGGCAGTCTAGTGGTTAAGACTCCACACTTCCAATGTAGGGGGCATGGGTTCAATCCCTAGTCAGGGAACTAAGGTCCCACATGCCGCTCAGTGCAACCAAAATAATAATGAATAATAATAATAATACTTCCCCAGTGGCTCAGTAGTAAGAATCTTCCTGTGATACAGGAGACCCGGGTTCAATCCCTGGGTTGGGAAGATCCCCTGGAGAAAGGAATGGCAACCCACTCCAGTATTCTTGCCTGGAGAATTCCATGGACAGAGGAGCCTGGCAGGCTACAGTCCACGGGGTCGCAAAGAGTCAGACACAACTGAACAACTAACACTACTTTCACTTTTCACCAGTTCTTAGTGCTGGACATCAATTTAAATGTGGCTTTTGTTCAGTTCACTTTTAAGGCCTTGTGAAATGGAATTTTCTAAGTGCATTGTGGGTTTTGCGTCTTGCTGAGTCTACAGCAGATATCAGCACAATGTGTCTGTGTGAGTACCATTGACGATACTGGCATGAAAACAAAGATGGTCCTCTGAAATTGAGCTCATCAAAGCATTGGGGAAATAATAATGCCCTTCAGCTCAAGCCCAGTGGCCACATAGCCAATCTTAAGTGATCTTGTTACAGTATCTTAGCATGTGACACACTTGCCACTCACATTTCTGCTGAAATACATTTGTTCCTACAGATTAATTAATGTGTATGTTAATTAATGGTTGCCAAAATTTTTAGTTTATCTGCATCAGGCATTTTATATGCATTAGTTCATGCAGTGGTTGCCAGTACCCTGTAGGATAAGTGTCTTCATGTTGTCATGCTTTTATAGAAAGGGACACTGAAGCAACAAACTGGTGAAGTAAGTTATTTCCAGTCTTAGATCCCACAGGTGGTCAACATGGTATTTGAATACAGGCAGTCTGACTATAGAGCCTGTACCTTACCCACTCCTCTTAGCTGCCACCCTGTGGCCCTTTGCGTAAGCAAATCCTGCTGGCATTCCAAGGTTCCCTCAGATCAGCACATGGCTGATGAACCAAGAGCACTTTCTCTGAGCAGAACATCATACAAAGCCTACCAGGGGGATGCGCACACCATGCACAGCTAGTCCCTGCCCACAGACCTCACTGCACAAGTAGGATCTCAGGTAGTGTGTCCACAGGCACCCTTCTGGAGGTTGAAACCCCGGGGTGGGGGGAGATGTTCGCCCTGGTTTGCCAGGAACAGCATGACTCCCTGGTGTCATTGTTCCTTGTGCTTCCATTCACTTTCACACATGCCCTGCTTTGAATGACATCATTGCCTCAGCCATTAGAAGTACCGTTGAGAGCTGAAGGAGGCAGAGTGTAGCTAGTGAGGACTGCTTGCAAGATACTCTTGATGGAGAAGGTTGTCCTTAAGCTGTATCCTTGCAGGGCAGACAGGAGTATGGAATCTGGAGTCAGCCTGCCTGCTTTAAATACCTCTCTGCCTCAGTATCCTCACCTGTGAGATGGGTGTAATGATACTTTTATCTTATGGTAACTGTGCAGACTTAAAGCTAATACTATAAAGTGTGTGAACCAGGGTTAAAGCCTAGCTTACTAAATATTCTTACTAGATCCAGGGCTTACTAAATATTCACAGTAACTGTTTAAGTAGACAGGTTCAGGAAGGAAGATTTTTTTGAGTTAGGCAGTGACATCTAGAGTACACTTAGGGAACTCTACTGATTGGCTGCTTAAAGCCATTCACAAAGCTCATTCTCCCTTTCCGGCCCCCTGCTATCGAGGCTACACAATAGAATTCACCTTCCCAGCCCCTTTTGTAATGGTGTGACTCAGTTATGGCCATTGAGGCAAAAGAGGGGACCCTTGAGGAGTCTGCCTGTGCAGATCTTTCCTGCTTTGGACCATGAGTGTGGACTTGATGCTTGAAGCTGCAGCTGTCTTTTCTTCTCAGTGAGAGAAAGACCAAGGGAATTACTGCCTATGGCCTGGAGCCCTGACATTGTGGAACCTCTGACAAAGTATAAAGCTTTCTGCCTCAAGACTTCATCAAGTGAAAAACAAAAATAAATGCTAATTTGTTTAGGTCACTGTCAATTGGATTTTTATATTTACAACTAAGTTCATCATGATGGATAGTGACCAAGAAAAAACCTAATTTGTAACAAGGATCAGTTACCATTGGGTAGGTAGAGAATATGGGGAGGGGTACAAAAATGTCCTCAGAAAATTAAAGAGCACTTGAAGGTTTCTTAGCTTGAGAATAATGTGACTTGAGTTATGCCTTAGGAAGGTAATTCTGACTCCATGGTCTATGATGGATTAGAACAGAGCCTCCAAAATCAAATTGTGCACCAAGATGCCCTGAGAAACTTTTCAAAATGCAGATTGAGGGGGCTTTTGTTGACATTCTGAATCAGAAGCTCTAAGGGTGAAGATTTGGGAAATACCTTACTTGGAGGAGGGAGACCTTGGTGGTGGTACAGCAGGCAGGCATCGTTATTTTCTAAGTCAAAAGAAAAGCGCCTGGTTCCTATTTTAGAGATGGAAGAATAGAGACCGAATGGCATGGAGACAGTGTCCGAAGCTGGATCGTGAAGAGGCAGCAACTTGAAATGAGGATCCTGGTTCATCTTTGTCCAGGGCTTGTGTGCTTCCCACTGGTATGGGGCTCACTTCTGAGTCAGAGGGCTCTTTCATCATGGCCTCAGGTGGGAAGGCCTGAATGTGAATGGTAGGAGAGAGGATGGATTGTAAGTGACACATGAGAGGAGATCCATGGAGGTGACACTTGCAAGCTGACCTAATGCGGGAGCCGAAAGAGGAGAAAACCAAAAAGGCTTTGTGAGGCATTTCGCACTCACACATCTCAGGGAGTGGTAGCCCCGAAGGGATCTGGAAGGAAGAGGCAGCATTCAGAGCTGATTTTCACAGACTCTTCACAGAAGGATGTTCTGTGGTGGTGTTCAGCTGATGCCTGGAAATGTGCATAGGGAGCTCCTGAGAGAAGTTAGCCATCCCTCTTGATGGTTAAAGCTATCAGAGAGATGGTGAAGGATATAGGGGAAGGAGGAGAGGTCAGAGGTCAGGAAGTTGGCCACGGGTGTGTACTTGGAACCAAGCAGGAATCAGAAGATGTTTGAGAAGTGAGAGAGGACCCTGGAGGGTGCTGTGCTATGGAAGTGGGAGGAGGGGCTGAAGGCGTAAGGTGATTGACAGGCTGCCAGAGAGGATGCCTTTGGGAACCTCCTGAAGAAGGTAGCTTATCATCAGAGTGAAGAGCATGAATGTGTCTTGCTTCATGGGGGAGGGGTGGGACACCAGGATCACTCAGTTTCCAACTCCTCCTCATGGCTCATCCCAGAACGGCCTCTGTGTCTTCTGAGCATCCATAGCGGTTGTCATTTGAACCAAACCATTCAGCCAAAGACTGAATCTTCCACTGGTCTCTGATCTTGTCTCTTAAAATCTCACAGATTGTTAGGACAGTAATGTTTACTACATACTTGATAACTGAATGACAAAAGCAACTGGGAATTAGTCCACCAAATGGAGGAGGAACCCAGGGGAAGACGTATTTCCTCTTTAAAGAAAGGGCATGATGAAGGACAGACATGGGGAAATTTCTGTTCCTTTAAAATGTGAGAAGCACAGCCTGAGAACAAATGGGGTTATCATGACAATGTTAGAAATTGGGGGCGAGTGATGCCGGCAATATCAATTTCAGAAGAGCCGTGCTGGAGCGAGCGGTGTGTAATGTATTCCGCTGGGCATGTTCCGTGGAGCTATGAAGCCAGTGCAATTCTTGTGCCTCGCAGCAACTGGGTCCTTTTGTATTAGAGAGCTTTGGAGATGTTAAGAGCATTTGGGGATCTTAGCAGAACTAAAAAAGATCTTTCCTTTCAGAGGGTGTATTAGATAAGATGGAAGAAAACTCAGAGGGGAATAGAGCAGGATAAGCTCTGCTTGCTTTAAGCCCTTCAGTCTGGGCACAGAGGTCTAGATTTAGTCCTGAGCCATTTCAGGTCCCTCTGATGCCAAGGGCACAGGTTAATCAGCTCAGATACATGCACATGTGATGTGTGAATTGGCACATATGGGCATATATATGTACTAATGAGCAGTAAGTGTATGAGTAGATCTGTGTGAGTACATCATATACATATATGTTCATGTCTTATAAACATCTTTACTTTAAGGTTAGTATATTTATCTATACATCTGTATTTGCCCATAGGTATGTATATGCATATACATGTGTACCTGTACACATACATAGGCGTGCTACGAGCTTAATATATACATGCGTGGGGATCAATAAATATTCATGGATGAAAATACATATCCGTGTATGCAAGTAATATATGGTATGTGTTTTCTTCACTACATACACACAAGTCCGTTCACAGTTTGGAGGCCTGTGACATCTTACATTTATGAGGTACTTTCAATTCATTTTCAAACTCTTTTAGCATCTCTTTTCCCCTCTTTCAATTCCTAAAGCAATCCTGGAAGTCAATGGGAAGAGAAAAGTCCCTTAAAAGAGAGAACAAGCTCTCAGATGCTGTGTGGCCCCTGAGCCATCAGAGTACATAGAACAAGTTACAGTCAAGAATGCTTCAGATGCCCCAGGAAGCTGTGACTTTAACCCCACTCCACATGGCTGAGGAATCAGAAGATGGGACCCCTCTGAGTTTGTGAGCAGCTCGGATTTAGAGACAAATATAAACAAGTTCAATTTTATCACTTTCCTACTATGCACTGAGAATTAATAAGGGGTTCACAAAGCATTATAGAGAGTTTTAGGGGGAGGGATCCATTGTAATGAATAGAAAAGGAAGTTGAATAGTTTAACCACTTTTCTGTAACATCGTTTGTAGAGGCTGGAGAAAGGCTTATTCCCTCCAGAATGGAATATGTGAGCTTCAGTACAATGTTTATTTCCTTTACCAACCCACTTACCCCATAGGTAAAAGGTCAGCTCCTGCCCCACCCCAATCGGAATGCTCAACACAGAGAATAAGCAGAGCTGGAATTCATAAGGTTTTATTGTACCAGCAATTAGGAAGGAATGCATGCGTGTTTGTCTCTGGGAAGGTTAGAAATGGAAATAAATGCAAAAATATGCTTTTCTGGCAAGTCATCATTTTTAATATGAAGACGGAAAGCACAGACAGCTTTGTTTTGCTTTTTTGGGGGGGAGGGTGTTGCTATTGATTTTCTGCTTCCTGGTTTTTGCTAGAAAGTCATTCCTTTCCCACCCACTCCACACCCCCTCTCCCAAGCTGAAATGTCTGTCCAAGATCATCCTTTTAAGTGCTCAGTCTTAGAAAAGGGAGAAGAAAAAGAATTGTGGTTTAAAATATATATGTACATCTTTTTTTTAAGCTTGCAAACTGGGATTTCTAGATTCAATTTGTGTTCTTGAGACACTGGAGTCAAGTTTATATATAGTTTTTGATGTAGGACCTAATTAGGCTCTCAGCATATCTTAATACTTTCTGCTACATCTGCATTAAAGATAACATTGCATACATTTGCATTTCATTTACATTAAAAAGTTAGCCATGCTGTATGTAACAATCACTTTAACCAAGTACCGTTGACAGCAAATATTTTGAATAAGCATGTGAAAATAAGCATGTGAAAATCCATGTCTACCCAAAGCCTGTCCTGGATTCTGTCACATCTCTTATTTGGAACTTGTTTGTGTGTAACACATTCCGACAGAGCCCTTGAGGTTAAGCCAGCAAATAAGGACATGGGAATCAAAAGGATCCAATGTATGTGATCTACTCAAATAGGAAAAGAAAGGCTCCACTGTTACTCTTTTTGTTGCTACTTATAATTTTATCAATGGTAATAATAATGGCATGATTTTTTTCATATGCGTTAAAAGAGAGGGGATAACCTTGAAATAAAAGTGTTCATTCATTTCTTTTTTCATTCATATGTGTTTGGATGAGTCTATATGGGGCAACCTTATTTTCAGGCCTCCCTTAATGAATCTCAGGTTTATCTGGGCCATTTTACTTTAAAAAAATATCTTTTACCAGGGGACTGCTCTGCCAGTTTCTTCAGAATGAGCTGCTTCTTGACTTATGTCCTGGGCTACCAGGCACATTTCCTGTGTTTCAACCTGCCCAGTGGTACACCTCCCAAATATGTCATTCAGGGGCCTTCTCTCCCTCTTATAGGTCCTGAAGCCTCTGGGCAGACTTTCTGGAGTGTGGTTTATCAACATCAAATGATGATGTGCATAGCTTCTGCTGTGTAGGCTCTTCTGTAGAGAGGGGAGCCAGAGCTTGTCCGGCAGAACACACACTTTCCAAGGAATGTTCTTAAAAAATGGTTCTAGCGAAACATGTCTGAGAATTGTTACCTGCTTTTACCACTTCTTGGAGAGCCACAATGCCTAGAATAAAAACCTTGCTGAATATTCCTTAAGTTGATATGTCCCAAATCTTTGGGACCATGGAAGCCTTTGTTGACATGCCACCTGTTCACCCTGGGAACCCAGTTTCCTGCAGTGATTTTGGAGATTGTGTATATATTTCCTATATTATTGGGTTGGCCAAAAAGTTCATTTGGGTTTTTCCATAACATAGGGGCTTCTTGGTGGTTCAGATGGTAAAGAATCTGCCTGCAATGAGGGAGACCTGGGTTTGATCCCTGGTGGGGAAGATTCCCTGGAGAAGGGAATAGCAAGCCACTCCAGTATTCTTGCCTGGAGAATTCCATGGACAGAGGAGCCTGGCTAGCTATAGCCCATGGGGTCACAAAGAGTCGGACATGACTGAGCGACTAACACTTTCCACTTTCATAAAATTGTTATAGAAATATCCAAATGAACTTTTTGGTCAACCCAATATCACATCTGATTTTCTCAAGAACCCCCTGAGTTAAAGTGCCATGGTAGTGTCATCTTAAGAGATGAGAATGCTGAGACCTAGAGAGCTTAAATAACATACTTCACATTATGCTGATAATGAGAGAGAGAGGTGAGACTTAAACCCAGGTCAGTGCTCTTACTTACTACCCTGTCTGTGATCTCTCACTAAGCCCAGTCCTGTTCTTTGTCCAAGCGACCACTGCAAGTTCCTGCAGTCATTTCTCAGGTGTCGTGATTCAAGTCTCATTATCTCAGCCCCTCTGCCTGTATCCATATCCCATGTATTTAATAACTGTGCTCACACTCCTGAACACAGATACCCAGATGGATGCTGAGGTCTTAGGAGTTAGGCAAAACATCACCTCCTTCGTCCTGGGCCCTTTAATTCAAATAATGCAGCCTAAGACTGCAATGACTCTGTTGTTGTTGTACAGTTGTTCAGTCGTGTCCAACTCTCTGTGACCCCATGGACTGTAGTCCACCAAGATCCTTTGTCCGTGGGATTTCCCAGGCAAGAATACTGGAGTGGGTTGCCATTTCCTTTTCCAGTGGCTCTGTTGCTGCTGCTGCTAAGTCGCTTCAGTTGTGTCCAACTCTGTGAGACCCCATAGACGGCAGCCCACCAGGCTCCCCCATCCTTGGGATTCTCCAGGCAAGAACACTGGAGTGGGTTGCCATTTCCTTCTCCAATGCAGGAAAGTGAAAAGTGAAAGTGAAGTCGCTCAGTCGTGCTGACTCTTAGCGACCCCATGGACTGCAGCCTACCAGGCTCCTCCGTTTTCCAGGCAAGAGTACTGGAGTGGGGTGCCTTACAAGTGTATAATTATTTTGTGTCATTTGGAACATATTCTCAGAATTGGATAGTATCTTCCCATGTATGTGGCTGATTTTAAAAAACTGCTGTTTGTGATCTGCAGCAAGTCTGTCAACCTCTTTAAGCCTGAGTTTTCTGATGAGTAAAATGTGAATGATGATGGAACGGGCCTCTTGGAGCTGTGGGGGCAACAGATGAGCAGGTGAAGTTCTCACACATGTCCCTTGTACTTAATAACTATTCAATCAGTATTAATCAGCGTAATCATTATTGTTGTTATTAGAAAATTAGAAGTTGCAGTTGAGCAAAAAGACTTCCTTCCAAACATTTTTCTGTGCATTTCAACAAAATTAATGTTTCTTAAAATTTTTTGCATTAATATCACTTTATAGGAGCGGCTTTGTCAACACCTTTAAAATGATTCCCACAATGCTGATTTAGGCATTTTCATAGGCATTTTTAGCTGGTTTTCAAAGTTGCAAAACTCTGAGGGGGAAAAAAAAACAACTCACAACTAATCCTCAATTGGCAGGCAAGTCCCCCTCCTCAAATCCTCGGATTAAAATAGAATCTGCTGCCAGGGCTTTCCTTGTCTTCTGTGATTGAGATCTGTCTCAGGCAGTGAGGCAGCCAGTACCTGGGCATGGCAAATACATTCTTTAGAGATAGAATTTGCAACTTTAATATTTATCGATAGGCTCACTAATTCTCTTGATGATGGTAATTAATGAGGTGCTTATATCTTATTTTGCGGTAGTTTAACAAGCTCCAGGCTAATGGGGGAGATCTGGTGCTGGTTGTAAATGCTGGGAATCAAAGATGCTGGAGGAAAATGCAGAAAATGGAGCAGAAAAATTAAGGTTTTAGTAGATAAAATGTCTCAGATTAAAACAATCCCAAAACAAACCTTAGAAAGGCAGCAGCATTTAAAAACTGGTGGGAGCTTTCTGGAGAGAAAAGTCACATGTTTCCCATTCATTTCTGTCCCCAATCCTACTGCTCATTTTGGCCACCCACATGTCCTTCTGCCCCTTTGGTCTGGTCTGTGTTAGCAATGTGAAGTGAAAAATTGAGAGGCAAACATATTTTACTTCTTAAGGCTCTGATAGTTACAGCTAAACTGTTTTGTCATATTGGGTTTTGAATAATTGTACCAAATCTACACTTAACTTTTGCCTTAGACAGGTAGCCTTATAACCGTAGTTAACCTGTGTTTTCTCTTGTTCTTTCATCCTTTGGAAATAAGGTTCACAGAACACAAATTCCAAAAGGCATAAATTCTAACTCCTCAGAAGACAGAAAGAGAAGTCAGAGTGACCTCAATAAATCAAAAGCAAGTTGAAGTTCAATAGGAACAAATGTAAGGCAGGATTCTTATGTCCAATAAATGGACTCACAAATTTAAAATTGTGTGAGTGCTACTGTTGCAGAGAGGTCAGAGATGTGTCGAAGACATTCATAGTCTTGTCCTGGAACCTACTATGTGCCAGGCATCCTTCATAAGTCAGTTTTATTTACAAATACACTATCTCTGCAATACGTCTCCAAGCCCCATATAATTTTGTTCTCTCATTTTCTAGCTGTGGAAGCTAAGGTTGAGAGAGGTTAAATCATTTGCTGAAGTGTTCACAGTTCATGAATGACTTAACTGGTTTTGAACTGTGCTCTTTCTACTTGACCAAGAGCACTTCATTACAGAGCTGTTATTTTAAAAGCCAACCCAGTTCTTGGCTGTATTAACTTGAATTTCACTTGAGAACCAGATAATAACCTTCCCAGTATACTATACATTAATTAAAATTTATAAGAAAAATGAGCAGGGGAAACTGGAACAAGTCCAAAAATACCCCACCCAGGAACAAAGGCAGTGAAAGAAATTTAAACTTGACCTAACAGGAGAAGACTGGAGGTGGTTGGGACTGCTTAGCTTGGAAGAACGCAGCCACAGGATGAGTGGCACAGTAATTGCCTATAAACACTGAAAAGGCAGTAATAAAGATTTACATTTTACATAAATATCACAGTTTACAAAGCACTTCCAGAGCAGTCATTTTATTGGTTTCTCACAGCAGTCTTCCAGAGCAGGAGTCGGCACACTTTTTCTGTAAAAAAGGTCAGATGGTTAAATATGTTTGGCTTTGCAGACCGTGTGATCTCTGTCACAGCTTGTCACGTCTGCTGTAATAGCGCAGGGAAGCAGCCATAGGCAGTTCCTAAACAAATGGTCATGACTGTGAGCCAATAAAACTTTATTTATAAAAAGAGGTGGCGGAGCAGATTTGGCTCTGGGGCTATATAGTTCCCTGTATCACGGGGATGTATTACTGTTCCCATGATACAGATGAGGACATTGAGGCCTGCAAATGACTTGTCTAACACAATTCAGTGAGTAAACAATGGCCCTGGAGACGGAATTCTGTTTCCTTGGCTCATAGTTTGGTGCCCAGTGCTCTAAATTGAAGACGTGACCCCAGCAAGATTTCAGAGAGGTTTGTCATCCTGAGATACTGTTTGCTTATGATGGCGATTAACATTTGGAGCCAACTCATCAGGATGTTTGGAGAAGGCAATGGCAGCCCACTCCAGTACTCTTCCTGGAAAATCCCATGGACAGAGGAGCCTGGTAGGCTGCAGTCCATGGGGTCCCTAGGAGTTGGACAGGACTGAGCGACTTCACTTTCACTTTTCACTTTCATGCATTAGAGAAGGAAATGGCAACCCACTCCAGTGTTCTTGCCTGGAGAATCCCAGGGACGGGGGAGCAGGGTGGGCTGCCATTTCTGGGGTTGCACAGAGTTGGACCCGACTGAAGTGACTTAGCAGCAGCAGCAGCAGGATGTTAGTGAAAGAGTTTTTGCTGAGTTCTTGAGAAGCAGTATCTCGTCAAAAAACATTTTCTGGCTTTACCTGAAATTTCCATTAAAGTAGTTCCTTAAGGATCTTCCTGAGACATGTAAATTTCATTTGAATTATAGCATTCCTGTATCTGTGAGAGAAAATACATTAGGTGGCTTACAAATTCCTTTGTCTGGTTATCATGTTGGCACTGAATCTTAGCTAGTTAAGGGGAGGATTGAGAGAGAAAAAGGCAGCAGGACAATTTAGTATTTTATTACTGGCATTCAGGGTGGGGAGGAAGATTGTCAACAGAAATTCTTATCTTGGGACTTCCCTGATGGTTCTGGGGTTAAGAATCTGCCTTGCAAAACAGGGCACATGGATTTGAGCCCTGGTTAGGGACCTGAGGTCCCATATGCTGCTGAGCTACTAAGCCACCGCAACTACTGAGCCCTAGCTCCATAACTAGAGAGAGTCTATGTGCTGCAATAAAAGATCCACATGACTCAATGAAGATCCTGCATGGCACAACTAGACCCAACTAAATAAGTAAATACCCAAATAAATAAATAATTTAAAAAAAAAAGAAATTCTTATACCAATGTGGGTGTCCCGTAGGAATGAATGGAGAAGGCATTAATATTTGCTAAAGCATGGGATACTTAATACTATCTTCCAGTGCATGTTCTAAGGGCTGTGCTTGAATGAATTCATTTAATCCTCCAAACAGTTTTGTGACATAGATGCTGTCTTATGTCCATTTTAGAGGTAGGGAAGATGAGGCCCCGAGGCTTACAATAAATATGTTGGAAGTATCACATTACAGCCAAGTTTTCTATAATTACCTAGAGGGGAATCAGCGGCTTTACATCACTGAGAAGCTTGGATTGCCTACCTGTGCTTTCCATGCAGTTGGCTGGATGAGGTCATCTTTCAGCCTTTCTGTAGCTTTGATAGAGATGTAAATTGAGGTAAGCTGTGGAGAAAACGGAGGGCACATTCTCTGGGAGTTAATGCATCATTCCTGGCAAGACGTGAACTCTAGCTTAAGAATGTTTCCTCTTGTTTGCTGAAAGAATCCATAAGTGGGCACTTGTAGCAGGCTTGGTTAAACCTACCCTGCTCGGGGTTAAACCCTCATAAATCAGAATAGCTCAAGTGACCTGGGTAAATGCAAGGTACCCAGCACTGGCTGGAGTAATTCAATCTACTTTATAAGTGTCAGGGCGCTAATACTTCTTTAAAACCTTGTTGGGGGATGTGTATGGGAAAGCTTTCACCGATACACTTTCAGTAAGAGTATTTTCCCAATATCTCCTTTGAGAAAACAGAAGGGAATGTCACTTCTGTTTCCTCTTTAGATTGGAGTTTCTATTTGAAACCACTCGTCTAGCACACAACATAGAAAAGATTTATACATTTAAAAATAAACAACAAATGCAAAATGTCTTACTATTTTCTTAGTCTCGACATCCTTAGTTTTGGGATGTCATTATAATTAGAATTTCTTTTCCAATTTCCATCCTTCTCCTAGGATCCTGGAACTTTAATACCTGTACAAAGTGAGAGAAACACATTGAATAATGAGGTAATAGATGCTAATAAAGGAAGAGATAAAGCTCTGAATGGTGAGAAGACAAGGAGGAAATGGAGAGAGAAAAGAAAGGCTAAGAAGCTAGATGTGTATGCAGTGGAATGAGGCAAGAGGAAGAATGCCATATTTGGAAATCAGAAGATCTGTTTCTGATTCCCAGATCTGCCCCTTCCTTGTCTGCATGACCTTTGACTTGTTTCTTGACCTTCATCAGACTCCTTTTCCTTCACATGGGAATCATCTTACAAGCCTTAGAGTGTTGAAGTGACATGATGGGGTGAAGGTGCTTGGCTTAAGAAGATGAACGAAATCTAAGTCAGGGTCTTGAAATGATAGCAAATCAGAACTGAAGAACTAGGCTCATAATGTAAACATCTCAAGGAGTCAATTCATTTCATTGCTTCCAGTCAGCAGTCCTAACTTCCCAGCTCTGAAAAGTCATGGATCGTTCTTTTTGTTTGCTGTGCATTACGCAGCAGCCATGTGCAACTGGGTCCTTGTATTACCAGGTCACTAGTTTTCACGAGGACCTTACAAGCCAGGAATATGGTCTAGAGTGTGAAATAGCTTATAGATGGACACTAAGGGGATAATTTCAGTGCTTCAAGAACCTTTTCAATGGGGCTCAAGATGACTCTACTCAAAACAGAACCTCTCCATGATAGTATTAGATTTGCTCAGTCATGTCCGACTCTTTGTGACCCCATGGACTGTAGCCTACCAGGCTTTTCTGTCTATGGGATTCTCCAGGCAAGAATACTGGAGTGGGTTGCCATTTCCTTCTCCAGGAGATCTTCCCGACCTAGGGACTGAACCCAGGTCTCTTGCATTGTAGGCAGACGCTTTACCTTCTGAGCCACCAGGAAAGTCAGACTCAGGCTGTGGTGTGCCTTAAAAAATTCTCTATACAAAAGTGATCCGAAATTCTTTCAACCATAGGCTCTTCCTCCCCAAAGCTAGGGATTTTCATAAGCTAGATATAAATTTAATTCTTCTCTCCCAGTGTCTTTTCATTTTAACTCAACATCTGACATGGAATAGTTAGTATATAACCCAAAGCATATGTGGTTAGCTTGTTCCTCTCTGGCTAAATATGAGTTTAATAAAAAAAAATAGCAGTTAAACATATGTTAAAAATGAAGCAGTGCAGTTGGGGGCAAAGACTAAAAGGCGACACAACTGTTTATTAGTTGTGTTTTTCATTTTCATGTTCAGAGAATTTTAAACCCTGATTTTTTTCAAGCTGTGGCCAGATCTGCACAGTTACAGTTTTGTCTTTATTTCCTACGAATAAGTACTAGACTGGCAGTGTTGAAGCCCATGTCCAAAACTTTGAATGTCAATAACCAAATTAATGAATTAGGATACTTTTATGTGCCAATTGTCTGAGTTAATAATGTCAGGACTTACAGTGTTTACCTCAAGAGAGAGCTTTGGCATTATGTATAGAAATCAAGTAAAGAAAGTGTTAAGTGATCTTGGCTCCTGGATTGCAGCTGAAGATTGCTAAGATTGAAACATAGTCAGGACAAATCAGATATTTCTGTTTCTCGTTGTTGTTAACAGTTTTATTAAGACGATCCATCTGACTTGAAATCAGTGTTTAGTCTTGACCTGAAAAGTGAAAATTCATTTGCCAGGTTTTCTTTTCTGTGTCATAAGGATGAATCAAGGTAGAAATGTCTTTTATCACAATGTATCCATCTACACAAACCATGCCTGTTTAAGAAGAGGACTGTGCTCATGTTGCAGCTGTTTCTTTCATTGTAGTGAAATGAGGGCTTCAGGCTTTAGCCTTTCATTGTGGTATGATTCTTCCCTATAGTAAATTTTTGGTCTGTGTTTATGACATCAGCAGCACCTCTCTGTATCCATCCTTCCATCCTGATGGACTGCTTTATGGAGAATGAGGTGATAGCAGGATAGAGAAGAGAATGGAGAATACTGAGTTAAGGTTGTTCTTCTAAAAATGTTGGCATAGAAAAGCATTTAAGACTCAAAGTGATGAATCAGTCACGGTGTATGGTATTCTTTAGGATTGTACTCTAATTTGCCATTCAAAGCAGTTATGCACAGCAGTAGACAGGTGTCCTTTTGAACTCCAATTTAAAGATAGGAAAACCAAGACTCTGAAAGGCTAAGATGGTGAGAGATAGGACCTGATTCTCTCACAACCCCCGTCTCTTTAATTGTGTTGAGTGAGTAATTTCCTATTGCAGAAGTTTCCCCTAGTCAGAGTTGGCAGAGAGTAGGAAAGGCCATGTGTGCATCCCGCTAAATGTTCTGTGTCATTTATCTCCACGACTTCTTGAGGGTAGGTACATGCATGCAACTTCCTAAATAATGTAGTATGCTTTTGTGGAATTTTTGCCTAACAAAGTCAAGGATAAAGCATATGAGGAAAAGAGAATTCTATCTGCATGCTGACTTTTTTCCATAGGATTTTTTCCATTCCCCAAAATGATAAATACTAATTACTTGACTATTACTTTAAGTCACAGGTGGGAAACTTTCATTCTATGAATCAGATTTATTCCACCATCAGGGAGCTCCCCAGTGTTAGATGTCACCCTTGGCCTCGGAGCTGCCCCATGCAGCAGGTGTGAGGTGCTTCATGGGTGAGGCAATCAACATCTGGCCTGTGGCAGCAGAGAGGGTAAGGCCAGATCTCTGAGAGGACTAAATCAAATGTTTTCTTTAGCCCCTAAAACCCAATAAAATGAATGTCATTCTCCTGGGTCTCATAGAGGAAAAAGCATAGCCATTAAATGAAGTAGATTGAATTTCTCTTCTTTTTCAGTCATTTACCCCCTAATAAAGAATTTTGAAACTTACAAATAGCTGAGAAAAGAAGAGAAGCTAAAGGCAAAGGAGAAAAGGAAAGATATACCGATTTGAATGCAGCATTCCAGAGAATAGCAAAGAGAGATAAGAAAGCCTTCCTCAGTGATCAATGCAAAGAAGTAGAGGAAAACGATAGAATGCGAAAGACTAGAGATTGCTTCAAGAAAACTAGAGATACCAAGGGAACATTTCATGCAAATATGGGCACAATAAAGAACAGAAATGGTATGGGCCTAACAGAAGCAGAAGATATTAAGAAGAGGTGGCAAGAATACACAGACTGCTGCTGCTGCTGCTAAGTCGCTTCAGTCGTGTCCGACTCTGTGCGACCCCATAGACAGCAATCCCTCAGGCTCCACCGTCCATGGGATTCTCCGGGCAAGAACACTGGAGTGGGTTGCCATTTCCTTCTCCAATACACAGAAGTATACAAAAAAGATCTTCATGACCCTGATTAACACGATGGTGTGATCACTCACCTAGAGCCGGACATCCTGGAATGTGAAGTCAAGTGGGCCTTAGGAAGCACATCACTATGAACAAAGCTAGTGGAGATGATAGAATTCTAGTTGAGCTATTTCAAATCCTAGAAGATGATGCTGTGAAAGTGCTGCACTATATATTCCAGCAAATTTGGAAAACTCAGCAATGGCCACAGGACTGGAAAAGGTCAGTTTTCATTCCAATCCCAAAGAAAGGCAATGCCAAAGAATGTTCAAACTACCGCACGATTGCACTCATCTCACACGCTAGCAAAGTATGCTCAAAATTCCAAGCCAGGCTTCAACAGTACCTGAACCGTGAACTTCCAGATGTTCAAGCTGGATTTAGAAAAAGCACAGGAACCAGAGATAAAATTGCCAACATCCACTGGATCATCAAAAAAGCAAGAGAGTTCCAGAAAAACATCTACTTCTGCTTTATTGACTATGCCAAAGCCTTTGACTATGTGGATCACAGCAAACTGTGGAACAGTCTTAAAGAGATGGAATACCAGACCACCTGACTTGCCTCCTGAGAAATCTGTATGCAGGTCAAGAAGCAACAGTTAGAACTGGACTTGGAACAACAGACTGGTTCCAAATTGGGAAAGGAGTATGTCAAGGCTGTATATTGTCACCCTGCTTATTTAATTTATATGCATAATACAACATGTGAAATGCCAGGCTGGATGAAGCACAAGCTGGAATCAAGATTGCCAGGAGAAATATAAATAACCTCAGATATAAAGAAGACACAATCCTTATGGCATGAAGTGAAGAAGAACTAAAGAGCCTCTTAGTGAAAGTGGAAGAGGGGAGTGAAAAAGTTGGCTTAAAACTCAACATTCAGAAAATGTCTGGCATCAGGTCCCATCACTTCATGGCAAATAGATGGGGAAACAGTGGAAACAGTGACAGACTTTATTTTGTGGGGCTCCAAAAAGCCCTGCAGATGGTAACTGCAGCCATGGAATTAAAAGACATTTGCTCCTTGGAAGAAAAGCTGTGACCAACCTAGACAGCATATTAAAAAGCAGAGACATTACTTTACCAACAAAGGTCCATCTAGTCAAAGCTATGGTTTTTCCAGCAGTCATGTATGGATGTGAGAGTCGGACTATAAAGAAAGCTGAGTGCTGAAGAATTGATGCTTTTGAACTGTGGTGTTGGAGAAGACTCTTGAGAGACTCTTGGACTGCAAGGAGACCCAACCAGTCCATCCTAAAGGAAATCAGTCCTGAATATTCATTGGAAGAACTGATGCTGAAGCTGAAACTCCAATACTTTGGCCACTTGATGTGAAGAACCGAGTCCTTAAAAAAGACCCTGATGCTGGGAAAGACTGAAGGCAGGAGGAGAAGGGGACAACAGAGGATGAGATGGTTGGATGGCATAACTGACTTGATGAACATGAGCTTGAGTAAGCTCTAGGAGTTGGTGATGGACAGGGAAGCCTGGCGTGCTGCAGTCCCTGGGGTCACAAAGAGTCAGACACGACTGAGTGACTTAACTGAACTGATCTGAAATTTACCATTAACATTTTTTTCATCTTAGATTTAAATAGCTGAAAAGGACATAATTATAAATATTGACTTTTTTTTCAGTGAGGTGGTGTGATCATCTTTGAAAGTCATTCAGTGAAATCTAAATAATGTTTACAGGGAATATTCACCATCATTCATTTTTAAAAATACGCAAATAAGCTATTCTTTAACAGGCAAAAATTTCACATCTTTTTTAAAACTTGTATTTCTATTATACTTCCCCTGTGATATTTTATCCTGTTATATATTTTTATGCTTAAAAGTCTTTTATTGATACTGCTGTCATAATCCTCTGCAATAAGCATATGTAAAAATAAATTTAAATTTAGAAGTTCTGTGATCAAAAGCTCTAAGTAATTAAAGGTATTCCAGACTGATTATTGCAATGACGTTAGTACCAAGTTGATGAAAACAACTTAAGTGTATTCAATATTTTGATAATTATTAAAAACACAGAGTAAAAATTTATTGAAAATGTCTTTCTTAATGAGATGGATGAGGCTTTACTTCCAATTAGTTTATCCTATGGATGTATATTGGGCTTCCTTAGTGGCTCACATGGATTAATATTATTTATTGCTTAAAAGGTTCAACATCATTTCTATTCCTAGTTTTGGTTTTTATGATGTAAGTTGTGAGAAACATTGTCTACATATTATGTGATGGCACAGATGGAGTTCTGTGAGACCAATATCATTTCTATCTTTAGCTCTTAAATTAGCCCAAACCAAACTGAAAACAAACCATCCCCAGCAGTGATATTTAGTAATCTCTCAGTTGGTTAGGTCTTGTTTGATTTTTGTAAAATCAAAGAATTAGTGGGCACCTGGCTTCAAAAACCATTTGTTAAACATTAAACTTTCTCAGTATATACCCCAAAATGTTATCAGAAAGGTGTTACTATGACATTACATGACTAAAAATTATATTCTTTAATTACTCTTTCACTTACTAATATGCTGCTTAACTTGATCTACTTTGAAACTGTTGCTAATTTTAAAATGTTGCTAATTTCAATAAACCTTGGCCTGACAATATTTTTATATAATTTTGGTAAAAAATGCTTTTTATCACATTCTATAAATACATATTCATCAAACCTTGGATCTGCAGATTTACTTCATTCAATGCATAGATAATATACCCTAATTATCTGTCCTCATTATTTAATCAGCCAGCCAAGTCAGATTTATTTTGTGTCAGAAAAAAATCTGACTTCATTTTTCAATGGACATGTTTCTTGATATATTAATAGGCATCTCTGTGATAACCACACCTCTTCTGAACTCAGATTTCAACTGAGAATTTGACTAAAATATAGCTTTGTGAGGATAGGTGTTTTTTTTTTTTTTAATATTTTTTATTGGAGTATAGTTGACTTACAACGTGTGTCCCTTTCTGTTCTGTGGCAAAGTGATTCAGTTATATGTATATATATGTATATACATATAACACACACATACTTTTTTTAGATTCTTTTCCCATAAAAGTCATTACGGAGTATTAAATAGAGTTCCCTGTACATAAAGTAGGGCGTTATTCTTATTTTTTTGAGGGAATAATTTTTCAATAAATATCTGTCAGAAAAGGGGAGAGAGAGATATTTGAGAGACCCTGAGACTGAGGAATGGCGCTGGGGAACCCTGAGCTTGTGGCCTGGCTGTGAGAAGACTGTACGACCATTGATAGTCTTCACCAACTTCCTAGGCTCTAATGGGCTGTCTGTGCTGTGCTGTGTTAGTCGCTCAGTTGTGTCTGACTCCTGGCGACCTGCCAGTCTCTTCTGTCCATGGGTATTCTCCAGGCCAGAATACTGGATTGGGTTGCCATGCCCTCCTCCAGGGGATCTTCCCAACCCAGGGATTGAACCCAGGTCTCCTGCATTACAGGCAGATTCTTTACTATCTGAGCCAACAGGGAAGCCCAAGAATATTGGAGTGGGTAACCTATCCCTTCTCTAGGGGAACTTCCCAACCCAGGAATCGAACTGGGGTCTCCTGATTTGTAGGTGGATCCTTTACCAACTGAGCTACCAGGGAAGCCCAGTGGGCTGTCTACTTCTTTACAAAAACCTAGAGCCCTACCCACCTTGGTTTTATTAGTCACCTTGATGATAGGAGGCTTACTTTTAACTCATGTATCAAGTTGGTCCTTTCCGGGGCCCTCCAGTGCTGTTCATGGCTCCAGGCAGGGTGGCACAGTAGATTTGTGATGGATGAGAGTGATGTCTTTCTGCTGCAAAGTAGAAGGAGGTGAAGGAGGAGTAAGGGGTCTGGTGAGTCTGCTGGAATGAACTCCTCAACCCAGGTGATCACAGACAAATTGAGGAAAGAATCTTAGAGAAATAAAGATTCTGGAAGTTAATTCTCTTAAAACCATGTGTCCACATCCTTCCTGGAGGATATTTGTAACACTTCTTTTGTATACATTTCCTAGTTTGAAGACCACTGTAAAACAGAAAAAAATAACCTTTAAAACACCAGGACTATAATTCACAGAAGGCTGGAATTTTGGAGGAGAAAGATAGGTCAGTTGAATCTAACAGACATTGATAATCAGGCATTTTTCAGGAAGGGTATATTTCCCTTTGATTTTGAGTCAGTGGTCTTCCCTAAGACGACAACTATGTATTAGGCATGGCTTGGAGAATACCACTTCTAGAATTGGTATGTTGCAGTCAGGCTAGAGAAAGGGGAAATAGTGTTTATTGAACCAATATTATGTGGGATGCCTGAGCACATTGATTTCTTACTTTACATTAGAGGGCTAAGTGACCTTGCCCAGGGCACATGGTCAGTAAGTGGCTGCCTGGCTCCAGAGTCCATCTGGGTAAGAGTCTGTTTGCTATTTCCTGGCTCTTCTTGAGTCTTCCTGAGTCTCAAGGAGTCAGACAATTATAGTCAGAATATCATCTCAGAAGGAGAGCTCATTTCATTTTTTTCCTAGTTGCAAAAGAAATACATGCTCATTGTAGAAATCATGAAAACCACAGAAAAGCACAAAGCAGTAATCAAAAATCATCTGGAAGCCTACCTCTCAGAAATGACTGTGGATAGTTTAGAGTGGATGTATTCCCAAGGAAGGACATATATTCCTAAACTTACACATGGTCGTTGTCATGGCAGAGAGTACGCTTGTGTGGTTGAGACCAGCCCCCACTTGAGTTTAATCTTCCCTTTCCTGTTTACCAGTTTCTTTATCTATGAAAAGGAGATAATGGTACGTACATACTCCATGGGATTGTTCGAAGTGTTACAGGAGGTAATGCAGCTGTCCTTAGCTAAGTGCTTAGCACACAGTAAGCAGGATGGTTGGTAGGATGGGTGCATAGATAGGTAGATAGCTTTCTTTTAGACTTTTTCCCACTTTGGTTAGCAACATTTCCTGAACAGTTTTTTCATTTCATTTGTTATTTTTGCACTAAGTATGACTCTTAATCACGTCCATTGTACACATATAACACAATTGACTTAACCGGTTGTCAGCTGTTGCTGTCTTGGATTGTTTCCAACCATTTTCTATTCTAAACAATGCTGGGATGAACAACTTACTGAATATGACTGATGCAATTACCTGCTAAAAGTGTGATTGCTACACTGAAATCCACACATTTAAGGCATTTCCAACATGTTGCCTAATTTAACTTCAGAAAATTCCACTAATTTATATTCCCACTCTAAATAGACATGAGAGTGTCTGTTTGTATAAACTCTCACCAACATTGGTATTATATTTCTTTTTCATCTTTGCTAATTGGATAAGTTTAAAAAAGTGTAACATATTTTAGTTTGTGTTTCTTTGATTATAAGTGAGGTTTGACATTCTTTGTTATTTCTTTGGACTTAAAAAACAAATCTGACACTGAGAATGCGTGCAGGTGTTTGTTCCTATGATGCTTACTGTTATTTCCTCCCAAGTTTGTATCATGTCTTTTCTGTAGGAGGCATAAAATTAAAGTTCAGCTTTCCTGGAGCGGGTGTGTATGCATAAGAGCTTTAGTCAATGACTAACAGAGAAAGTTGGGTTCAGAGTGCCCGCCCCCCGCTCCCCACCCCCAGGTCTCTGTGGATTCTTTCTCTTGATTCTGGCTGCTGCTTCTCTGACAGGTGTACTTCTTAGCTCCAGGGACCTGGACCAGACAGCCCTCAGCTCTCACACTGCCTGGTGTGCCTTGGGACTCTGGATGTTGCAAAAATACATATGGTCTGGAGAATGCAAAAGGTCACAGGCTTATTTTTAGATAGGAAGAATAGACTCCATTTTAAGCATAAAGAACCCTATAATAGGACGTGCCCTCTTACTGTGTTGTTTGAATTCTGGTATTGGTCTCTGTCTTTGCCTCTCCCCCTTCCCACCCTGCCTGGCCCCTCCCCTCCCCCTTTCCCTTTCTCTGACTTTCTTTCCAGCAAATTACACTTTCCCATGACAAGAAGTGCTGTCAGTAAAGAAAGCAAACACATAACAAGGAATTTAAATAATAGAAAAAAAAATTTCCTAAACCTCGAAACATCTTTTTGTTTGCAAATTGACAGGGTGAGAAGGGTTTTTCTTGCTTTGCAGAGTTGAAACCTCATCTCCTCTGAGTTCCCTTCACTCTGGGAGCTGAAACCTGTGAAAGAATTCCCTCTTGCTTCAGATCCTCCATGTTGGGATATTGGTTTCTTTCCCCCCTCCCCTCAAAAACTTTTACTTTTGACCTCGAGAAAAGGTGTCTCATCTTTTGAGAGGTTGATAGAGAGACTTTCAGCCTGAGTCTGTATGAGAGAGAGCCGGAGACAGAGAGATGGGGAGAAGGAGAAACCTCAGCCAGAGCAAGGCCTGGGCCTTTCTCCTACCAACTCCTCTGTTTGATTTCCTTCCCGCCAGGGACAGAGGCTGGACCTTGTTAGCCACTGCTGGAGTGAACTGAAACTATTATCCATACCTTTTCTCACATTTCAGCCATTTCTTTCTTCTTCTAAAAGCAATCTGGGATAAGGATAAAGTCTTCCTCAGAGCTGGCTTTTTTCTCCTCCGCCTCCCATGGTGACCTTGTTTTGCATTTTGTAGTTGAAAGGACATGAAATAAACTTTAAAACTTGCCTGATTCCATAAATAATCATGGGCTTCATAGATACACACCAGCCCACAATGGTCAGTAGGACCACGCTCAGCACATGAAGGCACCAAAGATAAATCTAGTTTGTCTTTGAATTTCAAAAGTTCCATCTCCCAGATGGAACCCTCAAGTGGGACTGCCTTCATATATATTCAATACCAGCACCAACGGGATCCTAATTAATGAGCTTGTTAATTCTCCTTGCCATCTGGGGACAAAAACTATTGTCTGGTCTCTAGCCATTGTGTATGTGTGTGTGAATATGGAATCTCCAGATTTCAAATCACAGTATCAGCAGATTATATAGTCTTTTCTATCCCTTAAGATTTTTTTTAAGGGTAGATATTCTTTCTTATAATGGTTAATCATCAGAAACAACCTTTTATAAAGGCTGCCTGCTATATAGCTTTTCACAATGGACATGCAATGATAGATGTTAGATAGTTACGTCCTTGTATTTTCAAGCGACTTACAGAAAACCCATTTTGTGACATTGGTAAGCACAAGATATTTATATTCCCTGGCTGGGTGCATCCAATAACTCCTTTTCAAATTGGAGCATCAGCTCCAAGGATGAAAAGATCTCTTCTCAGAGTTTAAACCCTACAGTGACATCGTTCACGAGAATGATTTGCTTGCAGAGATTAGCTCTCTGACTAGATGATGCTTTGGATAAAGTAAGAAGTGGGCTGACTAGTTCCTAAATTACAGGTGGGCTGTGCTCAGAAACTCTAAGGTATTTTTTTCAACATGACACAAGTCCTTTAATCTCTCTGCATGGCATTGTTTTAGCACCGAGCAAGGCTCCTCAAAGCCCAAGATTAAATTAGGAGAAATCCCCCTGCTGCTTCTATTGAATTGAGTTAATATAATGAGTTTATTGTTAAATTAAACAAAATGAAACTTGCCATGTGGAAGAAATACAGCTGAGATCGCAGTGGGATGTTTTTCCTTCCTACCTTGCTTCTGCATTACTTAGGAGTGGTTTATAGGATCAGAGGCTACAACTCCAACACACTGATGCACCTTTCCCTGGGACATGAAAGCTGAGAGAGAAAGTTGGCACATGAAGCAGAATGTGGCTTTAAGCTTTCAGGATGCTAAAATGTGGTACCCAGCCTTCCTACAATGACCTCCTCCTTCATAGGTGCAGGTGCCCCTGTAATTTGGACATGGCTTCAGTGTCCCTCCCCTTGCTTCTATTAAAAAACAAGGGAGAAACCAGATGACCCACCTCAGCAGCCCAGTAGAGAGAGGACTTTCTTAATCAGCAGGCGCCTTCCCAGCTGCCTCTCCTGCCCATTGGCTGCCTCTTCTGGCTACCTTCTGTTTGTTGTTTGCTGTCTCCATCATATAACCCATGCCCTTTTCTCTTGTTCATTTGATCTGACTCTTGCCCAGATCTATGCATGGCTGGTCCTTCTTGTCATTCTGTTCTTAATTAAATGTCACCTCTTCAAAGAGCTGTTTTTCCCTTTACTATGTAGAAGTAGCCCCTCAGTCACACTCTGTCATATTCCCTGGGCTTATTTATGTCATATCTTATGCTACAGAATATATCTTCATGGTTAGCTAGTGTGTTCACAGCTGCTCAGTCTTCCCCCCTCCCCTAGTAGAATGAAAACTCTTATCAGGTACAGGCCATGGTGGCACCACCCACTGTACCCAATGTCTAGAACACAGTAAGGACTCGGTAGATACTTAAGGAGAGGGTGACTTCTCAGTCTGCTTATGTGACCTAGAACAGACTTCTTGACCTCTGAACTTTAGATCCCTCACTTAGGATGTGGAGATAATAAATATGTGTCTCCCCATGGTACTGTAAGATTAAATCCATTCCAAGCAAACTGGCCCAGGACAACAACTGATACATTCTAGTGTCATTCTTTGGGTTCTAAAATTTCAGCTCCAAATGCTTTTTCTTGGAGAAAGAGAAACAGAAACCCCCCTTTCTCTTGCCTCTTGAAGACCAATCCTTATTCAGCCAGCAGTCATATTGTTAACTGGTTGCTGTTCCCAAATGGGAAGTTGAGCTCCAAGTTGAGTTATTAATGACTTTTCTAGTGCACACTATTCTTTTCCCACAAGGATTTGTAATTCATTTTTCAAAAGCATCATTTCCTCAAACAGATCATGGATTAGAAAGTATCATCTGAATCACAGCAATGACTGATGCAGTGATGGGTGAGCAGTGAAAAGGCAGCCTAGAACCAGAATGATGGGAGGATATTTAAGAAACTATTGGCTCAGACACCTGTTACTTGGTAAGGAAATTTAAAATGAAGAATCATCAGCAATCTACTTGATAGTCTTTATTAACCTTCTTATTTGAGACAAGGTTTTTTTTATTTTCATTTTTAGGTTATTTTTAATTAAACAATTCTCTTGAATCTGAACCTGAAAAAGAATATATATGGATAATTGAATCACTTGTATGCTTGAAACTAACACAACATTGCAATTACACTTAAATTTTCTTAAAAATAATGATCAAATTGTACACTGTGAATATATATGCTGTTATACCAATTAACCCTCAAAGTGGTAAGAAACCATTTTTTAAAATAACTATTACAAGTTATTGCAGTGATCAATGCAAAGAAATAGAGGAAAACAATAGAATGGGAAAGACTAGAGATCTCTTCAAGAAAATTAGAGATACCAAGGGAATATTTCATGCAAAGATGAGCACAGTAAAGGACAGAAATGGTATGGACCTAACAGGAGCAGAAGATATTAAGAACCTGTGGTGGATTCATGTTGATGTATGGCAAAACCAATACAATATTGTAAAGTAATTAACCTCCAATTAAAATTTTTAAAAAAAGAAAAAAAAAAAGAGGTGTCAAGAATACACAGAAGAACTATACAAAAAAGATCTTCATGACCCTGATAAACACAATGGTGTGATCACTCACCTAGAGCCAGATATCCTGGAATGTGAAGTCAAATGGGCCTTAGGAAGCATCACTATGAACAAAGCTAGTGGAGGTGATGGAATTCCAGTTGAGCTATTTCAAATCCTGAAAGATGATGCTGTGAAAGTGCTGTACTCAATATACCAGCAAATCTGGAAAACTCAACAGTGGCTACAGGACTGGAAAATGTCAGTTTTCATTCCAGTCCCAAAGAAAGGCAATGCCAATGAATGTTCAAACTACTGCACAATTGCACTCATCTCACACTCTAGCAAAGTAATGCTCAAAATTCTCCAAGCCAGGCTTCAACAGTACATGAACTGTGAACTTCCAGATGTTCAAGCTGGATTTAGAAAAGGCAGAGGAACCAGAGATCAAATTGCCAACATACACTGGATCATCAAAAAAGCAAGAGAGTTCCAGAAAAACATCTACTTCTGCTTTGTTGACTACACCAAAGCCTTTGTGTGGATCACAGCAAACTGTGGAACAGTCTTAAAAGAGATGGGAATACCAAACCACCTGACCTGCCTCCTGAGAAATCTGTATGCAGGTCAAGAAGCAACAGTTAGAACTGGACTTGGAACAACTGACTGGTTCCAAATTGGGAAAGGAGTATGTCAAGGCTGTATATTGTCACCCTGCTTATTTAACTTATAGCAGGGTACAACATGCATAATGCCGGGCTGATGAAGCACAAGCTGGAATCAAGATTGCTGGGAGAAATATCAATAACCTCAGATATGTAGATGATATCACCATTATGGCAGAAAGTAAATAAAAAAGCCTCTTGCTGAAAGTGAAAGAGGAGAGTGAAAAAGCTGGCTTAAAACTCAACATTCAGAAAACTAAGATCATGGCATCTGGTCCTATCACTTCATGGCAAATGGGGAAACAGAGAATTTATTTTGGGGGGCTCTAAAATCACTGCAACCATGAAATTAAAAGACACCCCTTGGAAGAAAAGTTATGACCAACCTAGATAGCATATTAAAAACAGCAGTGACATTACTTTGCCAACATAGGTCCGTCTAGTCAAAGCTATGGTTTTTCCAATAGTCATGTATGGATGTGAGAGTTGGACTATAAAGAAAGCTGAGCGCTGAAGAATTGATGCTTTTGAACTGTGGTGTTGGAGAAGACTCTTGAGAGTCCCTTGGACTTCAAGGAGATCCAGCCTGTCAATCCTAAAGGCAATCAGTCCTGAATACTCATTGGAAGGACTGATGTTGAAGCATAAACTCCAATACTTTGGCCACCTGATGCGAAGAACTGATTCCTTGGAAAAGACCCTGCCGCTGGGAAAGATTGAAGGCGGAGGAGAAGGGGATGACAGAGGATGAGATGGTCAGATGGCATCACCGACATGATGAACATGAGTTTGAGTAGGCTTTGGGAGTTGGTGATAGGGAGGGAGGCCTGGCATGCTGCAGTCCATGGGATCTCAAAGAGTCGGACGCGACTGAGTAACTGAACTGAACTGATTACAAGTTAAATAAATAAAATATTCTCTTAAACTGTTTGGGATCTTAGAAACCATTTGCTGCAAGCTTCATGCCTTACAGGTAAGGAAACTGAGGCCTGTAGAGAGCAAGATGTTTATCTGCAGTGTCCTCACTTATTTGTTTCCAGTGGGGCCAGCCAGACCTCCTAATTCCATGACTCACCACTTTCCTGTTGGCTGGCTTTCCTCCCCAAATGCCCATCTAAATGTCTCTTGATTTCACTTAATTTTCCAGAAGTCTCTTTAAAAGTCAGTCATGTAAATGTTGATAGTCAAGTAGCCTGTTTTTTTAAAAATTATTTTTTATTGAAGGATAATTGCTTTAGAATAATGTGTTAGTTTCTGCCATACATCAGCATGAATCAGCCATAGGTATACATCTGTCCCCTTCTTCCTGAACCTCCCTCCCACCCCTTCCCATACCATCCCACCTCTCTACATTGTCACAGAGCTCTGGTTTGAGCTCCCTGAGTCATGCAAATTCCCACTGGCTGTTTTACGTATGGTAGTGTATATGTTTCCATGCTACTCTCTCCATTCTTTTCTTCTGAAAACCACCCTAATTCCACTAATCTGTTCTCACTGGATCTGTTTTCCATCTAGTTAGCCATCTAGCTCTGTCTTCCAGTATATCCTCTCTTCTCCCTCTGCCCCTCCTGTTCCCGAAATTCAGCCTCTACACCAGTGCTGAATAGAAACACAGAGACAGAGTTTTAGGTGAAGTAGAAAAAAATGGCTTTGTTGCTTTGCCAGGCAAAGAGGGCCACAGCAGGCTAATGCCCTGAAAACTCTATGTCCCACCTGGAGGGTGTAGTAAAGAGTCTTACAGTATTCAAGGAGCAGGGTGTGATCAACTTGTGGACACTCTTCTGATTGGTTGGTGGTGAGGTAATCGTAAGTCAGCCTCATCAACCTTCTGGTTCCAACGGGTCTGAGGTCTATGTGCTCGTGGGCAGCAAACAGTTAACTTCTTCAACCCGGCTGGAGTTTGTCTCTGCAAAACAGTTCAAAGGATTTGGCTCAAAATATTATCTATAGTCCTTGAGGAAAAACTAAATGTTCTTGACTTTGTTTAATGGCCAAAGTATTATTATTTTGTCTTGCTTGACTGTTTTCTTTTCTGCAGTTTCTCACTTCTCTGATTTAAATCTATTCTCTGACTAAAGTTTTCCTATAGACAAAATTCAAGCAGAGAACATGGATGTGGGGGCCTGTTCTGGAAAGGCCTCATAGGGCCCTGCTCAGTCACACTCTGGAGAGGGCAGTGGCCAGCCATCACCTTCCCCTGATCTCCTGAGTGTTCTCCTTTAAGATCAGTGTACTCCTCTGATCCTGGACATCTCTTATCTTCAGACTTCTCTCACCAGTATGATTGTCAGTTTCAGTCATAGAATATTTACTTTGCATCTGATGGCATTTCTAGCCTTGCTGCCTCTCATCTTTTACTAGTTGGCTGGTCAGTAGGGTAGTCTCTTCTCAACCTTAAAATTAGTGTATGTATTGCCTTAAAATGTTAATCTTGAGTAAACCTGTATAAAACACATGTTAAACTGATTAAAGTAGGATTTAGTATAATGAACATTTTTATTTGGTGTAATGAACATTTTAAAAAAATTCTTGCCATCGTCATCAAGAAGGACTAAACATCAAATGTATTTTCCAAAAAGATCTTCTTTAGCTAATAATAAAAAAAACCCTCAATGCTAAGTATATCCTATAATTTTACATCTGTTAAGTGATTCGAACTGTGAAACATTCATGCTAAAAAAGTTTGCCTTTCCAGCTGTTGCTCTGCTCTAAACACTGAACGTTACTGAACAGGAAGTCTTCCTTGTGGTCTCAAAGTAGTTCTTACTGTTAGGATGCCTTTGAGGAGGGATGAGGAGCAGATTCTTTTTTTTTTTTTTGCCTGCAGTTCAGCTGTTTTCGTTTTCTTTTAACATATTAAATCTGTTTAGAATTTGTCCCCAGAGTCTGATGTAATTCTAAATGGCCACAAGCTGAAAGCTGAGCCCCCAGCCTACACGAATACATGAAGCCACTGTCGGACTGGGGCCAAGGAGAGGTGGGGACCAGAGGTGGTTTGAGCATGAACACCTTGTGTGAGGACAGGTGTGTACACAGCCTTCTGTATTAGGATGAGCATGTCTAAGATACAACACACCTGATCCTTTTGAATATGTGAAGATTTCCCCCTGTGAAATGGGGATTTTAAAAATTTGACCTTAAAGCTAAACTAATATCCAAGAATAAAGAGCTACCAGGAGAAAGATTTCAGCTCTGTATTGTGGAAGGGATCCTCTAAGAGTCTGGGTTGCCAGTGGTGGGAAGGACCTTACCAGTTGAAGCTCCCGTTACTTTTAGAAAAACTCCCACATTTAAGTGCTCCAGGAAACCTCCCACAGCAGTGTTTTAAAGTCCCACCAACAGGAAGATGAATCTTTCCATCCAACAGTGAGGATTTTTAACTACCCCACAAACAGCTATTACTCAAATTTGTTTTCTATGTCAGATGTCCAAGTAAGATTTAATTTCAAAAGAAATTCTGCTAGGGAAAAAAAAAAAAAAAAACTGCTCAGAATCCACTGCCCCTTGTGATTACTCAGCTCCCTTCTTGTTCTGGGGTGCTGTCACTACAGTATTAACCAGGATAGTTGGACACTGGATTCTAGATCCCCAAAACAAGTACTGTCTCTCTGGTGGGTTCACTTTTGTGTGTGGGTAGGAAGTTACCCGTCTTCATTGTGAATAGTGGGGATCTGACCATCTTATCGGCATCTGTTCATTGTAACTCACTCTCTTTAGGAACATTATCTTGAAGACATGAGCAAAAGTATTTTTTTTTCATATTAACCATAAGAATTGGTTTCCATGATAATATGATTCTTTTACCTTATCATGGGCATTTCTTAGAGCTACAGAGAAAAGGATGACTTGGGAATCAGTGAAGTAAAGTTAAAGGATAACACTGGGCTCCAAACGGGAGAAAAATGTGGGTTTACGGTAATAAAATTGCTTTTGAGAATCTTTGTTCTAGGGATGGGATATCAGCAAACATGAACTAGAGTTTTAAAAAGCTCTAACTATTGTAGAGAAGATATACATGGGTGCTTTCTAAGAAGATAAATGAGAGTAGTTGAGTATAGCACTAGACTCTTAATTTTAAGAACATAGTTTATTTGAGAAACAACCTCTCTCAGAGGAAAAATATTTTTCTGAAGATGTTTTAAAATATTAGTACAAATATTATATTTTGGAGAGTTGATAGATATAAATATCCTACTTGCTTTAAAATGTTATTAGAGGACAGCATTTAAACAGGAATAATGAAAAACTGAACAGAGAAGACAGACTTGAGAGTCAGAAGATCCGTGTTTGGCAAAAAATGACAATGTGTTCTTGGGAAAATTGCTTTCTTTCTCTGGG
Organism: Bos indicus x Bos taurus; assembly: GCF_003369695.1. NCBI lineage: Eukaryota > Metazoa > Chordata > Mammalia > Artiodactyla > Bovidae > Bos > Bos indicus x Bos taurus. The sequence goes on from NC_040085.1 coordinate 42,990,785, forward strand.
CCTCAGTTTCTATGTTCATTAATGAGGGAATCAGACCATATAACACAATGCCTTTTCACCTCTTTTTTTAAAGTTTATGTTTAATTGGAGGATAATTGCTTTACAATGATGTGTTGGTTTCTTCCATACATCAACATGAATCAGCTATAGGTATACACATGTCCCCTCCCTCTTGAACCTTTCTCCCACCCCATCCCACCCCTCTAGGTTGTCACAGAGCCCCAGGCTGAGCTCCCTAGTCTATAGGGCAACTTCCCATTAGCTATCTATTTTACATATCGTAAGGTACTTCTGCACCTCTTAATTTTTTTTATTCTCTTACTGGATTAAACGAGTGTTCTCATTTCATCTAAAAATCAGTAGTAGTTCAAACAGACACATTTTGTTTCTCTGTCCTCCACACTACTAGCCAGTGTTCCCCGCATCAAGGCTTTTGAGACCAACCAAGCCAACCTTCGCTTTCAGGTTATAAGAATAGCAGTAACTAGTCAGTTCATATGTAGTGTGCAACATAATCATTTCTCCCTCCAAAAATAAATCTTTTGGAGCTACTCTGGATTATTACAAGCTTCTAAAAAGTGTTTAAGGGTCGTATAGGAATTATTTTCATTTCTTTTGGAAGTATTCCATTATGTAAAGGATAACTGATGAAGTGACACAATGTATGCTTTATCTGTGCATTTTTGTACAGTGGCAGCTGCTTCAGTAGGCTGGTATAGCTGTAGACACAGAACTGGAACATGAGGCCTTACGTTTTAAATTTTTATGTGGGTATAATTAAAACAAAATGCACAGATCTTAATTATTCAGTTCAGTGAGTTTTGACAGTTATTTACTCTCGTGTAACCACCACTCAAAATAAGATCTAGAACATTTCCATCCCTCTAGAAACTTCCCTTATGTGAGCACTTCTTTTAGTATCTTAGTTCCTAATTTTTGACCTTTTTTATTTAATTATCAAATAGTCCATAAACAAGAATCACAGGAAAAGTGGACAGCTTAATAAGGAACTTGGACTGCTCCTTACAATAATACTCTTTTTGTCTTGAACTTGATTCAAAGTATTAATTGCTTTTCTTGAGCTGAACGATCAGATGTATTTCCATGTTCATATTCCGTGTGGGGACATAATGTATACATAAAAGTGTGTGGCATACTCTTTGGTCTCAGTGACCATTCCCAGAGCGGCCTTCACTATCCTATGGGGAAACTCCAGGGTATTCTGCCTGGGTGTCCACAGACTGCAGTTTGACGTGGTGATCTGAAAAGGAATAGGGGCTTCCTTGGTGGCTTAGAGAGTAAAGAATCCACCTGCAATACAGGAGACCTGGGGTCGATCTCACAGTGGGCAAGGTCCCCTGGAGACTGGAAAAGCTACCCGCTCCATTATTCTTGCCTGGAGAATTGCATAGACAGAGGAGCATCAGGCATTTTTCTGGAGGCCTTGAGTTGTGTCGTCAGATGTACACTAGGATGCCTTGGGACAAGAGTCCTGGTGTTGCAGGCTTTTCACTGAATGAGCTGGAAGAAACCCCAGCAGGTTGAAAGGAGAGCTTGTCAGTTAGGGGAGGATGTTGGAGGTGGGGCAGGGTAACAAACAGAGGAAGAGCCCTCCCTCAATGTCACCTTGGTTAGAACCTGGAGCCCAGAGGTGGAAGGGGGTGCTGCTGAGTTCCTGGAGTCTGGGAGGACACGCTCTGGCCGAGAATCTCCCAGCAGTGTCTCCAGAAGACCCGCCACACCTGAGACAGCCCCTCATGTATCTGAGCCTCTGCCTGGATGGCTAACAACCAGCTCAGATTGGCTGATTTTTCCACATTTGTCAGGGAGCCAGCTGCACTGGCTCAGCTGAGCATCTGCAGAAAGGAAGCAGAGAACCAGAAAAAAAAAAAAAAAAAAAAGCTTTTAAGTCATTATTCTTATTCATTTCCCTATTCTCTGCCCCACCCCCTCGCAGTCTCTACTGCCATGCCTCTTTCTTCTTCTTCTTCTTTTTTTAAAAATCTTTTTATAACAATCTTTCTCTTTATGTGGCGAGAGCCCTTGGCATCCGTCCAGTGACCTGTCTGTAGAGAGATACTCCTCCCTTATAATTAGGCCTTTGTTACACCACTTCCTGATTTCCTTCTCTTTCTTTCCTTTTTAAAGCTTCTGGCCCTTGACACCCCAATGCCCCAGTGGAATAACCACACTTGTTAAAACGAAGGGTCTTCAAAAGGGTGATAAAGTTGGCTTCCTCCAGGAGGCCTGTGAGTTCATTCAGGCCCGTGGTTACAATAGACAAGGGCATGGAAGGACCCAAAGTAAGACGTGTGTTGAGATGTCTTCATTCCCGTCACCACCTCACCTGCAGAGCTCGCCCCGCATCCCAGCCCCTATTCTTGGGCCTATTCATTTCTGGATTGCAGTTTCTCTATTTCATCAATCCTGGGTTAAAATCATACAGCTTTCTGAGAAGGAGGATGGGATTTCTTGTTGTCAAATACTCCTGAGAAGACACGGGCGTGTGTGCTCAGTCATGTCTGACTCTGTGTGACCCAATGGACTGTAGCCTGCCAGGCTCCTCCGTCCATAGGATTCTCTAGGCAAGAATACTGGAGTGGGTTGCCATTGCCCTCCTCCAGGGGATCTTCCCAACCCAGATAGAAAGGACTAAACCCCAAAGAGGTAGAGAAAGCCAGTGATGGAGGACACAGGTGAATGCAGCTAGACCCCATTGTCCTGTGGCTCAAGCAGTGATGGTCAGAGGAGAAGGGACACACTTTGATTAAGCTCAAGAAGAGGGATGTAGATCTGATTATTTACACCAATGCTTGGTTGCATTCCATTAAGTCCTTTTAGGGAAAATTAGTACCAGGGTACATGTAATAATAGCTACCACATTTGAGGGGTCATGCTAAAGAATGCTCAAACTACCGCACAATTGCACTCATCTCACACGCTAGTAAGTAATGCTCAAAATTCTCCAAGCCAGGCTTCAGCAATACGTGAACTATGAACTTCCAGATGTTCAAGCTGGTTTTAGAAAAGGCATTCTCCAAGCCAGGCTTCAGCAATACATGAACTGTGAACTTCCAGATGTTCAAGCTGGTTTTAGAAAAGAAAAAGCCAGAGATCAAATCACCAACATCTGCTGGATCATGGGAAAAGGAAGAGAGTTCCAGAAAAACATCTACTTCTGCTTTATTGACTATGCCAAAGCCTTTGACTGTGTGGATCACAATAAACTGGAAAATTCTGAAAGAGATGGGAATACCAGACCACCTGACCTGCCTCTTGAGAAACCTGTATGCAGGTCAGGAAGCAACAGTTAGAACTGGACATGGAACAACAGACTGGTTCCAAATAGGAAAAGGAGTACGTCAAGGCTGTATATTGTCACCCTGCTTATTTAACTTATATGCAGAGTACATCATGGGAAACGCTGGGCTGGAGGAATCACAAGCTGGAATCAAGATTGCTGGGAGAAATATCAATAACCTCAGATATGCAGATGACACCACCCTTATGGCAGAAAGTGAAGAGGAACTAAAAAGCCTCTTGATGAAAGTGAAAGAGGAGAGTGAAAAAGTTGGCTTAAAGCTCAACATTCAGAAAACGAAGATCATGGCATCTGGTCCCATCACTTCATGGGAAATAGATGGGGAAACAGTGGAAACAGTGTCAAGACTTTATTTTGGGGGGCTCCAAAATCACTGCAGATGGTGACTGCAGCCATGAAATTAAAAGACGTTTACTCCTTGGAAGGAAAGTTATGACCAACCTAGATAGCATATTCAAAAGCAGAGACATTACTTTGCCAACAAAGGTCCGTCTAGTCAAGGCTATGGTTTTTCCAGTAGTCCTGTATGGTTGTGAGAGTTGGACTGTGAAGAAAGCTGAGAGCCAAAGAATTAATGCTTTTGAACTGTGGTGTTGGAGAAGACTCTTGCGAGTCCCTTGGACTGCAGGGAGATCCAACCAATCCATTTTAAAGGAGATCAGTCCTGGGTGTTCATTGGAAGGACTGATGCTGAAGCTGAAACTCCAGTACTTTGGCCACCTCATCAGAGCCTCAGAAAAGGCTCTGATGCTGGGAGGGATTGGGGGCAGGAGGAGAAGGGGACGACAGAGGATGAGATGGCTTAATGGCATCACCAACTCAATGGACGTGAGTCTGAGTGAACTCCGGGAGTTGGTGATGGACAGGGAGGCCTGACATGCTGTGATTCATGGGGTTGCAAAGAGTCGGACACGACTGAGCGACTGAACTGAACTCAACTGAGTGTGTAAAAGCCTGGAAATCTTACATTCACTGAAGTCTTCAGAATATAAAGAAGAAATTATGAGAGGTTTTAGTCTTGTTGCTTCAGGATTGGTGATGTTTCATTCTATTCCCTTCATTTTGAAATCTGTGGCTCAAAAGCAAGTAAATGCCGAACAGCCTTTGACAACCACACTTGGTGATCACTCTTTCTTAAAGGTGGCTTTTATAAATGAAAAGTTGGACATGATATTGGATTTTTGTTTATCCTCAGATTGATTTTCTCATTAACCCAAAGTGTTAGCAAATAACACTTGGTGGGCTTAAATCCAGTGAAAGATAAAACTAAGGTTTTGTTTCCACTTTTATGGATTTTAGAGATTTGGGGTATGGATTGTATTTCATTTTCCTTTGAAAATTGTATGTCTAGTGGAACATTATAAGAAAAAGTGGATTTTTTTTTTTTTTTTTTTGGTGAAAGGGGGGTTGTGGTGAACAGAGATTCCCCCCCTCCAAGTTGTCTTTATAACCAACCTCCTAGTAGAATTGTTTATAGATGTCTAGTTAAAGAATACCACATACTCTACATGATGGCTTAAGAGATTGAAGTTATGTCTCTTGGACAAGCTTGGATTGGGCTGATTGAAAATTAAATGGGGTATTGATTGTACAGGCATGTCTAAAACATTGACGCTAGATCCCAGGTTTGTAACTTGCTTTGTAAGTTACTTACCCAGTTTTTGAAAGGGTATCCTTAATACCTTCCTCACAATAATTTGGTGAAGATTAATGAGATTCTGTATATGGAGTGCCTGGTGGGATGCTAGAAGAATGCACAAATGAGCTATTTTTCAAAGACCTATAGTATGCTTTCTCAAGTTAGAAAACTTACCACTTATCCAAGTAACAGCTGAGCATAGCAATGAGAAACCGTACGTAACCAACTTCTATCTACATTGTTAGATATCCAATGCCAAAGACAGGTAAGTTGTGTAGACGAGTGTGCCCATTCCTTCCATTTCAGAATATTCTGGTGACTAATGAAGAGGGTGTTGGTGGGTGAGATACCTTCAGTCTATGGACCACTTGTTTTCTGCTGAAGCACTTGGATGTTTTGAGTCCAAGAGAGCCTTCTATAAGCACGGTGAAACAGTATTTTAAGTATCCAAAGTACCCAAACCAGCCCAAAGTAAACTTTCTTATACTCCAGACTGATTTTTAACTTGCTTACCATCTCTAGTATTTCCTTCTGTGAAACAGGGCATTCTGATTTCTAAACAGAAACTGTTTACCTGCATCTCCACAACCTGTGGGGATGGGTCTCTGACAAGTTCCATGGTGCCATGGGCTCTCATTGTGAGATGAAGTTTGGCAACAGATGGTTAGGTGCTCATGGGAATGAACTTGAACCTTCTCAACAACAGAGGCTGCAGGAGAGAGGAGTCATCCCACTGTAGTACCCAACAAGATCTAGACTGAATCCTGCTCTCTAACTGGAGGACAAAGGATTTCTAACTATCTTTGTTCCTATTCTTGGGGGGGGAAATAGAACTTAAATTTTTAATTTATTTTTAAGTATATTTTCTAAAAAAAAAATTAAAAATTCAGGCTGTGCTGTTACAACACGCAACATCTTAGCTCCCTGACCAGGGATCAAACACAGGCCCCCTGCGTTGGGAGCACAGAGTCTTAACCACCGGACCACCAGGGAAGTTCCTGTTCCTATTCTTTTATGTGAGTTATTCATAAGTTGAAAGTGTGTTGTGTCAGTTAGGACCCACCCTATGTGAGTTGTAGTGGCAGACTTTTAATGCACAGGTTATGGAGATCTTTAATCCTCTGGAAAATGAAGGAAATGCAGGTACCTAGATTCCTTTCCATGCCAGTGCCAGTGCTTCTTAAACTATGATCCCTGGATGGTCAACATCTCTTTGAACTTGTTAGAAATGCAAATTCTAGAGCTCCCTGCCAGACTCCCTAAATCAGAAACTCTGGTGATAGGACCCAACCTGCTAAGGAAGTCTAGTGGATATTAGATTTTGAGGGTTACTGGTTTAAGAATTCAATTGAATTCCTATCTATACTGCAGTCTTTGGGGCAAGGGATGTCTCTAGAAAGTAGAGTAAGGAGAGTTCTATGGCAAGGTAAGGGGCTTAGTAAACATTTATGATTTTTTTTCTTTAATGCAAAAATCATTTTATTTATTTATTTTTTACTTTACAATATGTGGGGATGCCAGATAAAATCTAAGATGCCCAGTTAAATTTGAACTAAAAATAAATAAAATTTTAGTATACATATGTCCCATTTGATGTCCTGTGTTTTTATTTGCTAAATCTGACAACTCTGTCTGAAAGTAAAGTTAGGTTGTGTAGAAATTTGACAGACCCCATCTCAAACAAGTGATCAAGGTTAATCTTACCACTGATAAATCATGTTAATATTATGTGTTCCCTGATTAAGTCATGATTAGAAAGGCACTTAGCCCCTTGAACTATTTTTCTTCAAGCTTTATAACCTCAATTTAATCATTAGAAAACATCAGACACACCCAAATTGAGAGACTCATCAAAAGTATCAAAGTCATGAAAAACAACAACTGAGCGACTGTCAATGATTGAGGAAAAAAAAAGAAAAAAAGGCATGGATGACTAAATTCAATGTGGGATTCTGGAAAGAAGAAAAAAAAAGATGTTAATGGAAAAAACTAGCAAAATGTGAATGAAGTCTGAAGCTTAGCTAATAGTAATATACTAATATTGATTTCTTTTGAGAAATGTACTGTGGTTATACATGAGGTTAACACCAGGGTAAGCTGGATAAAGGGTTTATGGGATTTCTCTGTACAGTGGGTCCTCCTTATCCAAGGGTTCCACCTGCATAGACTCAAGTCTGAATCTGTGGATGTGGAACCTATGGATATAGATGGCCACCTGTGCTATTCCATTTTATTTAAAGGACTTGAGGGTCTGGGGAGTTTTGTATCCGTAGGGGCTTCTGCAGTGAATCCTCTATGGATACCAAGAGACAGTTAAGCTATTTTTGCAATTCTTCTGTAGATCTAAAATTATTTCAAACTGAAAGTTTTGTGTGTGTGTGTGTGTGTGTGTGTGTTTTAATTGGGTAACCCACTCCAGTATTCTTGCCTGGAGAATCCCATGGACAGAGGAGCCTGGCGGCCTACAGTCCACGGGATCGCAAAGAATCGGACAGGACTGAGTGACTTCACTTTCACTTTCATACCTGTGAATACCACCTTCCCTTTTTATTTTTCTTATGGAAACAAATATTTTACTTAAATGCTGAACTATGTGGGAACATTTAGATGAATTACTAACACATGGGACGTGGCTCATCCAACACCCTTGGGGCCAAAAATGTTACAGTGGTTTTAAATCTGCCAGAGCAAATGTAGTCTTTTCCATGAATGTCTAATGTGTTTTTTCCTGGACATTCATGGGAATCCATATCTACTATTATGGTTTATTCACCCTGAGCGACTGAGTTGGATTGTTGGGCAGGAGGAGAGGGACAGTAGGGGTGACTTTATAAGAGGATATTGCAAAAGGATAGCTACTCAGTATCTTGATTGTTCTGGAAAATTCTGTTTATTTCCCCAGTTTAGAATTATATCTGCAAAGTTTGGCCTGTGTAAGCCCCCGAGCTTGGGGATGAGACAGTAAATTTTTCAGCTGAAGAGAAATCTTGCAAGAAATCAGCGCCATCTTGCAAATTGTTGACCAGTTTGTTCTGGAATTAGTGGTTTCAAATGAAAACCTTCTGGTGGTAGTGCCTCTGCTTGCAGGCATTTGGAATCAGTTTGTGAATTTAGTTTATTCTCCACCTCACCCACCCCCACCTCCCTGCCGAGTAGTTACTGCATTTCCTCGCATGAGGAGGTTCATGAAATGGTAAGTCCCCAAACCACAAGGACTGTGGTATCTTCCTAGAAGCTGAGATGCTCATAGCCCTGCCCACAACAAAAGGCCTAAGGACTGCAGTTAGCATCTCTGTCGAAGTTTAGGTTAACTTCATCCCTAGCTCAGTTCTTAAGCAGAAATGAGTATGGCCTAAGTCCTCCTTTGATTAGAATGCTGTCCCAAGACAAGTCTCATTTTCAAACTCTATTCACCATCATTCCAAACCCATGGGCTTTTCAGTGCCATTTCCTCTAGCAGGAATCCATTTTTCTTCCCTGTTTGAAACTCTTGTGCTTCGTAGTAAAATATTTAGAAGCATATATTATATTAATAATAGTTAGATTGGTATACAATCTTTTTAACTTAACACTGGTTCACATCTGCCTCTCCAAGGACTTAATTGCATTTATTCACTTATCATAATTCTCTAATTTTATAATGTTAGACAATAATTTATCAATAATTTATTAATATTAAATGTTTAATATTTATTATTAATGTATTTCAGTTCTTGTTTGTTTCTACCTTTTTATCATTTTAAATAACACTGGGACTTCTATTTTTAAACCAGTACTATTAATACTTCTAATCTTTTTTTTCATCTTTTGAGTCATTTTTATTGGGAAAAACTCTTAGGTTTAATATTATTGGACACAAAATTCTTAGAACTTTTAGAATTTTTTTAAATGTATATTGCCTGTCAATTTAATCTTTGCATGACTAAAATGACCTGAAATGTCCTCTGTTATTGTCACTAATCAACGCCCATCACTTCCCTGACGACCCACATTGAGACTCCCCTCACCCAGTCTCTAGTTTCCAAATAAGTTCTACCTACTTCTTGGTTCTGTCTCTAGTGTTTCTTTCCTTCATTTATTCATTCATTCAACAAATAGTCCTACTTGCTTTAATGTTGTTATATTTTGCTCTTTGGTTTTCGTCTGTCTAGAAGTCAACTTGATACAGGAAGTTTGGCTATCTTCCCACTTGCTTCTAGGAAAAAGAATGAGATGGTTATTTATTTTCTCCTAGGTATTATTGATGTCTTCTCCACAGGGTCTACATTTGTTTTTAAATGTTTTATTTTTGCAGTAAGCATCCAATAGTTACTGAAAAAATGAAAGTGAATAAAATTTGTTCTTCCTAATCTGAAAGAAACAGTCGTTTGTTGTTTTAGTTAATATATAGATAAGGATGACATGGGATTTGAAGACACAGAACTGGACATGGAACAACAGATTGGTTCCAAATCGGGAAAGGAGTATGTCAAGGCTGTATATTGTCACCCTGCTTATTTAACTTATATGCAGAGTACATCATGAGTAAACCGCAGGCTGGAATCATGATTGCTGGGAGAAATATCTATAACCTCAGATATGCAGATGACACCACCCTTATGGCAGAAAGCAAAGAAGAACTAAAGAGCCTCTTGATGAAAGTGAAAGAGGAAAGTGAAAAAGTTGGCTTAAAACTCAACACTGAGAAAACTAAGATCATGACATCCAGTCCCATCACTTCATGGCAAATAGATGGGGGAAAAATAGAAACAGTGACAGACTTTATTTTTTGGGTCTCCAAAATCACTGCAGATGGTGACTGCAGCCATGAAATTAAAAGACGCTTGGTCCTTAGAAGAAAAGCTATGACCAACCTAGACAGCATATTAAAAAGCAGAGACGTTACTTTGGCAACAAGGTCTGTCTAGTCAAAGCTATGGTTTTTTTCAGTAGTCATGTATGGATGTGAGAGTTGAACTGAAAAGAAAGTTAAGCACTGAAGAACTGATGCTTTTGAACTGTGGTATTGGAGAAGACTCTTGAGAGACCCTTGGACTGCAAGGAGATCCAACCAGTCCATCCTAAAGGAAATGAGTCCTGAATATTCATTGGAAGGACTGATGCTGAAGCTGAAACCAATATTTTGGCCACCTGATGAGAAGAACTGACTCATTGGAAAAGACCCTGATGCTGGGAAAGATTGAAGGCAGGAGAAAAGGGGACGACAGAGGATGAGATGGTTGGATGGCATCACTGACTCAATGGACTTGAGTTTGAGTGAACTCCGGGAGTTGGTGATGGACAGGGAGGCCTAGCGTGCTGCAGTCCATGGCGTCGCAAAGAGTCAGACACGACTGAGTGACTGAACTGAACTGAACTCCCTTTTTGATTGTTGTTCAATTGCTCAGTCCTTTCTGACTTTTTGTGACCCTATGGACTTCAGCATGCCAGGCTTCCCTGTCCTTCACCATCTCCTGGATAACCTCACTTTTGCTAGGTAGATAAGGTTTATAACTGATTTCTGCCTGTGTTGTATTTTGAGATTCCATTTACTTTAACTCCTTTACAACATCTAGTGCTTGGTACTCTCAAGTGTTGAACTGGTGCCTGTTAAAATAATGATTCAAGTTAGAAGTTTTTGCTTTGTGGGAAGCCTAGGAAACTTGCCTGTGCTCTTGGTGGTCTTCAGGTGCAGGAGCTGTGTGTTCACACATCGGAGGGTATACCCTTGTAATTGCATATGTGGGTGTATTGCACATAGCTTCCCTGGTGACTCAGTGGTAAAGAATTCACCTGCAATGCAGGAGACCCGGTTTCAATCCCTAGGTCAGGAAGATCCCCTGGAGAAAGAAATGGCAACCCACTTCAGTATTCTTGCCTGGGAAATCTCATGGACAGAGAAGTCTGACAGGTTACAGTTCATAGGGTTGCAAAAGAGCCGGACGTGACTTAGTGACTAAACAACAGTTATTATTACACATATTTTAAACTGTTTTTTGCTTCATTCAGAGAACCCAAAATCTTCCAGAGTTCACTGTCTCACAAGTTTTTCTCATAAATAGTCCAGATAAATGTATTTACTCTTTGATCAGCCTTTTCTTATCCAGGAGTAATAGGCTTTGAAAGAGTTACTTTATTTCTGGACACTGTATACAACTCTACATTGTATTTTGTTTTTTATTGTTTCCTCAATTTACTGCAAACAGCACCAGAGTAGAAATTTTACTCATTTTCTACCTCTTAATGACTGAGTTACTGCCCAGTCATAATGTGAGACAAGTGTAATTATACCTTAAAACAATGGCTAATAAAAATAAAAATCACATGCAAGGCTTCCTAATTCCAAACTATCCTAATACTTTTATACTATTAATTGTCAAATTAAGATTTTATTTATTATCTCATCAAGCCCTCTGAGTACATAAAGGCTACATTAGGGTATAATGGTAGCTTTTTAAAATAAAACTTATATTTGATCTAATAAGATAAAGTATGTTGCTATTGACTTGCCTAGGAAACAAAAAGCTCAGATCTCAGCAGGAACTGAATGAAACTACTACTTCCATGTGTTTAAATTCATGTTATTAATCATATGACCTCAAGGTGTTTGGAGTTGAGGTTAAAAGTTAGTCATAGTCTACAAAACAACTCTTTGGTAAATTTTTAGCCCAAGAAACCCTAGCTTTAGTGGATGGACTATAGAGTTGATGACCAGGTAGACCTGGGTCCCGGTCCTGGTTTCACCAATAACAAGTTGAATGACCTTGGGCAGGGTACCTCTTTTTTCTCAGACTCAGTCTCCCCATCTTATAGTGGCTTCAGCAACAGTTCTACTCCTAGATCTACACTCAAGATAAACAAAAACATATGTCCTCCTGCAGTATTATATGTGAATGTTTATGGCAGCATCATTTATAGTAGTCAAAAAGTTGAAACAACCTAGATGTCAATCTATCATCTGATAAATGGATAACAAATGTGCAACTTAATATGTATATATATATATTAATATGACATAATGTATGCTCATTCAGTTAGTTGTGTCTGACCCTTTGTGACCTTATAGACTGTAGCCCAGTGGGATCCTCTGTCTGTGGAATTTTTCAGGCAAGAGTACTGGAGTGGGTTGCCATTTCCTCCTCCAGAGGATCTTCCTGACCCAGGGATCGAACCCACACCCCCTCAGCTCTTGCATTGGCAGCTGGATTCTTTACTACTGTGCCACCTGAGAAGCCCCCGATAATATACATGTACACACACACACATATGTTTTATACACACACACACACAATGGAAAATTATGCAACATAAAAGAATGAATTACATCCTGCAACTTGAATTAACCTCAAACAAACACTCCACCAAAGAAAGAAGCCATACCCATAAGTTCACAAATGATATGATTTGTTTTTTATGAATTTCCAGGATAGACCAGTTCATAAAAATAGAAAGCAGATTAGTGATGAGGAGAGAGAAGACTGGCAATGATTGCCTAAGATGCTTGGGGTATTTTTCAGGAGTGATGAGAATGTTTTAAAACTAGAGAGAGGGATGGTTGCCCAACATTGTGAGTATACTAAATGCCACTGAATTGCACACTGTAAAGTGCTTCATTGTATGCTGTGTGGATTGCACCTCTAAAAATAATGCCATAAGGATACCTCTCACTCTGAAGGCTATTAGAATTTAAGTAGGGTGACGTGTACATAAGCACTCAAAAAATACCCTGTTCTTTATTCTGCCTTTACTGTTGTCCATCCCTCCCTCTTTCTGGATGATGATTCATTCTTTGGTGGAAAAGGAGAGTGAGATGATAGTATTTTCAGCTGAGAGTGAGTGGAAATGAGGAGGGAGGGGTGTGAATCCCAGTCTCTGTGCGCCTGGAGTGGGTCAGTAGAGGCCAGCCCTTTACCATGTTGTGTCTATCGAAACACATTGTATGCCTTGTCTAGAGTGCTTCACGTGGCCTTTAAGCACCACCCCATAGAGAGATGGGGCAGGATGCAGACAGCTGTGGTGCGGAACACTTCATCTCAGGCAGGCATTTGCCAAAGAAGCAGAGAGTCATAGTTCTAATAGTTTAGCAACAGGATTTTCCATGGTCGATAGGCTGTTTGTCAGCGAGGCAAGTGTTCAGCCTTTGGCTATGACTTTTATATATTCTTTCCAACAGAGGCAGAACAACAGAACAACAAAAATCCCCAAACAGTACACTTACTTATCGAAAAATAGGCATTTCCTGAGCCGAATGAAGGTAATTGCCTTTTGACCCATGAGGTTATGGGTCCGTTTCCAGAAGCATCAAATGTAACTCCCCTGCCATTAACATGCTGTGACTGATGGCAGGTATGTTTGCTTCTGGTTTTTCCACCCCAAGGGAAATTAATATTTCCATCTGATTCTAGAAATAGGTGATCTATCATTTGCCATCAGTATCTGCTCTCTCCTAAGCACTGTTTTGACTCCACCAGACCTGCTTAGGGGTTCTGCCTGCAACCTTGATCTTGCTCTTCTCAGTTAGTTGCCCCATGAAATGTGGTTTGCTAACTGCCTCAGTCTTTAGCATTGTACTGCATTATGCTGATGTTCCATGCAGTGGCAGGAGTGAAAATAGAGCTGAAGTGGGTATGTACTTCTCAACAACAAGGAGGACAGCAAGTAAAGATGCCATGAAAAGAAGAATGCAACTGGGCCAGGGGAATGAATGCAGTCCAGCTAATCAGTCATTCAGAATTTGTACTTGAGCATCTACTTTCTGGAAAACACTTGCCATGATTAAAGAGGACTTGAGGTCAAGGCCAGAGAGGCTCACTACTAGCTGCATGATCTCCAAGAGGTAATCAGTGACTCTGGGCCTCAGTTTCCTCATCTGTAAACAAGGGGTAAAAATCTCTTCTTTCCAGGACTATGTGGAGAATTAAATGAAAGCAGTCCAGTTCAGTTCAGTTCAGTTAGTCATGTCTGACTCTTTGTGACCCCATGGACTGTAGCACTCTAGGCTTCCCTGTCCATCACCAACTCCCAGAGCTTCCTCAAACTCATGTCTATTGAGTTGGTGATGCCATCCAACCATCTCATCCTCTGTCGTGCCCTTCTCCTTCGCCTTCAATCTTTCCCAGCATCAGGGTTTTTTCCAATGAGTCAGTTCTTCTCATCAGGTGGTAAAGTATTGGAGCTTCAGCATCAGTCCTTCCAGTGAATATTTAGGACTGATTTCCTTTAGGATGGACTGGTTGGATCTCCTTGTAGTCCAAGGGACTCTCAAGAGTCTTCTCCAATACCACAGTTCAAAAGCATCAATTCTTCAGCACTCAGCTTTCTTTACAGTCCAACTATCACATCCATACATGACTACTGAAAAAACCATAGCTTTGACTAGATGGACCTTGTTGCCAAAGTAATGTCTCTGCTTTTTAATATGCTGTCTAGGTTGGTTATAGCTTTTCTTCCAAGGAGCAAGCATCTTTTAATTTCTTGGCTGCAGTCATCATCTGCAGTGATTTTGGAGCCCCCCCAGAATAAAAGTCTCTCACTGTTTCCATTTCCCCCCCATCTATTTGCCATGAAGTGATGGGATTGGATGTCATGATCTTAGTTTTCTGAATGTTGAGTTTTAAGCCAACTTTTTCACTCTCCTCTTTAATTTTCATCAAGAGGCTCTTTAATTCTTCTTTGTTTTCTGCCATAAGGGTAGTGTCATCTACATACCTGAAGTTATTGACATTTCTCCTGGCAATCTTGATTCCAGCTTGTGCTTCATCCAGTCCAGCGTTTCACATGATGTATTTTGCATATGAGTTAAGTAAGCAAGGTGAAAACAGTTCAGTACCTATCAAAAGCAAGCATCCCGTTAAGTGGATACTCAGTATAACGGACTCTCTGCTTCGATGCTGTCATGGCCCTCAAGGATTCTTAGGGAGCTAAGGCCAAAACTGCTTAACTATTGCACCATTGTATAAGTGTGAAGGATGTGGCTCTGATTGTTGTGTTTGGGTATTCATGAGAAAAGACCATCAGCCAAATAGATGGCTGTAATAATAAGTTATAATAAACACCATATTTTGCACCTCAAATCCTTACATCTCACAATGATCCAGAATTTTATAGTTATGAGTCTATCACTCAAGTAATTTGCCCGCTTCTGACCTGGCCAGCCTCAAAGTCCATGGTTTTCTTACCACCCAGTAGTGTTTTAGAAAGAAACCTTTGTCGAAGAGGTAGAGCATGAGTTGAACCTGGAAGAATGAACACACTTGTATAGATTGCAAGTGTATTTTGGGTGACCATGATGGGAAAGACCATCCTCAGGCAAGGAGGAACAGCCAGGATAAAGGCCTGGAGAGGAGAATGACATCACCCAACAGTAAAGATAAAATCCATGTGGAGTGGGAGGAAAGAATGAGGCCTTGCAGCCCCAAGTCTTCAGTCTTATAATGTGTTCTGAGCACCAATCTCCCCAGCTGACCACAGCATGTTGCCAGCATCTTCCCATCCGTTTCATGTGATTATAGTCTTTCCATAAAGAGCCTTGTTTAACTTCTGCTAGAGAAGCATTTGACCTTTCTAAACATCAGAAGTAACCTGATCCAAAGTGCTTCAATCCCCCAATCTGAGGATTGTGCTAAATGAAAGTCCCAACAACTTTAGGTACTTCTCTATGTCCCCTAAATGGAGACAGAGCCAATATTTCAGGGAAAAAAGTGGAAATTGGTGTGGGCTTATGCCTCAACCAGACCCTGTGCCAATAGCTTGGAAAAAGCTCTCCTGTGTTTAGAGACAAATGTACATCAATAATAATCACAATGTGTGATGGACTTTATGATCTAAGCACTTTCAGAGCCTTTTGAAGATTCAGGACTTATGTATTGCTGGGCAAAGTGAACCTGAGCAGAAGACTTCACCCTCCCCCTAACAGCCTTGTATTGCCACCTGGTGATCCCAAGTCTGAAGTTCCATTACCCATTGACAATTGCCTGCTTCTTGTAGTTGATGAGAAGACCTTAAATTGTTCAGGAATGTGAGAAGGCAAGTAGCTGGAAACGGATGATTTGCAATGTCTAGTTTCAGTGAGAGAAGCCTACACAAGGAAGTGTCACAGGTTAGAAATTTGGTGATCTCAGGGCATTTAAGTCCCAATCCAGGGTCCTGTGTCCTAGTCCTGCCTACATCTGTCTTACACTGGGCCCCCCGGGAAGTCTTAGCTTCTCATGGACTGGAACTCTTCATCTCTAGGTTTAAGTGACTTGATTTGGCTTAGCCATGGTACAGTCCTGTTCCCATAGGCTTCATGTGCTATAGAGGTTTTAATTTAGCTTTATGTAAATTCTTGATTTTGAATAACTCCTTGATTTAAGAAAGCATATCAGGCTGAGCCCCTTGTCTACCTTTTAGCACAAGATTAATTTTTCATACATGAGCCCAAACACTGTCTTTATATGTTTTCAAATAAAAGTATGCCTTTTGAAAATAAAGGTACTGAAGTTTAAGATGGGTTTAGTTTTTCTTAATTTGATCAAATATTCTGATTACTTTTAGTGCCAAACATTTTAATTTAGTTTTTCTTTCTTTTAGGCAGGAGCAAGCTCTTCTATTTAATTTTGAAAATGAGAAGACATTTAATTTACGTTTTCTCCTTCACTCATAGATTCTACCAATCATACTATTTATATTCTAAATCCCTTCTTTAAGGAACTTCAAAGCCAAGGAGGAAATGAAAAGATTTTAATCCACTTCCTGATCTTAGTCATCGTAATGGAAAGGGGTGCCTATATTAAGAAAAGAGAGATGCAAAACCTTAGGAGAATTTATAGGCCTTTTATTTCCCAATTTTAGGCAGCTCAATCCTGGGATTTTCTCCTATTCTTCACCTATAATTTGTTGCAATTTAAAGTGCTGCTTGCTCCATAAATCCTGCTCAAACCACCATAGTCCATAGTGATCACTCTGTTCCTCCAACACGAACAGAATTGGTCCACTCGGTTCCTCCAATGTACTGTTACATATACTATGTACTATATGGTACATTTGCTATATGCATTTGCTATATAGTGTTAGGTACTCTATAGCAGATATCACCCAAACCTTTCATTTCCCAAACCAAGTAATATAGATTGCCTAAATTAGTATTTCTTAAGCTTTCTATAGTGAAGGATTTGTTCCTACCTTCCTCTAATGTATCGCAGAGCATTACTTTTTTTTTTTTAACTCCCCAGTTGCTACCTAAAACACTTCTGTTGGGCCCTGAACTATTTATAAATGTGGCTTTATACACTCACGTACAATTTGGCCTCAGTTTTCTCCCCAGTGACAACCTCTTGCGTTTGAGGTTTTAAAATCCTTCTCTGACTCTTTGAGCTCAGCCATCTCTGTCTAGGAATAAGTGTAGACATAGGAATTTTATTTAACAAAATTTTGGTTTACATTTTGGGCCCTTATTAAAATTATCTCCTGCATTTATGACTCAATTACACTATAAAAATGAATTACCAGAAAAATGAAATAAAAAGACATGTAAAATATAAAAACCTAGATTTATTATTACCAAATTCCTTAACACTTTTCATTTTTGAAGGGATCTATCACATTCTCAAAATGTTGTAAGTTTCTAAACAATCCTCCCAAGTTCTATATTTATCTTGTCTCGAACTGGTAGCAACAAGCTTATAGATCAGCTCTGAACCATGAACTATACTTTGTATGAGTAGCACTGGTTATTACATGCAATATCTTATTATTTTTGCATGTGTTACATTCTGCACTGTGTAAATTACTTTGTGGACAAACCTTACACAGTACATATTTCTCCAGTAAGACTTGTAAGTAGATAATTGTTAGTAGTAATTATAAAAATGAGGATGATGATAACTCAAATTCTTAAAAATAATTAAAATAATTAGTAATACTATCGGTAATATCAATGAATTGCTATTATTATCATTACTTGTTCTTTTTTAACACATAAATCTTTTTAGAACTGTTTTCAACCTCTATTTTTTAGTATTATACTCCAGATGTTCAATTGTTTAAAGCTAGATTTTCTCATTAAAAAACAGGAAAACCTTTCTTTTCATTGGAAAATATTTTAAATGAGTATGAATAAACATTTGGTTTTAACACAATACTGTTAAATACAGGGTGCTTTGTTATGCTGGAAACTGACATTTGTTTTTAGAAAAGGCTATGGAATACCATTCTTGCTTATAATCTTATAATACTAAATTGTATTTAATATCCCTTCCCCATCTATTCCTTGAACTAAATATATAATAACGTCTATGGGCAAAAACTTACAGTCTTTCTGATTTTGGAAAATAGTCTTCGAGTTTAATCATCAATGGTTCTATACCCCCTTTTCCTTCCCTCTAACAAACTTTGAAAACAACTCAGTGGAGCCTGTAGTCACCCTAGTTATTGTCCATAAGGGATGCTTATAGAACAGGTGTAGACCACACTGTCCTGGGCAAGCTGGATATATAGTTCTCTAAGCAGAGGTGACATTTACTTGCAGGCATAGGCTGGATACTCAAAAAATACTTAAGAGTGGAAGGGAAGATTGCTTCCAAGGTAATAACTGTGCTGCTGTTGCTGCTTCTGCAACAGGTGGTGGTGCTGACCGGTGTGGCTTCCTCTCCCCAGCAGCAAGAATTACTGGCTTCCATGGAGCCCCTTGTAATCCCACCTTACTGGAGCCAGGATTTCATGGATGCGGGAAGAGTGGGGGTCTTCTAAGGGCTGCAATGTGCCTGTTGAGAGTCTCCTCCTAAGATGATCACCTCTTTTCCTGTTCGGCATCTAAAGGGGTCTTTGGGCTTTGCCTGGGCTACTTTGCTAACGTTTCTCTCTCCATCATCAGCTGTCATATGTGCGAGCATCCATGTGGGCAGATCAAATTGGCAAATTTGAACTGTGCCTGTAGATGTTGGCCTGGGCTGCTCAGACACAAGCAGAATGGTTGGGTATGAAAAATCTGTCTTCATTTAACTCTATGCTGATCTGCATTTGTCTGGAGACTCAGGGATTATTTCATCTGACTCCCTCATTTTATAAATGAGGAATCTGAGGCTCAGAAATGGTCAAGATTTTTCCTTTTGATAGCCCTTCTACTGGAGTAGGAATTGATCTCTATCTTTTCAGCTTCCATTTTACTGGGGTGGAGAGTTGGATTCTTAAAAGAAGAATTTGCAGAAGTGTTGGGTGAAGATCCAGAGGGTCCAAGGCATTGAGTCCTTAAGGGGATTTTGCTGTCCTGGGAGTCAGGTAGCTGAGGATGCTAAGCTCCCTGCCCATCCCCCACCCTCCTCCCCACCTGGCCCATCCCAGCTTAGAGCCACAGCTCAGCAACCTCATTAGTGGAATGGCAATCCGCTCGGGCCTCCCTGGGCTGGGTGGTGGATTAATTGCTCAGTGATCAGAAGGTACCTTAAAGAAGGAAGGGATTACATGAATCCTTCCAACTGATCCCATCACCCCAGCTAACCCCTGCTCAGGGGTGGAGAAGGGGCAGGCAGGCATTGTGGGAGTCAAAGGCCTCTGAAAAGGCCCCACCCCAGAAAACCTCTCAGACTGTAGGCCCCAGCTGTTGACTGAAAGTGGGAGGTGAAATAGGTTCGTGTGTTAGTTTATCAGTGGTGGCAGCAACTGTGAATTAGGGTACACATGCCAGCCATGTAACCATCAGGGAACTATGTTGGAGGCCACATATTTGGCACCCTGCCTGGCACCTTCTTTGTTATTTACAACCATTCCCTTTTTTAATCCTCTGAGTTTTTAGACATAGGCATTCTCCTCCCTGCTTCCTAGATGAGAGTAAGTTTGCCCCAGAAACCAGCTTAGGCGGGCTGCAGAGGTGTTTCATCACAGGTAACCCATGTTCCGTACACTCCTCGGATCCAGAATGTGGTCCCACATGTTTGTCTCAGTGGTTTTCATAGTGAGTTGTGGGACCAGCTTTTCTTAATTGTCGTTTGAGTACGGCAAACTGGAAATGGGCTCCTTTGGGAAGTTCTGTAAGAATTTGTTGAAAGGGACTTCCTGGTAGTCCGGTGGCTAAGACTCTGTGCTCCCAACGCAGGGGACCCAAGTTCGATCCCTGGTCAGGGAACTAGATCCCACATGCCACAACTAAGATCTGGTACAGCTAAATAAATAAATAAACTATAAAAAAAAAAAATGGTTTATTGACAAGCCCAGGAAGATGCTGTGACCATGGCAAAACAGCCTGGGAAGAGACTTGACAGGCCAGGTGATGTAGGAACAGGAATCCACTGCTTGGCTTGCTCATTTCCTCTTTCCTGACCTGACTTAATGTTCGCCTGTCTTCACTACTCTGTGCTGTGATCAGTTGCATTGTCAAGGCCTCATTGCTCCTTGCCCAGATCAGGGTAGCAGCTTCCAAGGGGCCCACAGGCAGTATGTATACTCACCCTGCCCTGTCGCCTTCCTCCCTCTCCTCTCCCCACAGAGTGACACTCCCCTTGTTGAAATCCCACTGGTCTCCCCCTCCCCACACTCCCTGCCACAGGCGGATTCAGGGCTGTCTGCAGGCCCTGGCCCACCTCTCTGACCTGCACTCTCCAGGCCCAATACCCATTCAGCCAGCCCAGCCTCACACCACCACCCGCACCTGGCCTGGACAGGTCGGCCTTTCCTGTCCTCTTCCTAATGCCGAGGGGAGCCACCTCCCCTTATCCACAGGCTGAATCCTGGCAAATCTCAAATTACCTTCAAGATTCCCTTCCTCCAGGAAAATGTTCCTGGTGCCTTGGTCCCCTCAGCCCTGGTCTAAGAGGAGAGGTTGTCCATATAATGAGACATTCCATTTAAGTCACGTAATGCTGCTGTTTATCCAAGGCTCCTTGGAGGCCTGGTTTGTGATTTCTTCCCACCTGTGTCCTTGCACAGAACCTGGGACAGAGACCAGGCTCAGTGCGTGTGGAGTAAATGAGGTCTTTGCATGCATGCATGCTAAGTCGCTTCAGTCGTGTCTGACTCTGTGCGACCTTATAGACAGCAGCCCACCAGGCTCCTCTGTCCACAGGATTCTGTAGGCAAGAATACTGGAGTGGATTGCCATTTCCTTCTCCAAATGAGGTCTTTAGAAGGCTGTGTTTCTCACATATTTTGACTCTCAAGGGTCTTGATAACTCAGAAACCACAAAGGTAAAGCACAGAGTGAATAACTTCCCTGCTACCCAGGGGGGCAGTAACGCTTCCCTTAGTAAGACATAGCCTTCTGTCCCCAGGCTCCTGGTGGCTGTGTAAAGGGGAGAGGTTTGAGACTTGTCCGGTAGTCCAGTGGTTAAGACCCCGCCTTCCAGTGCAGGAGACACAGGTTCAGTCCCTGGTTAGGGGACTAAGATCCCAAGCACCACAACAAAAACCCAGCGCAACCTACAAATGGGGAGGGGGTGGTGAAAGATGGATAAGGCAGACATTTGCCTTAGTTTATAGACAAGGAACTTGAGGGGTGAAGCAGGTTGATCCACATGAGCTGGCAAAGGGGAGCTGGTGAGAAAGCTGCTCTGGGGTTTTCAGGTATGGATCCTGTTGGCACACTTCTCACCGTAGTCCCCTAATAGCCTGAAAGGATATGAAACCCAAGCTCATTAGAGGTTTCCGAGGTGAGTCATGGGGACCTGATGCTCCTTCCATGGGGGATCAGGCCATGGGCATCATCCTTCCAGGCTGTCCACACTCTTTCTCCAAAGGGCTCTTCATCTGGGTCACTTAGTCCTGTGACTCAAGGAGCAGCCTGTTAGCTAAAGGAAATCAATGAAAAGAAGTGTGAAATGCAGGGTCCTACAGGTAGGGATGGGTGGAGCAAGTCCCCTGTACAATGGCTCTGGTTGCTGATTGCTAAGATCAATTCCACACAAAAGGGTCTCTCTCTGGATTGGCCAGAGTCAGGATCTCATATCTGTAAGGCACAGGTACAGGATGGAGAGGAGGCAGGAAGCTGGACTGAGTGGCCAGTGGTTCCCAGTCCCAGAGCCAAGGTGACTTTGCTCTCTGTTCTTCCTGAGGCCTGGCCCTGACAGAGTCACCCCCTCTCCAGGCCTGGCTACAAGGGTCTTAAGGGCAACTTCTGTTGTAAGCAGAAGAATGTTAACAGCTGGGACGTGCCAGCCTGTCAGAGGTCACTGCTGTTACAAGTTTCAGAGTGAACATTTTTTAGTAGAAGGTGAGACAGAAGAACTGCAGGCTGTGCTTTGAGGCTGCACACTTGAAAAATCAGAGCATTTTCAGAGCAGCAGGCTAAGGCTGCTCACCCTCTGCCACTCGTCCCTTATAGGCAGTGGCAGTTCACAGAGACACCACTCTGAGTAAAACTGGGCAGGTGGCCGGGAAAAGTCAGTGGCCCCTGAAACTGGAGGTAGGAGCTTTTATCCTGCTCTTCTACCAATGAGCTGTGTCACCTTAGGCAAGTAACTTAAACTCTCTGGGCCATACTGTTGTATGGACTGGAGGGAGGGCTCTCACAGATCTCCCTTTGACATTCAGTAAACCTGTGATTCTAGAATTCTCTCATGTTTTGTCATCTTCCACATTCCTTTCCAGAACCTTTCTGATGGCTCTTTCACATCTCCACCCACTGAGACGAGGTGGGTAGGGCTTTAATTTATGTCCTCCCCTTGCCCAGCTGCTCAAACTGCCTCTACTTTTGAGTTCTAATCCCAGATTTCCTATGAGTCATGTGATGATTTTAGCAAAGCTGCCTCCATTTTTAATTCTTTTTAATCTTTGAAAACAGGGCCTCATCTATTATCTGAAGAAAGATGAGGATTCTTGAGAAAGCTGGTTAGATATGGTAGAGAGTCCTCAGGTCAGAGGATAATGATCATGATCATAATAACAATAAGGGCAAGAACAACAAATATTAAGAGAATTTACCTTGTGCCTGGCCCTAGGCTGCTGAGGCGGTAACGTGTTTTACCACATTTACACCTCCACAAAAAACCCTCGTGAATTAAGTGATATTATTTTTGCTTTACAGATGAGGCAACTGGGTTGAGAGAGGTTAAATGATTTTTCTGGAGTCATACAACTCATAACTTTCAGAGCAGCATTTGAACCCAGACTAAACACTCTGGCCTCCTTTCCCCAAAGACTATCTAGAGAAATTCTGAACTGTGATTTTAAAGCAGTGAGACTAAATACACACACACACAGCCATACTCATGACCAATAGGAAATTTTATGTAAGTGAATGCATTCTAAACAACACTATTACCTTATTGGGTCAATTTACGTACTTGTTACAACAATGTCACACATGCTTGGTTAGGATTCTTTCTCCTAGAGGGATACTTCGTGCGCTGCCCACATATACAGTATTTTCATATCATGGCCACAATCTGCTTTTTTGTTCCTTGTGCTCACATATCTTTTCACCAGTTTTGACTCCAAGTGATCTTTGGCTGTTTCCAACACGTAAATTCCATCTATTTTTAAAGGAAAGATGTGCCACCATTCAACCAGTCTATCTGGCTATATGCTTTCCCACTCTTCCAGTGGCTTGCAAAATATTTTAGCAGTGAAACTATTTTTATTTCCAATGGAATCTTAAAAAAAAAAAAAAAAACACCCAATTTTTGAGGCAGATAAAAGCAGAGCATCTGTGTTTGAAGCATGAATAGGTGGCATGATCCCCATCCACTCTTCTCTCCTGCCCTTCTACTTCTCATTCTTGGCCTAGAGGGTACCATCAGGGAGGTTTCAGGTTCCAGAGAACCCAGTTTGTAAACCACTGCCCTGGCACAGGCTGCCCAGTGGTGGGAGAGGCAATGCTAAGAGCTCCAAGCCTCCTTGCTGGCCCAATGTGAGCAAGTCCTGTCTATGAACTGAAATAGCATACAGGTCTCTCCTGAAAATTCTTACCTAAGGCTGCAAGAAAGGAGAATGTGACTCCTTGGTGAAAGACTCTTCAGGGTCTTTAATCCACCGTTCATATTTGTGGAAGAGGTTTCAGAGGTTTGCAGAAATGCTTTAAAGAAGGAAGAAGAGGGAGCTTGCTGGCTATAAATAGAAAAGCTAGTTCTGAGGTCAAGAATGATAAAAGAGGGGAGAAAATTGAAGAATTGCAATGGAACAGGGAAAAGAATCATAAAGATACTGAGAAAAAGCATAGAGAGTGGGGATTTCCAGCAGAAAGCGGAAAGCCCAGTGTGTCCCAACCCCAGGCTGAATGGTGGATGTCTGCTGCCCCTGGCAATGTGTCCAGCCTCCCACTGAAGTTAGGGGCTTGCCAAGTTGGGAGAGGGAAGCGCAGACCTGCTTCGTGCTGGGTCCCTGGGGGCACCAACAGGGATCCCTTTCGTAAGGACAGAACTAAATAGGGCTTATACTCAAAAGTCTCTCAATCCTGGAGGAAATCGGGAATCAATGGTAAGAGAGATATACATGGAGTTATTAGAGATCGGAAGAGAAGCCTTGCGTGAAAATAACCTGAGCCAAAACTAGAAAGTCTAATGCGTGACTTCCTTCTAATGCTTAAATATGAACTTCGGGCAAAATTTTGCACTCTAAAGACTTTTATCTCATCAAACTTTATTTTGACTCCTTCATCTTAACTTAGTTCAACTAAAAAAAAAAAAAAAAAAAAAAGGAAAGTTACTTCTTTGTTTATACCCCCAGAGGAGGTATAAAGTTGTAACCATGGTTTTTCTAACATGAGTCACTTGCCGTAAGCCCTGGTTGCTTGCGGCTCAGGACTTTTTCTGTCCTCCCATCTGAATGTCAGCGGAGCACAGCAAGGCGTTTCTACTTTTGATAGTTGGTTTAAAGTTGCTTTCACTTTACAGTGTCATTATCTAGTATCTCAGACCAACACACAGGGGGAATAAAATTCTCTTTAACAGGCAAGGAAAAAAAAAAGACCTCTATTAGTTTGCAGGCCTTGAACTAGTTACTAGTAAGCTGGGGGAGGACTTTGTAACCATATGAATATAAGAAAACCGAGGGAGTGTATGGAAGATTGTCTCATCATATGATTTACTGTCTTTCTCATTAGGCCAAAGCCTTGAGACAGGTTTCAAACCATAGTGAATCAGACCCTTTAGTACAGATGGAATCTGAAATGACTCCTGACCTAGGGCAGCCGTGGGCAGCGTTTCACTCTTGGATTTGGACCTGAGGCAGTGCTTTGTTGTGTTCTGTATCGCTGCGCCTAGAACAGTGCTGGTGCACTGTGCTCAGACAGTGTGTGCGGGACTGACCTGATTGTAGACAAAGGCAGGGGCGTGGGAATTTGCCAGGTGTGGCTGAGGATGAGTCAAGGAAGAGAAATAACTCAAAGGCAGTACTGTGCTAAGTACTTGATGTTTTCTTCTTATTTAACCCTCATCAGACCTCCAGGAGGTAGGACCATTAGTATCTTTTTTTTCTTTAAAGGTGGGAAACAGACTTAGGTCAGATAAGTTTGCTGGGGCTACCAAAACAAAACACCATAGAATGGGTGACTTAACAGGAATTTATTTCTCACATTTCGGGAGGCTTAACATCCAAGATCAAGGTGCCATCAGGGTAGATTTCATTCTGAGGCTTCTGTGGCTCACAGATGGCAGTCATCTTGCTGAATGCTCACATGGCCTTCTTTTTGTGCAGGAGCAGGGTTGGGGGTGGGTAGGTGGGAGTACAGCAAGGTCTGGTATCTCTTCCTGTAAGGATACTGTCTCCTAGGGTCAGGGTCCCACCCCTGGAACTGCATTTAACTTTACTTCCTTGGAGGCGCCATGTCTAAGTACAGCTACCCTGCAGGTGAAGGCTTCAACATAAGAATTTGGGGTCAGTGTGGGGACCATTCAGTCCATAGTAAGTAATGAGCTCAAGGTTGCATCATTAAGAAGTGTCAGAGCACGAACTCAAATCCCTTTGCCTAAAGTCTGTGCTCTTAACTGCAAGGCAGCACTTCCATGATGTATGGGCTTACAGCCTCATGTACACAGAGGGATAGGACATCATTGGATTTTTTTTATTGTTTTAATGAGACTTCTATCTATTTTACTTATTTATTTTGGCCATGCTGCACAGTGTGCAGGATCCTAGTTCCTCAACCAAGGATCAAACCTGCATTGGAAGCACAGAGTCTTAACCACTAGACAGCCAGGGAAGTCCTAGGATCTCACTGTTGGAAAGGATGATGAAGGGATAGTCTGGGCCCAAATGAACCCTAAATCTCTTGCCACTCCACCCCCATCTCCATCCTGCCCACCAGTCATGCTGAAACCTTGCAGTTCCCTGAAGCTGTGCTCATTGTCTTCAGTCCTCTGAATACGAAACTTTGCTCTATCTACAGAAGTGGTTCTCAACCTTGGCTGCACGTTAGAACTGACTGGCAAGATTTAGAAAAACCAGGAATCAGAGCCAGATTAAAAGGTTCCCACTGGCCTCAAACAAATGATGATAGGAACAGTATAACCTACTGAACAAAATAAGAAACGGTGAGTTCATGCTGATGTAAATTACCTTAATGAGTAAATTAAAAGTTTAATGATAAATAGGATATTTGCATAATTTCAAAGCACCTCCCTACAAAGGACTGATGAATTACAAAAAGGAAAATGAGTAAATTTTCAGAGGAGAAGCCTAGTAGTCACCCCCTTAAGCAAGAAACGAAAGTGAACATTATCAATATTGGGACAAAGAGAAACCAGGTACTACCTTGCAATAAGAAGGCACTACATCACGACTGTGATTGCCCTGTCAAAGGTGTATAACCTGGGTCCCATCATGAGAAAACATCAGACAAACAAAAACTAAGTGATATTTCTACAAAATAACTGGCTTGTCATCTTTAAAAGTGTCAAAGGTATGAATGTTCAGGAAAGACTGGGAACCTTTGGCAGAATAAAGGCGACTAAATAGAAACCTGACAACTAAAGGCAACATGTAATCTGAACCAGATTCTTTTGCAATTAAAAATTTGGGGAGTGGGGAACTTTCCTGATGTTCCAGTGGTTAAGAATTCCCCTTGCAGTGCAGGGAGCACTGGCTCAATTCCTGATCTGGAGCTGGTATGCCACAACTAGCGAGCCTGGAAGCCACAGCTACATAGTACGTGCCCTGCAACAAAAGATCCCTCATGCTTCCACTAAGGCCCTGGGGCAGCCAAATAAATAAATATTAAAACATTTATTTTGAACATTTGGCAAAGCTTGAATGATCATAATATATCCATGTGTTTTTTGGGGGGTTTTTTTTTGGATATTGATTTGTAAGTATGTAGGAGAGTGTTCTTGTTTGGAAGAAAATACACACTCTAAAGAAGGGAAGATGGGACACCAAATCAACAATTCCTTCCAAATTGTTCAGTAAAAAAAGCTATTTGTACCGTAATTGTAACTTTTCTGTAAGTTTGAAATTCTTAAAATACAAATGCTCAAAATCCCTGATGTCCAATTTGGATACCAAACTGATTAGGACACTGTCTAGGGAGGAGACCCAAGCGTTCAGTAGTTGTTGAAATTCCTGGTGGTTCCACTGTGAACCCAGGCTGAGAACTGCTGGCCTTTCCCAAAGTACAGTTCCTGAACTGACAGAATTAGAGTCAGTGGGAAGCTTGTTAGAAACACAGACTCTTTGGCCCCACTCCAGACATCCTAAATTAAAAAACCCAAGGGTAGGGCCCAGCAATCTATACCTGAACAAGCTCTCCAAGTGGATTTGGTTCATGGTTAAGTTTAAGAACTGTTGGTTAAGAATCTTCCTCACTCTCCTGTGCATACTTGCTGCCAGTTATCCGTCCGGAGTCAGGTCAGACCTTCATCAGGTCCCATGCCTGGGGCTACCTCACTATTCTAGTGTGCAATTAGAAATCATCTGTTGACACACTTGTCACCCCCACCAGAGCTGGTCCAAGCCTCATTCAGACAGTCCCTGGCATAGAGTAGGGTCCAATGCATGCTTAATTAATTGATGCTGATCAAATAAATGGAGGGACCAGCCGTGATGGTTCATGGGGTTCCCGTAGGCCACATTTACTTTCATTGGCATGCCCTTTAGAAGCATGCTGTGATGTGTCTCAAGTTGTTCGGTGATGGGAATTTGATAAGGGGCTATGTGAGGCAGGGAACAAGGCAAGCATTTGAAACCACATTCAGAAGCACCTCTGCCTTTAAGGGAGCTGGTTCTGAAGCCTTTTACTAAAAAGGTGCCTGCGAGCTGCTGGACTCGCTAATTAAACCAGATGGACTGCATGATAGCTGATTAGATTCCTGACTTACCGATCTTCCTCCTATTTACTCAAATAAATACGTTCATGAGCCAGAAACCATCTCATTCAGGAAAAGCACCTCACTGAATATTTTTAGAAAATTAAACTTTTATGGATGACCCAGTCTGTGAGCAGCTAAAATGCCAAAGTCTGTTTCCTGTGGCACTCGGATGGTTGAGCTTTCAGCAGGGGAACCGTGAATGAGTTTGTTTCTGCAAATGTGTGCCAGAATAGCAGCAACAACAAATTACAGACCCATCCATCACATGGATGGAGCTGGGAGCATGTCACAGTGATCGACATAACCAGGGACTCGGGCCCTTCTTTGCTGTAACTGCTGCTGCCTCTTCTAGCTCCATTTGGTGGTGTCACATCTTGTGGATGCTGATTCCCAATTCCCTTGGCTCTCTTGATGGGAAATTTGGGGATGGAGGGTAATGAAGTAGATGCTGCAATGAACACATGATACTTTAAAACATGTATTTACAAATACATGCATATAAATATAGCTACATCTGCCCATGCATAAAAACATATGCATATTTATATCAATAATTATATGTTATTTTGAAAAATCTACTCAAAATATACCCACGTAGCAAGGACCTTAAGTAATGATGGGGCTGATTCTTCACTTGAATTCCTGCTATGGATTAGGATCCATCTGCATTTGTAGGTGGCTGAAATTGGACTCATGGAAGGTCATTTTGTGTAATCCATTGCTTTAGAGTATTTCCAGGATAATTCTGCTGAGATGGCAGAAGGATGAGTGGGATATTCTGAAGATATGACCTGGGATATATGCGCCTGAAGAACATCATGGTGGCTGAGAGGACAGACGTTAGTTCTAAGCGCCCAGTTTGACCTTGATGCAGTGAAAATTGGTGCTACGCTGAGCTGACTTCCTTGGTGAACTATATAATCAGTGTTATTCACTCACACTCAAAGCGTATTTTTGCCTGCCTGATGTAGGGCTAGCAAGTGTTTACTTCCATGGCTGGGGCAACATTATTTACAAGTGTTCAGGCTTAATAACCATACAGAAGTATTTTCTCTTATACCGAAAACCAACGTTAAAGTTGTTTCGTAAAGGCGAGATGAGTCTCAGGGAGGTCAGAGGCATGTAATTCCCAGGGTGGAACTTTCTGGTCCTTTTATTCATTTGTCTCATATTTAATACATTCCTATTGTGTGGCAGACACTGTTCTAGGAGTGAATGGTGGTTAATAAGACAGGCACAATCTCTTCTCTCATAAAACTTACAAATTTTTTTGTTTAATTTTTATTTTGTATTGGAGTGTGGTTGATTTTATAGTGTTGTGTTTCAGGTGTATCGCAAAGTGATTCACTTATGTTGTTTAGTTGCTAAGTTGTATCCAACTATTTCGCCACCCCATGGATTATAGCATGCCACTCTCTTCTGTCCATGGGATTTCCCAGCAAGAATGCTGGTGTGGGTAACCATTCCCTTCTGCAGGGGATCTTCCCAACCCAGGAATCGAACCTATGTCCCCTGCATTGCAGGTGAATTCTTTACCACTAAGCCACCAGGGAAGTCCCAGTTCAGTTATACATACACGTACCTCTGTGTTTTTTCTGATTCTTTTACCATATAGGTTATTACAGAGCACTGAGTAGAGTTCCCTGTGCTATATAGTAGGTCTTTGTTGATCCTATTTTATATATAGTTGTGTGTGTATGTTAACCCCAGACTCCCAGTTTATGTCTCCCCTCCCACCTTTTCCCTTTAATAACCATATTTGTTTTCTATGTCTGTGAGTCTGTTTCTGTCTTGTAGATAAGTTTTCATTTGTGTAATTTTTTAGATTCCACTGGTACATGATATCATATGATATTTGTCTTTCTCTGACTTCACTTAGTATGATAATCTCTAGGTCCTTCCATGTTGATGCAATGCCATCATTTCATCTTTGTATGGCTGAGTAATAGTCCATAGTGTATATGTACCACATCTGCTTTATCCATTCATCTGTTGATGGACATTTAGGTTGCTTCCTTGTCTAAGCTGTTGTAAACAGTGCTGCATTTAATATTGGGGGGCATGTATCTTTTCAAATTGTGGTTTTCCTGGAGCTTACAATTTTTGTTAACTCACCGTTAAGTTTTGTGAAAATGGAAATGAATGATATTGGTAGAATTTGCAAACTAACTGAGGAACTAAATACTGTCTTCCAGAAACCCATCAGAAAGCCATCTCTACAGAAGATTGTTATGGGTCAAATTGTGTTACCTCCCCACCCCCCAAAAATCCATATGTTGAAATGATCCCCAGTATTTCAGAATGAGATATTACTTGGAGATAGGGTCTTCAAAGAAGTACTGAAGTTAAAAAGAGATGATTAGAATGGGCTCTCATCCAGCATGACTGGTATCCTTATAAGAAGAAATGTGGACATGGATAACATAGCAGGAAGACAATGTGGAAACAGAGAAGGAGGGCATCTGCAAGCCAAGGAGAGAGGCCTGGAACAGTTCCATACTTCACAGCTCTCAGGCAGAACCAATGCTGCCAACACCTTGATAGCAGATAGTTCTTCTAGCCTCCAGATAGTAAATATTTCTTGTTCAAACTGCCCAGTCTGCAGTACTTTGTTACAGCAGCTCTAACAAACTAGTACAAATATATTAACTGCTCAAATGTGGACAGGGAATCGACCAGCCTGCTCAAGCGGCAACAAATCAGGTTTTTAGTAAGAAGTGAGGATAATGTGTCGGGGAATAAAAAGAGAAATCAGTTCTTGAAAAAAAAAATAAAAAGCTCTTACAAACAGAAAAAAAAGAGAAATCAAGATGCAACTCTCGTTGCATCCTGATAACATCATCAATGTGAAAGAGGCTTCTGCCTTCTCCAGAGGGCACCTTCCCCTGATGTCATGTTTATTGAATTGTCTTGTTTTACAACAAAGGGAAATGGCTTCGTGTTAGGCTCGCTCCTTCTTTCGTTCAGACATGTTCAGTTCTTGCCGGATAAGACTGGCTTTGTCTCTTGTGATTACGCGCTTAGATGTTTCCTTAATGCTCAGACTTAAGAGTTTAAGCCCAGTGGGCAGAGACCATTGCTGATTCTGCATTTGGATTTGTGCCCGACCACTCAGGACAACATCAAGACATATACTCAGTGGTGAGAGAAGCAGTACTGAGAAGAGGGTGGTATGCTGCCATTCTTTTTTCTATTATTGGGAAGCTATATGACAGGGTGTTGAAAATTAAAGCTGGGAAGGAAGGGTGGAGCATGTGCTCAAAGATGTGAAGTCAAACGCTGCAAATACTTGTGGCGGACATGGTACTGCGCTGATGCTCAAAGGACACAGAAATTGGTGCAGTTACAAGAGGTCCTGTGTCAGTCCTGCTGGCCTGGAAAGCTGACTTCATGGAGGTCTTTCAGGCATCCATGTGAAAGGTTCTGATTACCTTTAGTGCTGGCTGAGAAGTCCATTGTCTCTCACTGAATAATAACATAGCCCATCTTCCTTCATGTCTTGAACCACCCTCCCACTGGTCGTCAGGAAATCCCATGCAAAGGTGCAAGGAGTTATTCTGTTCTGAGAGGGGTGGATGCCAACATGGCCATCCCATCACCACTTGCTCTCCTGAGTTACATTCGCTAATTACTTCACTGAGTCCCCCCAGATGGCAAATACTCACCTACAGGGACCCTCCCTTAGCTCTTTCAGTATCTCTAGAGTCTGGTCCTAGTCTATGCCCAGTTCCTAGTTGGTGCTCATATGTTTGCTACAAGGAGAGAAGGAGGAAGAGAAGCTTTCTTTCTTTGGTCTGAAGAACACGCTTGCAGCATAATTAACATGGTTTAAATCTGCTTAATTTGTGGTTCCCAAGAATCTCCAACAAGACCTTGCCCTGCTCCCCCACCCTCTTGTAAGTGCTTCACCCAGAGGTGACTCAGGTGTGTTTCCAAAGCTAGTCCTCCCAGGCTGCCATTTTCCTGTTCTCCCACAACAGCACCTTCACTACCCTTTGCCTCTAGGGCTGCAGTGCGTGGAGACAGAGACCAATGTCCCCCCCTCGTTTCTCCTGGTTCACTCAGAAACTGGCCCGGCAAACTACTCAGGCCGTTTCATTCTGTGCCAGCGGGACCCCACACTCCAACTCCTGCTGGCTGTACTGACCCTGTTTGCCAAAGGCACCCCTGCCTTCCTTTCACTCTTCAGGCCCCAGCAGTTTTTCTTAGCTCTTTTATTCTAGTTTCAGGACTCAGGGCTCACATTTGAGGCCACAGGGAATGGAGCTAGATGAAAGCTCTGAATGATGTCTTTCCCCTCGGGCCCTGGCCCTGGCCCTTAGCACTGTGGCTGTCAAGGCTCGCTCCCTCAGGAAACTCCCAGGGCCTTTTGCACACACAGGCCCCCACCCTCCCTTCCACCTGCGAAACCTGCATCCTGGGATCAGTGCCAGTGGGACTCATGCTGGGATCCCTGCTCCCAGAAGAAAGCAGGCCAGTCTTCCTCAGCTAGAGGCTGTACTTCTTCTTGCCCAGGAGGACATATTAATGCCACAGTTGCCAAAAACAATCCATATGAGCTCCAGAAGGGCTTCAGCAGTGTAGGAAGGCCATGTCGGCCGGGAACCTGATAGACTTCTATTTGAAACTAGATGGACCACTTACAAGCTTTGTAACCAGGACTCGTTACTAGGATTTTATGGGCAGCGTTTCCCAGTCTATTAAATGGGATCATTCCCACCCCATGGGGCTTGAAGAAGTTTCTATGAGTGGAAATATGAGGGTATAATGTTGCTGGCAAATAAGAGACGCTAAATTCACTTTGCTTTTCTTGTCTTTCCATTCCCTCAAGTCAGGAGTGAGGAATAATTACACACACAAATACACACACGTATATATATAGGCCATGCCAAGTGGCATGAGTGATCTTAGTTCCCTGATCAGGGATTGAATCAATGCCTCCTGCCTTGGGAGCATGGAGGCTTAACCACTGGACCAGCAGGGAAGTTTCTGATTTAAATCTTTGATTTTAAACCACCCACTGATGAACCTCCCCTTGAATATCCTAGCAGCAGGATTGGGAAAGGATCCCCATCCCCTAGCAGCTGAGACACATATGTGTCTGAGCTTCTTAGTGGTAACCAGGACTGAGGTCCACACCCGCCCATCAGAACCTCCCAGAATGTGCTGGCAGAGCTAACTGGGCCATTCCTGCTGAGTTCTGTAGTATTCAGAAGAACTCTTTCATTAAGATGCTTAGAAGGGGTTTTGGATGAAGCTGAGGGAAGCACCAGGAGCTCAGTGAGCTGAGCAGGGAGAAGAGGAATGGGAGAGGAAGCTTACTAGTAAATGCAACCTCTTCTTCACCAGTTGACCACCGCCAGGAGACCAAGGGGCTGAAAAGCAGAGGAAGCCACTTTCCTGTCCACCAGAAACAATTAACAACTTTACATCTAAGGGAAATTGATGGAAACTTCTTGAGTTTCCCTCCCAACTTGGTCTTTTTTAATTATTTTATTTTTGGCTGTGCCCTGCAGCATGTGGGATCTTAGTTCCCTGACCATTGGAAGCATGGAGTCTTAACCACTAGACCACAGGGGAAGTCCCCTAACTTGGCCCCTTTCAACCATTTGCTCCCACTCTCCTTATCACTGCTACTCTGGCCGAGTGAACAGTGCCCCCTACCCCACGCCCCTCACCTCCACTCTGAAGCTCTCATGCCCCGTGTCAGACAAGCAGAGTAGACCTTCTAACTGCTGTACATTAAGGCACGAAGAGCACAGGCTTTAGAATCAGAGCTGATCACTTTTATTGGCTCTTCTATTACCCTCTGAAAGCTTCCATCTCTTCCAAGTTTAAATAGAGATAGTCACATCCACCTTACAAATTTGGAAGTGAAATGAGATGGTGTATGTATGGCATCTGAGTATATGGCATGTAGTACAATGGCTATTTCTAGGTGGTGTGGTGGTGGAATGTATGGCAGTTGTTAGATGCATTTATTCATGCCAAGAATACTGTCTCCCTAGCTTTCAAAACCCTATCTCTTTTTCATGACCACAGGTGGCATTACCGCCATACCATCTTCCTCATCTTCTCTATTTCATTTCTTCTGAATTCACACTTACTTTCTACCACTTATTTGGCCTTTATCTCTTGCTTCCAGTTCTTCTGAGCAAGCCTTATATTTTCCCTATTTGACTGCAGGCACCTCCAGACAGAGACCCTTCTAATAAGTCACCCTTCTAATAAGTGTTAGAGTACAGGCCTCCTGATAGCTGTGAATACCAGGACATGTTAAGGCCGCTGAGTGTTCATTTCATGATGTACAAGAAATGGTACTAGGGTGTTGAGGACAACTCACAAAGGACTAAGATAAAGTCCAATAGTGGGAGAGCCTCAGAAAGAACTCCAAGGGCTGGATTTCCCTGGTGGTCCAGTGGTTAAGAGTCCACCTGCCAATGCAGGGGACACAGGTTCGATCCCTGATCCAGGAAGATCCCACATGTCAAGGAGCAACTAAGGCTGTGTGTGCACTGCAGCTACTGGGCTTGTGTGCCCTAGAGCCCATGCTCTACAACTAGAGAAGCCACCATAATGAGAAGCCCTTGTACCACCAGAGAGTACCCCCCACTCACTGCAAGTAGAAACAGCCATGAAGACCTAGCACAGCCAAAAACAAATTAAAAAAAAAAAATCCTCCAAGGGCCCTGTCAAGGGACTGCTCTCAAAATAGGCCGGCTTCTTTGATCTGTTTCTTTGGAGACCAGGTGATTATAATTTAAGATGGGTTTGGGAATTTCCATGCTGCCGGAGACACCATCTGAGAACCTTCCCAGTACTTGGTTCTGACAGCAAATGCTGAAGTGGAAAAAATATTTCCATCCATCTGCAGTAATCTCTTGTTTTTCTAGCAGTTAGAGAGAGGGGTTGGGGGGAAATAAATTAAAGCCTACATTAGATGGGGAAAAAAATAAAAAAGGGAGCTGAAAAGCCAGGCTACTGCCAGGCCATTTTTTAAGCAGGTACAGGAAATGCCAAACTTTTGTGGCTATTGGGTGGAGGTGCTGGGAATATAATCATTTGAACTGTGATAATTGAAGGCATTAAAGAAGAAAAGCCCAACTGAAAAACTTCCAGAAAAGCAAAGGCTCTCAGAATTCAAAGCAAGCCACTCATACCCTCCTGTCTCACAGACGCAACTGCAATCAAAGAAAAAGCTGCACCAGGTCCGGACTGGGGCTACTTTCCAGGTCCCCAATGAATCCACACATCTGTGGCTGTCCTCTGTGCCAAACAAAATTCTAGCTCCAGCACCTTGCCCCATCCTTCTGTGCAGACCTTCCATGTTTGTGTGTCTAAGCTGGTCCCCGTGGTGCCTGTATCACTTACCGCTTTCAGGCTGGGACCCCAGGGAGAAGAACCCTGCTGAGGGCTTTGCGCTTTCCTTAGGTTATACAATCTGTGTCTTGTTACCCTGCCTGTCAACTTAGCTGGAGCTTGTGTTGGCGTGAGCTGGCGGTTCTCAGTGCTCCTGGAGGGAGGCCAGGCTGACAACATATATCTGAGGATTAAACCATTAAAACCATAATGGCTTTTCCCCCTCCTGCCTTCTCCTTGCTTTTGGGCCATTCAGAGCCAGAGGCGTCTCAGAAAGGGAAGAGGCTCCTGCCCATTCATATCCTAGGCCAAATCTAGAGTAGCAGCTCAGATGCTTCATGGTGACACAAAAGTGTTTGCTTTAGAGGATTGGCTCTTGACTTTGAAGTGTCTGTCATGTATATCGTTGAGTGATAAACATTTTCTCCTTGTTAGCTTATATCTCTTTGCTTGTGGATGTTGGCTCACAGGACCTGGTATGTCTATGTTGTGGGAACGGGGAGATGGAGCATGGTTGTTCAGTGCCTCGAAAAGGCCATCACAGAACTCACCTGTGAACAGGTTTCTTTTAGAGCGTGATATACCCTGCACCGCATTCTGTACAGGGCTTTATAGCAGATGTAGACCTAATACTTAGCCTGATTCCTGACTTCAGGAGGCTCACAGTCAGATCAGGAGTCATTCACACACACAGCTCGGCATGACAACAGCAGGAGTTAGAGACAGTGAGAGTGTAGCAAATTGGAGGAAGACAGACTGAACTCTGAGAATGTGCTTCATGAAGGAGGTGGGATCTGTGCTTGATTTTAAAGGATTGGTCAGATTTGGAGAAAATGACAAGATAGGCATAGTCTCTATAAACTGATACTTAAGAGTGATGACTGGAGAGAGATGGCTTGGTCTTAAATTCCAGCTGTAAATCTGCCTAACTGTGTGACCTCAGGCAAGTTACTTGCTCTCTTCATCCCTCAGTTTCCCTAACTGTAAAAAATGATAATAAGTTTGGGTTGGCCAAAAAGTTTATTGGGATTTTCACATAAGATATTATGAAGAGACTCAATCGAACTTTTTGGCCAACCCAATAGTATCTGTCTCAAAGGATGCCTTTGAGGATTGCCTGAATTAACACCTGAAAAGCACGGAGCTTAACTGCAGTGATAATGATGGTGAGATAAAGCTTGTTTGAGAGCAAAGAGCAGAACTGTGGAGAATGAGGGGAATGCATTTCAAGCAGAAGGAATCAAGTGAAGCCAGCCTTTGGGGGGCCATCAGAGTCACCCAGAGGAGTGAGCACTTTGTGCAATAGGAAAAGAGAAAGTGTTTTTAGGAGCTGTGTGTGCATGTGTGTGCATGCCAGGGTGTGGCAGGGTGGAAATGGATTTTAAGGGAAAGCTAGTGTGTCAGCAGTTTATCTTCCCTGGCCATTTAAATCTCTAGTCCCTGCCCTCATCATTAGATCACCTGGACAGGCCTCTAGTCACACGTCCCAGTGGCTCAAACCTTCAACCAGACCATTTTCGGAATGGTGCTTTATTTTAATCAGGTGTATAAATGTGTGACTTAAATCAGTACATACTTAAATGCTACATAATCTCTAGCCCCTGCTTCCCACAAGAGTCACCCAGCATTGAGGCTGGCTTCAGGAGGACAAGGAAAATGAAAAGCACTTTTGCTTCCAGAGGCTCCCTTGGCCATGGGAATTTTTAAAGAGTAATATGTTTATTAAATGCATCAGCCATAAGCTGATGATGTTATGATAAAGTCTATCTACTCATCTCTATGGAATCATCATCTTGGAGTGGGAGGGGGTCCCAAAACTAGTCTCTGTAACAGTGAGCAGGGGATACAAAACCAGGTGGATCCATCAGCTGGGAAGAAGTATCTAAAACCTCAAGTCTTAGTTTCAGGAAATGTTTTCCTCATTCCAGAGAAAGCCCTGCTTCCATGTAGTTTGGGGACTTCAGAGGACAATTCTACAGTCCCTGTTGGCTGCTGGAGAGTGTAGAGGCATTGTACTTTTCCTCCTGTGCCGAGCTCCCGGACTCCCATTTCCAATCCGAGCCGTGGGCAGTGCTGGGGTCTTAGGTGCAGGATGGGAGAGGAACTGAGAGAGATGTTCACAGATCATGTGTCTCTACCATAAACCTCCATGGCAAAAATGAAAGCTTCTCTCAAGGATCACAGCATCCAGTGTCATAGGGAACCTCCAGGAGCATTTAATCCAATATTTCTAAAAATGTGTGCTACCAGTTTCCCAAGATGTTTAAGGTGTCATGTATCATGGTCCACTAAATTTGGACATGGTGACTTGAAGAACAATAACCCAGGTCTGTTTGCATCTGCAATTTCAGAATCTTCAATAAACTACCATTAGCATTGAGATGGGCTTCCCAGGTGGCCTTAGTGGTAAAGAACCCACCTGCCAATGCAGGAGACATAAGAGAC